>NW_022589761.1:3501476-3665103 GCF_004348235.1 Phoca vitulina | reverse complement strand
CCACATCGGGCTCCCTGCACTGCCGGGAAGCCTGCTTCTCCCTCTCCCTCTCCCCCTGCTTGTGTTCTCTCTCTCGCTATGTCTCTCTGTCAAATAAATAAATAAAATCTTAAAAAAATAAAAAAATAAAAAATAAATAAAAATAAAAAATATTGCCTCTAAAACCTCTAAACGGCAGGCCAGATTCAGTTTTACCAGCTAGGAGAACACGTGCTTTACTGGGAGGGGGTGGGTGCACTAGGATAGGGAGCCCCCACCTCTGACACTGTCTGCTTCCAGCCAAGGCTATAAAGCAATACTGCCCACATTGTAATCACCCTCACACATGTTTTCGCCTACATTGTCTGTTGTATTTCCATTAGAAAAATATCATCTATATAAAATTTTGGTCCGGGGCGCCTGGGGTGGCTCAGTCGTTAAGCATCTGCCTTCGGCTCAGGTCATGGTCCCAGGGTCCTGGGATCAAGCCCCACGTAGGGCTCCCTGCTCCACAGGAAGCCTGCTTCTCCCTCTCCCACTCCCCCTGCTTGTGTTCCCTCTCTCGCTGTGTCTCTCTCTGTTGAATAAATAAAATCTTTAAAAAATTAATTAATTAATTAAAGTTTGGTCCACTTTCTTCTCCTTTACCCCTACCATTCAAACTTGAATACTTAAATTTTATTCAAATAAAAGCAGAATCATTTATCTGGCAAGATAACAATATTTCGCATCATTACTAGGATTTAATTGAATTAGGTGTGCTTTTTATTATTTCTCAGGAATGATTAACCCATCTTTTCTTTGTTATTTCCTACATTGTTATTCCCCTTTACTTTTTTACTTCCCTGAGCAATAATGTCATGAGTGTCTCATTTTCCACATTCGGTAGTATGAGTGTGTCCAAGTCTGATCTTTAATTTCTGTTCAATTCCCCTTCGTGTATGTCGGTATTTCCATAATAACTCCAGATATTTTAGTCAAACTTAAACTCTCCAACATCGATTGTAAAACTTAAGATGTTCATTTTAAAACGCTGTGACAATTCCAAACGGAACAGGAAGACCTGGCCCACTCAGAGTCATGCTGACGTGAGAGGTCCTCGGACCTTCATTCTCAACACGGCCTCCTCTGGGTAGGAAAACCACTCTTGAAATACTGTTTGTGGATTCCACGGACAGTACTGAAATCGTGTGTGTGAGCCAGAGGAACAGCTGCTTTACCCCATTAGTGACATCACAGCCCGCAGCTTTCAGAACATCACCTGTGTCTGCCACCCCTCCCTGGCACAAGCTGTCCACTTGAAGGGTCCACACCTCGCTGTCCAGAAACGTCAACAGTCCTGCTAGAACACAGCCTGACTTAAGACCAATGGCCCTGGGGCTTTTCCGGTGCCCATCACCTTTCTTATCAAAGATGCCATGGCTAATCTTTCTCTCCTGTAGCCCTTCTCGGGGAGCAAGCCCATAGACGCCAGTCCCACTGTGTCTCACCGCACTCTGCCCAACTCATCCCTGACGTAATGGCATGTTGTCTGGGCTGCCTTAATACATTATTTTTAATCAACACCTCCTTCTTCATTAGACTCATCTTAACAGGCTTGTAATGCTAGTTCTGTTTTTATTTCTAAAATCTATTACAACAAATATTAACTATTAAAATTTAAAAATAATTTTTAATAGTAATTTTAATTGTGGTGAAATACACAAAAAATTTACCATTTTAACCATATTCAGTGGCATTGACCACATCCATCACCACCATCCATTTCCAAAACTCCTTTCAGCTTGCAAAACTGAAACTCTACACCCTTTAAACAATAATCCCCCACGCCCCCTTCCCCTCAGCCCCTGAACAAACACCCTTCTACTTTCTGTCTCTATGAATGTAAGTACTCTAGGACCCTCACAGAAGTAAATCATACAATATTTGTCCTTTTGTATCTGGCTTATTTCACTTAGCAAGTGATGGTTCATCCATGTTACAACATGTATCAGAATTTTCTTTGCTTCTAAGGCTGAGTAATATTCCATTATATGTACAGACCACACTTTGCTTCTCCATTCATTTACTGATGGGCACTTGGGGGAAAAAATTTATCCATGTAAAAGCTAAATTAACCTGGAGCACTATAACTGGTAACCTGCACCACACTTAGAGAACTACTCCTATATTGTATAGAAAATTTGCTGAGGGTGAACAGATAAGAACCAAAAGTGTGGACAGACCAGAGCTGACACGGTAAAGAAAAGGATCCAAGACGGGGGTTGCTTCCCAAGTCTGAGGCAGTGAGAATTCAACTCCTCCTGCCCAAATTCTGCCCCGGTGGATTTGCACGTGGCAGGATCCGCAACCCTAGAAGAGCCCTGTCTTTCTAAAGGAGAAATGGGAGATGCCTATTTAGGACTGGTGATGGAGAGGGGCTTGCCAGTTGGATCTGAAAAGCCTAAAAGTCTTGGAGCAAATCCTCTTTAAGAATCAGATGCTTCAAACCACCGTCAATCTCTGCTCATATAAATTACGTAAGACCTAAAAGAGGAGCGGGAAAATTGATGGTTTTTTTAAATCCCATCATTTGGTACGTTCCTCTCCTCTGCCCACAGAAGCATGATTTTTTTTTTTTTTTTAAATGATTTGTATTTCCTTTTCCCAGAGACCGAAACCCACCGGCTTTGCTCTGGTTTGTAAACTCCTCCAACTAACCTTGCGAACACGCCATGCCTTCAGTCTCCTGCATCTTACCTGAGACACGAAACTGCAGCTGCCGGCTGCCCCACCTGCCTTCACGCCGCTCCGAGGACCGAGGATCGGAGCCCCGGGGCGCACGCGTGGGGAGGGGGCCGCCAGAGTTTCAGGGCGCGAGCGAGCAGGGTTTCCCGCGTGAAGCCGGGATGGGCGTGTGTGGAGGGGCGGTTGCCACGAGGGGCCCCTTAGTGGGGACCCACCGGAGAGGACCCCTGTCGGGCGAGGGGACCAGGTGAGGGTCCCCATGTCCAAGGACCGGGGGCCCAGGGGGGGTCTCCGCCAGCACCTCCCGGGACGGGTGAGCGTGGGAGAAGGGGTTACGGTCCGTCCTGCCCCCTAAGATTGCAGAGTTAGTAAATGAGTTTCGGACGAACAACTGGTAACCTTTTACTATGTCCCAAAAAATACATGGGCACACCTGAACTGAAATCTCGTGTTGTGGATCTGCAATCGGGGGTCCAGGATCCCATCTGGCAACGCACGCATGGGTCCGAAGCCCCGCGTGGCGTGACCAGCCGGGGCGGCCCCTGCGCGGGGAGAGGGCGGCCGGCCAGGGCTGGGGGCTCGCTCACCTTCAGCACCAGCACCTCGAGCATCTTCCCCGCGCGTCGCTCGCCGCCGGAGGACCGGCGTGGGGAGACAAGCGCCGTCGCGGCCGCGTCCCTTCCCGGGTCTTCCCGTCGCCACTCACTACTCGGAAGGCACTCTGCGGGCAAAACCCGTGGCAGGGCAAGCCTCCGCCCTCCGTGGGGGCCCCCGGCGCGCTCAGCTCTGGCCCCGGGCCCCACAGGCCCGCCCGCTGCGCACCACCCGCGACCCTCCGCGCCCTCCCAACAGGACGCCGCCAGGGGCGCGCTCGGGGCTCGGCCACCGCGCCCCCGCGCCCCCGCGCCCGACCCCGGCCACGCAAGCCTCGAGGCTTTCAGAAAGCCCGCGCTGCGCCAACGGCCTGGACAACTGCCGGCCGCCCTGCGCACAGCGCCGGGTGCGGCGGGGCGGGGCAAGGGCGCCGGGAGGAGACACGCAGGGGTCGCACAGCGGGCGGCGCCCGGCGTCACGTGGTTCGCCCCCCACCCCGGCGTCTCACCCGTCCCGAATCAGTTCGCGGTGGACTGGCAGAGGTCTCGCCGAACTCGCCTCCACCTGGTGGCGCTAGGGGTAAGGAAGAGGCACAGCCGGTCACTAATACAAGGGTGGGGAGTGGGAGTTGGGGGGGAGGGGGCTCCTGGCAACATCCCCTCCCCACCCACCCACCTCCGCCTCCTGCTTCGGGTCCCAGATTTCCTCCCACCTGGCCCTCAGCCGGCAGGGCTCCCCCAGACTCTGTCACTGGTCATTCTGGTCACCAAACTGCAGCCTCCTGGGCCGGGCTCTTCCCCGCACGTGTATTTGTTGTTGTTGAGGCACCGAAGAGTTCTCTAATTTTGAACACCTGGACGCCTCAGTTTTTCTCACCTAAAAAATGACACAATTAGATGGGGTCACACTCTGAAATAAAGGATACCCAAGACGCACTCAGGGAGGGTTAGCTTTCATTACTCCAACACTTGAATAAGCCAACAAACAAGAAGAAAAATGAAATCAAAGGAACCACTGGGCGCCTGGGTGGCTCAGTTGGTTAAGCCACTGCCTTCGGCTCAGGTCATGATCCTGGAGTCCCAGGATCAAGTCCCGCGTCGGACTCCCTGTTCAGTGGGGAGTCTGCTTCTCCCTCTGACCCTATCTCCTCTCGTGCACTCTCTCTCTCTCAAATTAAAAAAAAACAAAAACAAAGGAACCACAGCTAAAATAAATAAATGATAAAAATGCCAGGCCTATGTGGTTTTACAGGTGAATTCTTCAATATCTTGACTCAAAAAACAAAGAATTTTAAGCCCATGTCAAAAGGCATTAATTTGCTAGTAAGGGGAACCAACAAGATGGCAAAAACAAATTGCACCAGTTTTAAGAGAGCATGGCAATTGTGGGGTTCTGAGAAACAAGGCTCACAAAAGCATCCAGTTTTAAAATTTTGTTAGATTTCACAAGGTCAAGCAACATCATCTGCTTAAAGTCTCAGGCAGGAGAATTGGAGAGGAGAGGTGTGTGGACCTCCAGTCAGGAGGAAAACACAACTGCTGAGTACATGAAGTTCACCTGTTGCTGAATAGGACTAACCAGGCTTCACCTCCAGTGGAGGCACCTGGCAGGACCAACACAACTGAAAGCACCGGACCTTGTCAAAAAGAGGTGTGAAAGGACCGGATCTTTTATATATATATTTATTTATTTTATTATAAATATATTTTTAAATATTACATATACAAATATATATAAATTTATATATATATTTTTAAATATTTCATTTATTTGACAGAGCAGGAGAGAGTGAGAAAGCACAAGCAGGGGGAGCAGCAGAGGGGCAGGGAGAAGCAGGGAGCCCAATGCCGGGCTGGAGCCCAGGACCCCAGGATCATGACCTGAGCTGAAGGCAGACACTTAGCAGACTGATCCACCCAAGGGCCCCAGGATCAGATCTTATTTAAACAGGAGGTCCCAGGAAGAGTTCCCAAGCCCCAAAGAAAATGCAGATGTCTCCCAGTTCTTATTGTGCGGTCAACATTTCTTTTTCTTTTGACTAGAACCCATGCTACAATATGATGTTTTCCAAACTTTTTCACAACACATCTCACAGAAAATGGAAGTATTTCTCCATCGCGCTTCCTAGTCCCCTTGAGGCTGAAGGGGATCAGTATCTGTACCTGTAACCTGTCTCCCCCTCATACCCCCACTAGCTAGTGGGAAGCCTTGTTTCAGAAATTACTCCACAATAAGTAAGTCATGGGTATGTGATGTACAGCATGGTGACTATAGTTAATAATACTGTATTGCATATTTGAAAGTTGCTAAGAGAGTAGATCTTAGAAGTTCTCATCACCAGAAACCAATTTTTTTTAACTATGTATGGGGACAATTAGACTTATTATGGTGATCATTTCAAAATATATACAAATATCAAATCATTGTGTTGTACACCTGAAAGTAATGTAATACGTTGATTATATCTCAATAAAAAAAAATTACTCCACAGGGGTGCCTGGCTGGCTCAGTGGGTGAAGCATGTGACTCGATCTCGGGGTTGTGGATTTGAGCCCTACATTGGGTGTACAGATTGCTTAAAAACAAAATCTTAAAAAAAAAATTACTCCAAGGGACGCCTGGGTGGCTCAGTTGGTTAAGCGACTGCCTTCGGCTCAGGTCATGATCCTGGAGTCCCGGGATCGAGTCCCGCATCGGGCTCCCTGCTCAGCAGGGAGTCTGCTTCTCCCTCTGACCCTCCTCCCTCTCATGCTCTCTGTCTCTCATTCTCTCTCTCTCAAATAAATAAATAAAATCTTTAAAAAAAAAAAAATTACTCCATAACATAATAAGATGAAAAGGCTCTCAGTGCATTTTCATAAGGCAGTTAAGTCCTGAGATATTAAAACCCGACAAAGATAACACAAAGAACTACAGACTAATTCCACTTCTCAACATAGGTGCTGAAATCCCAAATAAAATGCTACCAAGTAAACCCATGACCAAAAAAAAAAAAAAAAATTCAAGGTCTACACTTCTCTAGTTTTGTCAAATAAATAAATAAAATCTTCCAAAAAAATGAAAAAAAAATAGTCTCATCATTTTGACAAAAAGGAAGGAAAAAGAAGTTTGGCCCCAGGCGCCTGGGTGGCTCAGTTGGTTAAGCCACTGCCTTCAGCTGAGGTCATGATCCTGGAGTCCCGGGATCGAGTCCGCATCAGGCTCCCTGCTCAGTGGGGAGCCTGCTTCGCTCTCTGACCCTCCCCCCTCTCATGCTCTCTCTATCTCATTCTCTCTCTCAAATAAATAAATAAAATTTAAGAAAAAAAAAAAAAAAAGAAGTTTGGCCCCAAAGCTGGCTTAATCATTTGTCAGTTGATTTTAAGAAAAGAAATTTTTTTGGTTTTATTTCTTAAACGTTTTGCATCAATTGAGAGAGAGTGGACATTACAGTCATGGCATCATAACCCAAAGATAGAAGCCTGGTGCTTGCCCAGTGTTTTTCCCAGACACCTCAGTTGTCTTTCATGGACTTGATCTGTCTGTCAGAGAATGCCTTGTTCATGGTTCCCACTAATATTATACATCTGTCAGATTATCCCTGTTTCTAATGTATTTTTAAAAAGATTTATTTATTTATTTATTTGACAGAAAGAGATAGCGAGAACAGGAACACAAGCAGGGGGAGTGGGAGAGGGAGAAGCAGGCTCCCTGCTGAGCAGGGAGCCCAACGTGGGGCTTGATCCCAGGACACTGGGATCACGACCCGAGCCGAAGGCAGATGCTTAACGACTGAGCCACCCAGGTGCCTCTCTTATGTATTTTTAATAGCTCAATATTGTGCTCACTTCGGCAGCACATATACTAAAATAGCTCAATATTGTGTTACTCACTGCAAGAAGGTTCTCACATCTCCATTTTGAACTATACACTATCAAACTAAAATTAACCGTTGTCCCATTTACTGCTTTGTACGTTGATACTTCATCTGATTAATACTCTCTAAGCTTTTCTTGTTTTTTCTTTTTACTTATAGCCCTCCCGCAGAATTGTTTTAAATGACTTAGGTTTAGTTTTCAGTTCAAGATATAGTTGACGTATAATATTGTATAAGTCTAAAGTGCATAACATAGTGATTTGATATATGTATATATTATGAAATATAGTAACTAAACAGTAGGTTTAGTTAACACCTGTCACCTCACAGAGTTACAGTATTTTCCTTGTGATGAGAACTTTTAAGATCTACTCTCTTAGCAACTTTCAAATATTAACTATAGTCCTCACATTGTACATAACATCCTTAGAACTTAATTATCTTATAACTGGAAGTTTGTACCTTTTGACCACCTTCACTAATTCCTGCACCACGCACCACGCACCACGCACCACCCACTTCTGGCAACCAAAAATCTGATCTCTGTTTCTATGGGTTTGGTGCTGTTTTGTTTTTTTAGATTCCACATATAAGTGAGATCATACAGTATTTGTCTTTCTCTGTCTGATTTATCTCATTTAGCATATTGCCCTCAAGGTCCATCCGTGTTTCACAAATGGCAGGACTTCCTTCTTTTTTATGGCTGAATGGTATTCCATCATATATAATTAATTAACATTACATATATTATATATATTAGAACATACACATTTACATATGAGTATCTGAACATAATAGTGCTCCACTTTTTTGTTAACCATTCATCCATCTATGGACAGGTTGTTTCCATGTCCTAGCTATTATAAATAATGCTATAATAAACATAGGGGTGCAGATATCTCTTCATGATAGTGATTTCATTTCCTTTGGATATATCCCCAGGAGTGGGGTTCTACTTTTAATTTTTCAGGAACCTCCATACTGTTTTCCTTAGTGGCTGTACCAGTTTATATTCCCACCAACAGTGCACAGGGCTTCACTTTTCTCCACCTCTTCATCAACACTTGCTCTTTTTTCTGATGATAACCATTCCAACCGGTGTGAGGTGATATCTCATTGTGGTTTTGATTTGCACTTTCCTATTACTGATGTTGAGCATTTTTTCATGTACCTGCTGGCTATCTGAATATCTTCTTTGGAAAAATGTCTATTCAGATCCTTTGTCCATGTTTTAATTGGATTTTCCTGGCTGAGTTGTATGAGTTTCTTATGTATGTTGGATATTAACATTATCAGATATGCGGTTTGCCTTTTCATTCTGCTGATTGTTTTTTTTTTTTTTTTTTTGCTGTGCAGATTTTCAGTTTAATGTAATCCCACTTGTTTTTTTGTTGTTGTTGTTGGTTGTGTTTTAAGTGTCATTTCCAAAAAATTATTGCCAAGACCCATGTCAATAAGCCTTTTCTCTATGTTTTCTTTTAGGAGTTTTATGGTTTCATGTTTCACATTCAATTCAGCTTTTAATCCATTTCTAGTTAATTTTTATGAATAATATAAGACAGGGGTCTAGTTTCATTCTTTTGCATGTGAGTACCTGATATTCCTGACACCATTTATTGAAGAAACTAGGTTTTCTCCATTGAGTATTCTTGGCTCTCTTTTGTCAAATACTAGTTGACTGTATATGCATAGCTTTATTTCTGAGCTCTTGATTCTATTCCATTGATCTGTGTGTCTGCTTACTATGCCAATGCCATACCATTGTGATAGCTTTGCAATATAGTTTGAAATCAGGAAGTGTAATGCCTCCAGCTTTGTTTTTCTTTCTCAGGACTGCTTTTGCTATTTGGGGTCTTTTATGGTTCTGCATGAATTTTAAGATTTTTTTTTCTATTTCTGCAAAAAAAAATGTCATTGAAATTTTCATAGGGATTGACTGAATCTATACATGATATGGGGTTGTGTGGACATTTTAACAATATTAATTCTTCCAATCCATGCTATCTTTTCCATTTGTGTCTTCTTCAGTTTTCATCATCAATGTTTTATAGTTTTAGTGTAGAGATCTTTCACCTCCGTGGTTAAACTTATTCCTAAGTATTCCATTATTTTTGATGCTATTGTAAATGAGATTATTTTATTTCTTTTTTAGATAATTTTTAATGTACAGAAATGCTACTGATTTTTGGGGCGCCTGGGTGGCTCAGTCGTTAAGCGTCTGCCTTCGGCTCAGGTCATGATCCCAGGGTCCTGGGATTGAGCCCCGCATCGGGCTCCCTGCTCAGCGGGAAGCCTGCTTCTCCCTCTCCCACTCCCCCTGCTTGTGTTCCTGTTCTCGCTCTCTCTCTGTCAGATAAATAAATAAAATCTTTTAAAAAATGCTCATGATTTTTGTATGTTGACTTTGTATCCTACAACTTTACTGAATTTATTGATTAGATCTAAGTTTCTCAGTGGAATATTTAGGATTTTATACATATATTTTTCTAGGTATATAAAATCATGTCACCTGCAAATAGAGACAATTTTACTTTGTCCTTTCCAATTCTAATGTCTTTTACTTCTTTTTCTTGCCTGACTGCTCTGGCTAGGACTTCTAGTAGTATTATGTTGAATAGTAGTGGTGAGAGTGGGCACCCTTGTCTTGTTCCTGATCTTAGAGAAAAATATTTCAACCTTTCACCATTGAGTATGATGCTAGGACTTCTAGTACTATGTCGAATAGTAGTGGTGAGAGTGGGCACCCTTGTCTTGTTCCTGATCTGAGAGACAAATATTTCAACCTTTCACCACTGAGTATGATGTTGGCTATGAGCCTGTCATCTATGGCTTTTGTCATGTTGAGATACATTATTATTGAGTTTTTATCATGAATGGATGTTGAATTTTATCAAATGCTTTCCTGCAATTATGGAGATAATCAGGTGATTTTTGTCTTTTATTCTATTAATATGATGTATTGTATTTATTGGTTTACATTTGTTGAACCATCCTTGCATCCCAGGGATGAATCCTACTTGATCATGGTTTATGATCCTTTTAATGTGCTGAATTCAGTATGCTAGTATTTTGTTTAGAATTTTTGCACCTAGGGGCCTGGGTGGCTCAGTCCATTAGGCGGCTGCTTTCAGCTCAGGTCATGATCCTGGGGTCTTGGGATCAAGCCCCGCATCCGGCTCCCTGCTCGGTGGAGAGCCTGTTTCTCCCTCTCCATCTGCCTGTCACTCTGCCTACTTGTGCTCTCTCTCTGTCTCTCTCTCTCTGTCAAATAAATGGGTAGAATCTTAAAAAAAAAAAAAAAAAAAAAAAGAATTTTTGCACCTATAGCGGTGCCTGGGTGACTCTGTCAGTTAAGCGTCTGCCTTCAGCTCAGGTCATGATCCCAGGGTCCTGGGATCAATCCCCCCATTGGGCTCCTTGCTCAGAGGGGAGCCTGCTCCTCCCTCTCCCTTTCTCCCCAGCTTGTGTTCTCTCTCTCAAATGAATGAAATCGTTATTTTAAAAAAAAGAATTTTTGCATCTATATTCATCAGAGATATTGTCCTGTAGTCCTTTCTTGTAGTGTCATTATATGGCTTGGATATCCGCGTAATCCTGGCCTTTTGAGTTTGGGAATAGTCCCTCTTCTTCAATTTTTTGGAAATGTTTCAGAAGGACTGGTGTTAACTCTTCTTTAAACGTTTTGTAAAATTCACTAGTAAGGTCATCTGGTCCTGAGCTTTTCTTTTTTGGGAGGTTTTTGGTTACGGATTCAATCTTATCTCTTATTGGTCTGTTCAGATTTTTTATTTCTTCTGGATTCAGTTTTGGTAGGTTCTATGTTTCTAGAGATTTATCCTTTTTAAGTTATCCAGTTTGTTGGCATATAGTCGTTCATAGTAGTTTCTTATGATCCTTTCTATTTCTTTGGTGTCTGTTGTAATGTCTCCCCTTTCATTTATAAATTTATTGATTTGGGTACTCTTTCTGTTCTTGTTTAGACTAGCTAAAGGCTTGTTAATTTTGTCTATCTCTTCAAGAGCAAACTCTTAGTTTTGTTAACCTTTTCTATTATTTTCCTGTCTCTTCATTGATTTCTGCTGTAATCATTATTTCCCTTGGTCTGCTAACTTTGGGCTTGGTTGGTTCTTTTTCTAGTTAATTAGGCTTTAAGACACTTAATCTGAGAGTTTTCATATCTGAATAAATTTAACCCATTTTTGTTTATTGTCATGGTTGACATTATTCCTACTTGAATCATTTCACTGTAAGCCTTTGGCTTTTGTTTCGTTACCACTTACACTGTTTTCTATCTTTTGCATTTAGGGGTTATGTTTTGTTTTTGAATGACTTGAAAAGTGACCTTTCTATTTTTTTTAAAGATTTTATTTATTTGACAGAGAGAGACACAGCAAGAGAGGGAACACAAGCAGGGGGAGTGGGAGAGGGAAAAGCAGGCTTCCTGTTGAGCAGGGAGCCCAACACTGGGCTCGATCCCAGGACCCTGGGATCATGACCTGAGCCAAAGGCAGACGCTTAATGACTGAGCCACCCAGGTGCCCCTACCTTTCTTTTTTTAATTCTACTAGCTACTTTTGCATTTAAAAACACTTACGTAGGTTTTTTAAGTCTTTATTTTAATCACCTGGTGCTCATCACGACAAGTGCACCCCTCAATCCCCCAAAATATGGAATGCTTCATGAATTTACGTGTCATCTTTGCACGGAGGCCGTGCTAATCTTCTCTGTATTGTTCCAATTTTAGTATATATGCTGACAAAGTGAGCAGTTACACAGGTATTTGTTATCACAAAACCATATATACCACCATATAATATATAATATATATACCACCTCTTCTTTATCCATTCATCAGTCAATGGACATTTGGGCTTTTTGCATAGTTTGGCTATTGTAGATAGTCCTGCTATAAACACTGGGGTGCATGTGCCTCTTCAAATCAGTATTTTTGTAACCTTTGAGTAAATACCTAGTAGTGCAATTGCTGGATCATAGGGCAGTTCTATTTTTAACTTTTTGAGGAACCTCCATACTGTTTTCCAGAGGGGCTGCACCAGCTTGCATTCCCACTAACAGTGTAAGAGGGTTCCCCTTTCTGTGCATCCTTGCAAACATCTGTTGCTTCCTGTGTTGTTGATTTTAGCCATTTTGACTGGTGTAAGGTGGTATCTCATCATAGTTTTGATTTTTGATTTGTATTTCCCTGGTGATGAGTGATATTGAGCATTTTTTCATGTGCCTGTCAGCCATGTGGATGTCTTTTTTGGAAAAATGTCTATTCGTGTCTTCTGCCCATTTCTTAGCTGGATTATTTGTTTTTTGGGTGTTGAGTTTGGTAAGTTCTTTATGGATTTTGGATACTAACTCTTTATCAGATATGTCATTTGCAAATATCTTCTCCCATTCTGTAGGCTGCCTTTTAGTTTTGTTGATTGTTTTCTTCACTGTGTAGAAAACTTTTATCTTGATGAAGTCCCAGTAGTTCATTTTGTTTTTGTTTCCCTTGTCTTTGGAGATGTATCTAGCAAGAAGTTGCTACGGCTGAGGTCAAGGGGGTTGTTGCCTATGTTCTTCTCTAGGATTTTGATGGTTTCCTGTCTCACATTTAAGTCTTTCATCCATTTTGAATTTATAAAATATGAATTTTTAAAAACATTTACAGTACTTTATAGACATATTATTCACATTTACTTCCTATATTTAATTGATTGCCACACTCACCATTAGGACTTCTACCCCATACTTCTACCTTAAAAAGTTTTTGTTTTGATTAATCTCTCAGTTATCCATAATATTTCTATCAAGTGAATTTTTTCAGAACAGGTGGAATTTTCAGAGCCCATATGTAAATGAAAATTGTATCCGTGACTTTCACACAATAGAATTACTGACTACACACATCCTTTTTCCGGCTCAGTATACTGTTACTCTGTTGTTGTTGTTACTCTGTGACACACACTCAGAAGCCTGATTTTCTACCTTTGTGAGCAATCTTCTCTATTTCTTCCTGAAAATCTGCATTATCTTTAAAATTCAAAATATCATCCAGATATTGGACAATTTTTGTTAATTTTCCTTTGACAGCACCAGGACCTTTTTATCTGAAGATCAACATTTTTCTTCAGCTCGAGGAAATTTTATTCTCTCTAAATAATGCTTTTCTTCCCTTTGTCCTGGAATCTTCTTTTATACATGCCAACAATCGACAAGTTGGGTGCTCATCCTCATCTGTTTTCCTGAGGTAGTAGTAACAGAGAGACTCAAGAACAAAAAGTCAGAGATCCACATTTGTTTCAAGGCAACAGTATGTGCAAAGATCCTGAGGTGGGAAAGAACTTTGAGTAATCAAGGAACAGAAAGAAGACCCTTCTGATGGGAGTGTAGAAGGAGAAGGGTATATGAAATCAGAGAGAAAGGTGAGGCCTTGCAGGCCACAGTAAATTCAGTTTTTAAGTGTGAAGAAAAGCCACTGAAGGGTTTTAATGAAGGCAGTGACAGGACATGGCTTACATTTCGATGTCAAGAGCACTTTTCCAGTTCAATAGGAGAGAATTCATCATGAGGTTAAGAATGAAGATGGAGAGACTAGCTCTTACATTGGTTACAGGGCTGTTAAAGAGTTGGCTAGGTAAGACAGAACTGTGCTCAACTAAGGTGATGGCAGTGCAGAGGACAGAAGATGGGAAATTCAAGATAATTGTGGGCAACAGAATCAACAGGACTTGCTAGTCACCTGAATATAAAGGAAAAGGAGGAATCGAGAATGACTAATATTTTTAGCTTAAATAACTGGTAGATTTCTGATATAGGGAAGACTGTGCTGAGGGAACCTGCTTAAAAGGGAAAATTATAGGTTAGGAAACAAGCTTAACTGTTTTAACAAAGAGACCCCAAAATGTAGTGGCTTCTATTTTCTTTCACATAACATTCAAGAGGTGAGCAGCCCAAGTCTGGCAGGCAGTTATGTCCTAACACCTGGCTTCTGTCTCAGGGTCCCAGGGAGCTGCTCCAGTTGTCACAATGTTCAGCCATTGAGAAGGGAAAAGAGAAAGTGGAGAGCAAGCAGTTTTCTTTTTAAAGGATGTGACCTGGAAGTTGCTTACCTCACCCAAGGAAGAGAGGGTCTCAGAACAGGTACTGAGAGGCTCTAAGAGCTAAAGGTCAGTTGGAGGAGAAGTTAGAGAGAGGACGAGTGGTTAAAGAGGAGGAAGGAGGAGTGGAAAACTGCCAACAGTTGCAGAGAAGTTAAAAACAAAATAGAGGTTTGAGAAGAGACAGTAAATAACTACATATGCCCAAATGTGAGGGCTCCCCCACCCCAAAATCCCTCGGAAGAGAAGTCCTCTTATATCTGAGCCCTTTTTGTCTCCCACAGTATAGGGCACTCTTATTTTTATTAACAAAGAACTGTGAGGACGAGACATGTTAACCTGAAATGCTGATGCCTGACCAGTTTTGGATTCTCGTGAAGTCATTCAAAGGAATCAGCAAAAGAAGGCAGGTAATGGAAATGAATACTGACTTTGTATTTATTCCCGAGTTTGTAACTTTGGTTTCAAGAGACCGTAGAGTATCATAGAAAATGAGTTTTCCTGGCTCTGTGGTGGATGAGATGGCATGGAGTAGGGATGCCAGCATGGGCAGGAAGGGGTCTAAAAGGAGGAGGAGTAGGGACACGTGATCAGCTTCCTGCTTCTGCATCTGAGGTCTAGGTGGCTTGAATACATGAGGTAAGAAAGAGCATATGGTAAATGCCACAAACTCTCGCAAGCTGGGCTCTAAAACACTCTTTTTTGGCTCATGAGGACGGCCCTATTATTTTGTGTTGGGGCCTTAGGGTATCACGACAGGTAGGAAGTCATGGGACAGTCTTCCAAAAGGAATTCTTGGAAGGAGACAAGGTTTCATTCAGATGAGAAAGAGACAAAAATACATCGTTATGAAGAAAACTACATCACATTACTTTGTCACGTCTCCTAAAATCACCCACTGAATTACCTAACTCCAGCAAAAAGGGTGCAGGGCTAGGAGGGTTGGGAAAGGTGGTACCATGCAGTTTTCTGACTCTCTCCCAGACACCTAAGTGAGCCTGGAACACTCCCCTACCAACAGAAAGAGTCCTCACAGCCTGTGCTGGCCTCATCGCCTCGTGTGGGATGTGTTTCCCTGTCTCAGACTCAATGTTGTCCTCCTTTGCTCTGCGTAAGCACATGTGTCATAGGACCCTGGCCAATCCCACGACTGTATCTGTCCACTGCAGAAGATGGGGTCCTTCTGTTGCACAAGAGGGGTGTTTGCAGGCCAAATGCCTTCTTTCAGCTGCAGAGGGAATACCTGCAGGCTGTGGGGGCCTGACATGAACTACTGGAGTGGATTCTGCTCTGCCTCTTCTCTATGTGAATACAGCATTATTCCATCCAATGCTTGGCTGTGCTGTGCTTTACTTGGTGACTATGATACCAAGGCGCAGTGGGCAGAGTTGTTACCATTTCTGCTTTTGGTGATAGATAACAGATGTCACCTGCTTGACAAAGCATCAGGTTCTACTTAGTTATGGCACTGACAAACCGTGTGAACCTGTTTCTCAGTTTTCTAACTGGCAAAAGAAAGGTGTTCAGTGAGTTCTCTTCCAGCTGTAACATTCTGTTTTCTCTGAGAATGAAAGAGTATTATGCCCAAAGCCAAAAATCAGTAAGGAGAACTTCTGTAGGTCCAGAAGCCAGAGGGAATGCTAACAGTATATGGTTCTCAAAATTTACATATTGGAACCATTCACTGAAGAAAACAGATTTTACTTTAGATCAGAGTTTCTCAACCTTGACCAGATAATTATTGTGGAGAGCTGTCTTATTCATTGTAGGCTATTTAACCACATCCCTGGCCTCTCCCTACTAGGTGGTAGAAGCATCTCACTCTTACAACCAAAAATGTTTCCAGACACTGCCAAATATCTCCTGAGGGGCAAAAGTGCCCTGAGTGGAGAACCACTAATCTAGATGTATTCCTCTAGCCAAGATCAAGTAATACACATATACCTTATTCATCAATACGTCTATTTTACAGGTAGGAAAACTAAGACATTTCATGAAAAATAAAATTCCACTGTATGATGCATAATATCGTCAAGGATCTGAAACAGAATTGATGTCTTAGCCATTTCCCATCTTTAATCAAAACCGTATTCCTCTTAAGAGAGAATATGAAAAAATTACCCATATTAAAAATATTGAAAATAAGCATCATTAATAAAACGCCACTGAATGATGACTAGTTCTACAGATCTTTAATCTCTTTGTATTCATTAGCTACTGCTCCAGAGTAAAAATAATTATGGCTTCTGTGATGGCTTCATATTTCTTTAAAATAGGTTTCCCATTTGGTAAACCTAATAACTAAGGCCATTTGGTAGTAAACAGAATTGAAGGTTAATCATCAAGCTAAAGACATACAAGAAAATAATGACCCTGTCACTTGAAGGTCGGCTCAGTGTACTGTCCCCTGTGTAATCAGACACCCTTCAACTAATTCCAGCAGCAAATCTAAGGGGGTCATGGATCCATCTCCTAAACACATCAAGGGAAGTGCTAATATACCGGACATCTTATTTAAACTTCTGATAATAAAATGATACAGAAGCGGAAACCCTTGTGAAAGGTTTTTTCCTCAATCTGGGAGCAAGATCATTAGCGCTTTATTGATACTTGTGGAATACTGTAAGGTTTGAAGAATGAAATAAACAAGGAAGTGCTCCAATGCACTTGAAACGTGAAAGACTGTACTATAACTTCTGGGCAGGTCCTTACACTCCAAACAAGTCTCGTCAACCCTCAGTATTCCACAGGACAACTTCAAGCAGTCAACCAAGTACAAATAAGCAGTACTCTACAAATGGCTCTTACTTATCACATAGGTCTTAGGATAAACCTGCTTATACTTCGAATGGATAGTCACGTGGAGATTATACACATGGTGGCTGTGTAACACTAGTCGGTGAAATGTCTTGCCTTCCTTCATGATTTCTTCAGTCTTTTTTTCAGAGGACATAACATTTTCTAAAAATTCTGAATCTTCTAAGTACAGCTCATCTCCTGAAAAATATTTTGATTCCACAGTGTTATTTTATAAAACATTCCAATACGTTAGCGACATACACATTGGTATTTATTTTCATCTATGTTGTGTTTGGAACTGAGATAGGTGTTAAGTAACTCTAATTTTATGAGCTTACCTAAATTTCTTTCTTGTGTTTTTAATACCCACATCCCCCACCCCCCCCATTCCCCAGCCAAGAATTTTCTTTGGGCACATAAATATTTATGACTGGTATTTTTTCATCACGACCTATCAGTTTTAGACTGGCCCATGACTCGCTTTTTCCTAGTCAATATTAATATTGGCCTTGATATCCATATATTTTTGGGTTTCAATGTGGGCTGTTCTAACAATTTTAAGGTTAAATTACAGAAATTACCTTTACACATCAAAAGCACTAAACTATCCCACTGTAAGATGAGGAACAAATATCATCGCTATTCTGAGAACTGAGCCAAGGAGCCAGGAGACAGGTCACAAAGCCCTGCTATAAAGTGCCATAAAAACCCCCGCCTGGCACTTGCCCAACAATCGACCACCAACAAATTCCCCAATTCAAATAAATTGACAATTGCTCACAAATCCAGTTCTTAATAAAGTGTACTTGAAAACAGAAGTTCTCAACTTCATAGTTTGTTCTCATGATTCAAAATTAAAATGTAAAAAAGTGAGATAATATATAAGAACTTTGTCAATGTCTGGGAAACACTTACATAAATGTATGTGTGTGTGTATAAGGTGAATTATCAGAACTTTTGGTTATAATAAACACTATGGATATTTTATAGAATTAGACCTTACTCAATAAACTGCTGTATTGTGTAAAACAGATGATAATTCAGGTCTCTGTGTTGGGCAATACTGCCATACAGCCCCGTGCATTGAATGTGAATACTAAATGTGAAAAAGCACTGATGCTTCACTGACTTACCTGGTAAAAGCTGGAGCCTTGCATCAGCAGTTAAAAATGTGATCGGCAGCCATCTTTCCATTCCTTCCGATGCACCGTCCAAACAAAATTTGTGCAAGTCAGAGAGAGAGGCAAAGTTTCCCAGTCTTCTTATTTCATAGAATTGTGGAGGTGCAAACCAAATTTCCTTTGATATGAAACTCTCAGTTGCCTCTGATGGAGATGACCACTGTGGAAGACAAAGGTCAGGGTTCCTAAGGTTTATTCCAGAGGCAATCAGAGATTTGAAATTGTTAGGTCGGTACCCAAATCTAATTGAAATGAAAAATACATAGGATAGTATTTATAGCAGGCTAGATGCTACATATGAGAGAGAGAACTTGAAAACGTAGCAATAGAATCTATCCAAAATAAAGCACAGAGAGAAAATATTAAAAAAAAAAAATGAACAAGGTATCAGTGACATTATCAAGTAGTCCAACATAAATGTGTAACTGGAGTCCCAGAAAATAGGGAAAAGTGAAAAAATCTGAATAAATAACAAAACAAAAAGAAAACCATGCACATCATAATCAAATTGATGAACACCAATGCTTAAGAGGAAATATTTAGAGTAGCCACACACACCAAAAAAACCAAACCAAAGCAAAACATATTACATACAGAGGAACGGAGTTAAAAGCAGACTTCTCATCATAAATTACACAAGCCAGAATATACCAAAGCAACATCTTTAAGTACTGACAGAAAAAAACTGTTAACCTGTAATTCTATACCCAGCCAAAATACCTTTCAAAAAAAAAAAAATGAAGGCAAAATGAAGTATTTTGCAGATAAACAAAATTTACAAGATTCCTTATCAGAAGATCTGCAATACAAGACCTATTAGAGGAAGTTCTTCAGGTCAAAAAAAACCAGTTGTAGATTTTAATCTACACAAAGGAATGAAGAGTGCTAATGATGTTAAATATGCAGGTAAACATAAAAGACATTTTTTGCTCATTTTCACAGTCTTTCAAAGATTGTTTAAGGCAAAATAATCAGTATATTGTAGAGTTCATAATAACAATAAAAGTCAAATGTATGACAACAAAAGCTAACAGACATGGGGGGAGAAATATAAGTATATTGTTGTAAGGTTCTAACATGATACATGAAATGAAACCTGTATATGGCAAACCCTAGCATAATCACAAAGAGATACAGTGAATAAGTCAATAATGGAGATAAAACAAGGTTCTTAAAAAATACTTAAATAATCCAAAAGGAGTCAGGAAAAGAAAAACAGTGTGAAGAACAGATGGGACAAATAAACTAAAAGGAAGATGGTAGACTTGAATTAAATACAAATACTTAAATATATAAACATATATAAATGATCTAAACACCCCAACTAAAAGGTAGAAATTGTCATATTGATTAAAAAAAAAAAAAAGCAAGACCATATGCTGCCTACGAGAAACATACTTTTTTTTAATAGTTTTGTTTTTTAAGATATTATTTATTTATTTGAGAGAGAGAATGAGATAGAGAGAGCATGAGAGGGGGAAGGGTCAGAGGGAGAAGCAGACTCCCTGCTGAGCAGGGAGCCCGATGCAGGACTCGATCCCGGGACTCCAGGATCATGACCTGAGCCGAAGGCAGTCGCTTAACCAACTGAGCCACCCAGGCGCCCTACAAGAAACATACTTTAAATATAAAGACACAGGGGTGCCTGGGTGGTGTAGTCGGTTAAGCATCCGACTCTCGGTTTTGGCTCAGGACATGATCTCACGGTCATGAGCCCGTGTCTGCTTGGGATTCTCTCTCTCTCTGCCCCTCCTGTTCATGCTTTCTCTCCCTCTCTCTAAAATGAATAAATAAGTCTTCTAAAAAATAAAATAAATATAAAGACACAGACAGGTAAAAATTAAAGGCTGGGAAAAGATACAATGCTATTGCTAATCAAATGAAAGGCAGAGGGGCTATATTAGCATCAGACAGAGGAAATTTCAGATCTCTGCAAAAGGGATATTGCCAGGGATAAAGAAGGACATTTCATAATAATCAAAGGGTCAACCCATCAAGCTTTAACAGTCCTAAATATCTATGTGGCACCTTACAAGGGAGCTTCAAAATACATGAAGCAAAACCTGATAGAACTAAAAGAGAAAAAGACAAATCCATAATTACTCATTAAAAATTTCACCATTCCTGGGACAGCTGGCTCACTCAGACAGTAGAGCATGTGATTCTTGGTCTCGGGGTTGTGAATACGAGCCCCATGTTGGGTGTAGAGATTACTTAAAAAATCTAAAAAAAAAAAAAAAAAATTCAGCATTCCTGTCCATATCTGATAGAACAAGAAAACGGTACAGAAGAACTGAAAGACACTACCAATAAATTTAACCTGACATTTTTATAAACACTCCATCAAGCACAGCATTATTCTTTTTAGGTGCAAAGGGAACATTCACCAAGATAGACCCATATTTGTGGCCATAAAATAAGTCTCAGGGCACCTGGGTGGCTCAGTTGGTGGGCGTCTGCCTTCAGCTCAGGTCATGATCCCAGGGTCCTGGGATCGAGCCTCACATCCGGCTCCTTGCTCCGCGGGGAGCCTGCTTCTCCCTCTCCCACTCCCCCTGCTTGTGTTCCCTCTCTTGCTGTCTCTCTCTGTGAAATAATAAATAAAATCTTTAAAAAAAAAAAAAAGTCTCAATAAATTTAAGACTGAAACCACATAAAGTATGTTCTCGAGGACATAATTAAACTGCTGTGGACATGAAATGAGTTAATGCAGGTAAAGCGCTCA
Source organism: Phoca vitulina (assembly GCF_004348235.1). Taxonomy (NCBI): domain Eukaryota; kingdom Metazoa; phylum Chordata; class Mammalia; order Carnivora; family Phocidae; genus Phoca; species Phoca vitulina. The sequence continues at coordinate 3,644,151 of NW_022589761.1, read as the reverse complement.
GGAAGGAGCCTGGCATCTGAGCAGCACTGTACAACTCCTGGGATCTCCCTGGGGCCCTCTCCCCCGGGAGAGGCAGAGTAAGGCCTTGGGACTATGAAGCTGAGGAAAGCAGAGAGCACTTCACCAAGGTCCTGGCTTTGGCCTGTAGGGCTGAGGGCCGGACTTCCTCAGTGCCATGCCCACTCTGTCACTTATTAGGTCTACGGCTCTGAGGAAGCTACACCGACTGGACTTTGGTTCAATTTACAATTTCGCAAACTTGGGATGCTCCAAAAGCCATATGCATTCCGTGGAAACGTTACTTTTGAATTTTGATCTTTCCCCCCCAGCTAGCTACTCACTTACTACTGGTAATGCTGGCCAGGAGCAATGAGCAAGCTCGCAATCAGGCATGAGATCCTGAAGGTAAAGAAAGGATAGGCTTACACCCACTCTGTACCATACAGCCATTCTGTTGCTCACTTCCAGTATTCAATAAATTGCATAAGATAGTTAATCCTTCGTTATAAAATAGATTGTGTTAGGTGATTTTGCCCAGAGGCTAATGTAAGTGTTCTGAGCACGTTTGAGGTCGGCCAGGCTAAGCCACGATGTTAGGTAGGATCGAGCCCTGCTTCGGGCTCCCTGCTCAGCGGGAAGCCTGCTTCTCCCTCTCCCACTCCCCCTGCTTGTGTTCCCTCTCTCGCTGTGTCTCTCTGTGAAATAATAAATAAAATCTTTAGAAAAAAACAAAACAAAAACAAGTCTCAATAAATTGAAGACTGAAACCACATAAAGTATGTTCTCGAGGACATAATTAAACTTAGGTCCACCAGCTGTAGACCCATGACAGAGGGAAGAACACCTGTAATCAGCCTCTCTATGCTGGGCTTATTCCAGACGGGCCTTGGCTGCTGGCCGGGGCCCCCATTCTCAAGTTCCGGTGGGTCCCCACTCCGGCCCAGCACGCCCTACCTGGCAGCTCACCACCTCGGTCAAGTCTGGGTAGACCTGCGGCGGCTCGCTCAGGCAGCACAAGAAGAAGGCTGTATTGAAGCGGCGGCCGCCGCGGCACGAAAACGGCGTAAGCCAGCCGCCCCAGTCGTGCAGCGCCCAGATGTCGGGCGTGCAGTCGAGGTGCGCACACAGGCTCAGGAAGTGGCGCGGGTCGCGGCGGACGCGGTCGCGCCAGGCGTCCAGGTCCCGCGGCGGCGCGAGGGCCCGGCCCAGCTCAGGCACGGCGGGCAGGGCGGCCCGGGGCCGCAGCAGCAGCACGCCCGCCTCCTCGAAGGTCTCGCGGATGGCGCAGATGCGGGCGGCGACGTCATCCGGCAGCGCCGTGGCGTCCTCGTCGGCGGCGGCGTCGGGCAGCCCTGGGAAGGAGGCAGGCCGCGACCGTGCGGGGCCCAGGCCGAAGAGCGGCGGCTGGTGGTGCGGCGCGAAGAGGCGCAACCAGTCTGCCGAGCAGTCTGCCGTGCTCTGCACGCCCCCCGGGAAGACGTGCGCCCCGGGCAAGAAGCCTTGGTTCTCGGAGCGCTGCAGCAGCAGCAGCCGGAAGCCCTCGGGGGGCAGCGACGGGGCGGCGGGGCTTGGGCGCACCCAGCCGGCCGCCAGTAGGATGGTGGCTGCCCGCCGCCAGCTGCTGGCGCGCGGCTGCAGGGAGGAGTTCATGGCGGGCGGCGGCGGGAGGCTTCCGGGCTCCGGGTGCGGCGCGGCAGGAGCTCCTGCGCACCGACTCTGTCGCCCCCAGCGGTTGTCCTGGGCTTGGGGACCTAGGCCCGCGCCTTATAGGACGAACTTGAGGCGTGGCGCGCGCACTGGGCGCCGATGAATTTGGGCAGTTCGGCCTCCTCCCGCGCCTGCCTGTGGGAGGGGCGTGGCGCGGAGGCGAACCAGCACCGCCTCTCGTGCCTTAGTTCCCAGTCGGGTCATTCGTAGGACTAAGGCTGTCACTGCCCCCTGCGAGGGATTGTCGTTCAAGCCGCCTGAAAGGAGGGCCCCATCGTCCGCCCCCGGGACGCTCGGACGGAGAGCAGGAATGACCTGCCTTGGTAAAAATGCGATGCAGTTATTTCACCAGGCCTGGTGACACCTACCCCACCAAACCCCGAAGAACTAAGACTTAATCCCTGCACCACACGGCTAGACACCAACGTGTATAACTTTGGCAGAGAAGGAGGTCCAAAGGGTAGGTCTCTGAGCTTTGCCGGCTCACCTGATACCACCAATGAGGAACTGATGGATGAACCAGATGCCAAATTATGAGTTTCCCACTGCACAGCCTGAATGCGAAAGGCCCTCCTTGCGTCCCTGCTCCTCAGGGTGATCTGTGTTGTGTTCTGGACACCTTTTATTGTCAGGGCACCTGGGGACCACCTTAAGCATCTGAGGTCATTTGATGATTTCCACTTTCATGGGAGATGCTTAACCCAGGCCTAGAGATGGGAATTTCTCTCTGCTTCACTTTCTTAGTGGCTGTAATACTCCCACTTCCAAGAGATGCATTACTATCTCTTAGAGCCTGTTTAAATCAGAATCTTCTCATTTACAACTCCTCATCAGTTGCCAACAGCTTCTCCCACAGTAGCTATTATGACATTTGTTATGTATTTGGATGAAATATACTGTTCTTTTGGTGGGCCTCATTTAAGAGTTACCATTTTATGTCAGTTATTTCCTGGGGGAGAATCCACAGATGACACTGCCAGTTTTTGGGCTGGTTTTTGTTAGCAGCATTTTCTAAAGGTGCAAATCCCAGTATTGACTGTGTTCCAGAAACAAAAAACGGGTCCACATACTGAGAAAAGCACATACGGGGGCCAAGGGAGGACACATGGCCTACTGGAGGGTCTATCAGCTTTCATCTACCTTGAGTCCACAGAATCCACAGTTGGGGAACCCCTTCCTGAACTGCTTCCCAAATTCATGTGGCTTTCTGCTCTGAGGCCCATCATTTCAGAATCTATTGTAGAGTCTGGAGGGGCACCCTGGAGCCTGTATTTTCACACTCCCTGACTCCCCAGGTGATTCCAGTGCTATGAGTCATGGGAAGCTGTAAAAGGAGGTGATATGATCGAGTCCATGTCTTCAAAGGTCACCCTAACAGCAGCATGGTGACTTGATTGGATGACCCATGGACTGTGCTAGGCAAGAAATAAGGCCTAAACTAGGAGAGTGACCATGGAGAGAGGGTGAGGTGGGAGAAGGGAATGATTTACAGAGTATTTAGGAGGTAGACTTGATGTAATGTGGTAATTGGTTGAATACGCAGAGCAAGAGACAGGAGTTAAGTTCTAGCTTGGAAGATTGAAATAATGGTTATTCAATCCTAGAAGTTGTAATAATAATAATATTATTAAGCATTTACTGTGTGTGAGGCTTTTGGAACTTTGTAAGTATTAGCTGTATAATCCTCACAAAACCACATCAGGTGGAAATAGTTTTTGCCATTTTACAGAAGAGAATCTATTGACAGAGTGGTTAAGTCTCTTAAGAAGGGACACACTATTCACTGTAAAATAACACCATCACTTTGTAGATAAAAAAAAAATGTTTATATTTTGATATCAGCTACTTTTCCCAAAGGCTGGTCACTCCTGAGTGAGATGACCAGGTTCTAGAGTGCGTAGCAAAGTGGTATACTTTGGTTGGATCTTAACCAACGCAGAACAGTCTCGAGAACTGCACATGGCTATGTTAGTCCTAGTAGGCTCTGTGGTTATGTGATACCAGTTTATGTATGTATCCACAGATCACATCCTGTAACCTCAGTTATCTGAACTGTAGTTAAGAACAAGAACAGAAGCAAAGAATAGACCCTGGAGTAGCAAAAGGGATACAAATATATTCAAATCTAATGTGATCTGCTCAGAGGAAAAATTAATTTGTGGATATATTAATCTATTGCAATTAACAAATTCCTCTGAAACTTGGTGGCTTACAATGATGAACATTACCTCACAGTTTCTGTGGCTCAAGAGTTCGAGAACATCTTAGCAGGGTGGTTCTCATTCAGTATCTCCCATGACGTTGTGGTCAGCCTATCAGCCGGGGCTTGCTTGGGCCTGAGAGATCCAGTTCCACAATGGCCCACTTGTATGGCTGTTGGCCGGAGGCCTCAGTTCCTCACCACACTGGCCTCTCCACAGAGCCACTTGAATGTCTTTGAGACTGGGCATTTAACTTTCCCCAGAGAGAGTGACCCATGAGAGAGGGAGGAAGAAGCCACAATGCATCTTATGACTTAGCCTGAGAAGTCACCTGCCATTTCCACAGTATCCTATTTTTACACTGGTCTTCTCTATTCAATGTGGACACGCACTACACCAAAATACCAGGATGTGAGGGGATCATTGGGGGTCATCTTGGAGGCTGTAGTAATAGTGGATAAAAAAAATGAAACCATGCAAGCATTAGAAGAAAACAGGTAAATTCCTCTTTGACTCAAACTTTAGAAGAAATAGTGGAAAAAACATTGGTCAGCTGGACATTCTCTCCATATTTATAACTTCATCATGACAAAAAACAGCCTAAGAAAGTCTAAGACGGGCGCGTGGGTGGCTCAGTCGATAAGCCTTCGGCTCAGGTCATAATCCCAGGGTCCTGGGATCGAGCCCCGCATCAGGCTCCCTGCTCCGCGGGAAGCCTGCTTCTCCCTCTCCAACCCCCCCTGCTTGTGTTCCCTCTCTTGCTCTCTCTGTGTGTCAAATAAAATCTAAAAAAAAAAAAAAAGTCTAAGACATAATAAACTGGGAAAATTATCCATAATGCCTGTCACAAAGGATCAAGCCTCCAATTGTGTAGAAAAATGGGCAAGAAAGAGGTCAGAGTGATTTATTTAAGGTCACAGCCAGCAAGTGTCGGGAACTCTCCAAACCGATTGGCATATTCTCAGAGTTCCCTGCGCAGGCCTGTCCTGCCAGGGGCACAGTGCAACTAACAGTAAGTGTGCCCAGTGATCCCCTAGTAGCACCGGCCATTAATGCGCCACTTGGTCATGAGAGAGTGAGGCACTTTGACATAGTTGCGTCATAGCTAAGGACAGTTGACTCTTCATTCTTATGTTCTACTGGTCCCACCCAGCTTTACTTACAATTTAAAAAGTCCTTATTTATTAGAACACGTGAAGCCTTGAAAATAAAAAACTTTCCCCACGTGTCCTGTTGCTTCTCACCTATAGCTCCATACAGTCTTTTAGTTCAGTCTCAAGTTCAGCAAGCCCAAATTCATTTCTGTTATCCATTATTTATCAGACTTTTCAGTTAAAATGGAAAGAAAGGAAGAGAACGTAATCTGCGGGGGTAGCCACAGAGAGAGAACTTCAGCTTGGACGCTCAACAGTAGCAGAAAACCTGTTCAGCCTTCCTAGAAGCCAAGGCATGTCACCTGGGTTAAACAAAATCCACCTGTGATTGACCAGTAACATCCTGTGTGCCACGAATCACCATATAAAAATTATGTCTCAAAATGTTTTTTAAGAAGGGTTTTAGGAGCGCCTGGGTGGCTCAGTTGGTTGAGTGACTGCCTTCGGCTCAGGTCATGATCCCGGAGTTGTAGGATCCGGTCCCACGTCCAGGCTCTCTGCTCAGTGGGGAGCCTGCTTCTCCCTCTGACCCTCCCCACCTCTTGTGCTCTCTCTCTCAAATAAGTAAGATCTTTAAAATAAAATAACATTAAAAAAAGAAGGGTTTTAAAAAGTTTCACAGCATTGTTTTCTCAAATATGTATAGATTGCATTTATGGGACATTCTGGAAAAGGCAAAACTATAGGGACAGAAATGAGGTCAGTGGTTGCCAGAGCCTGGGGGTGGGGGGAAGGAAAGCACATTGGGAGGGGGATGAAAATGTGGTCCTGCTTGCGGTGGTCGTTACATGATTGCATACCTTTGTCAAAACTCAAAACTGCTCACCCGAGAAGGGCAAATGTTATTGTATTTAACTTAAACCTCAATAAGTTTGGCTTTAAAAATGCATAGATTCCAACTTCCAGATAAGCCATCTGTACTTGATCTTTGTATTACCTTGTCATTTTGCAAGTGTATCTAATTTTGACCTTCAAATTGATTTTTAGCAGATTTTACCTAAGTTAATGGGGTAAATGTTTTCATATAGTTTCTTTTCCCCAATTATCTGATTTTGGGACTTCTAAAGTACTTTGATAAATAACAATAGCAGTGGCAGCCAACATTTATTGAGCCCTGGCCCAGAAAAAGTTTTATTTCGATATCCTGATGAAGTATACCTGATTATTACTCCCATTGCAAAGATAAGGACATTGAGGTCAGAGACATTGAAGAACTTAATGAGATCGGATCTGAACTCAGGTGTACCTTATTCCATAGTTAGTGCTCTTAACCTCAAGGCTATAGTGTCTTGATACTACATTTCAAAACTTCTGATTCCCCGGGGTAGGATTCCAAAACTGTTTTGCTTTGCTTTTAGGGGAGAAGGTTCTGGAATTGTTTCTCATTATGCCTTGAGACCCTCAGTGTTAAAATTTATATTATAATAACAGTAATACTTTCTAGGGGCGCCCGGGTGGCTCAGTCGGTTAAGCGGCTGCCTTCGGCTCGGGTCATGATCCTGGAGTCCCGGGATCAAGTCCCACATCGGGCTCCCTGCTCAGTAGGGAGTCTGCTTCTCCCTCTGACCCTCCCCTCTCTCATGCTCTCTGTCTCATTCTCTCTCTCAAATAAATAAATAAAATCTTTAAAAAAAAATAACAGTAATAGTTTCTAGATGATAAAAGCATTCAAAATTTTATTATAAAAACAATATAACACCATTCATAATCCCACCACCTTCACAGATATTTTCATTTCTGTATATTTCCTTGTACACCTCTATATGCCTAACACATCCATACAGGCAGGGGACACTCAACTTCGCTTTCTGGCAAGAGCATATTAAAAGGACTCTTCAAAATCATTTTGCCAATGGGAGCTGTCATTTGGCTTGTTTACCTTTGTCATATAAGTCTAAGGTTATAAACAGCAACAAACAAGGATGCCCAAGATCTCATAGTACTGCGATGAAAACGCCCCAAATCCTCTGTGGAATGAGGTGAAAATAAGTAAATGAAAGGCGGGGGGGAATGCTTTTCGAGAAATCCATCTTGTCCCCGAGGACACAGGGCTGCAGCATGTGGTCAGTTCCTGTACTTCTGGTCAGTTCTTAAGAGCCAAAGAAATAGTATTTGAATATGACTTTGATCTGTGTGGACCACAGCCAAAGATTGTTCGTGTGGAGACCTACTGTTCTTCCCAATTCCGTCCTGCATTACAAGATGAGTATAATCATACTGTACGGAAGCACTTGGAGATTTATAATCCTGGAGTACTTCTGAGCATCTCTTTATGTAATGAAGTCTGTGAAGGGTAACAATGTTGATCAGGACCTTCACTTCACTTCAGATGGGCATAAAGAATATTAAGAATATATATATATATATATCACAAGAGTTGATAGCTGAATTATTTGAGGGTGTCTTTTCCAGCCAAGTTATAAATGCTGCATGTTAACTTTGATTTTTTTATTTAATAAACAATTTCAGGTAAACAGTTGACATGAAGCCTTTAATTCCACTTTGGATCTGATGCCATGTACAAAACCCCCCACGCTGTGCTCGTGTTTCCTGACATCAGGCAGCCAATGCAGTCATAGTTCTGAGGGCTCCAGGTTACTTACAAAATAGGATTTTCCCAGTCTCCAGGATAAATGACAGAGTTTCACATCTGTAATTTCCCAGAATCAGTTTAGGTGGCCCGATTGCTGGGTAAAACCGACTATTTAATCAATAGTAGTCTTTCTCGGACTCAGATTTACAGTCTGAATTTAAATTCCTAATCTAATTTAAATACTATAAATAAGTAGCATTTATACAAATTTGCTTTTAAGTCCATCCACTAATTCTTTTTTTTTTTTTTTAAGATTTTACCCATTTATTTGAGAGAGAGAATGACAGACAGAGAGCACGAGAGGGAAGAGGGTCAGAGGGAGAAGCAGACCCCCCCGCTGAGCAGGGAGCCAGATGTGGGACTCGATCCCAGGACTCCAGGATCATGACCTGAGCCGAAGGCAGTCGCTTAACCAACTGAGCCACCCAGGCACCCCATCCACTAATTCTGATATGGACTAAAATCATAGTAAACTCAGGGGCGCCTGGGTGGCTCAGCTGTTAAGCGTCTGCCTTCGGCTCAGGTTGTGATCTCAGGGTCCTGGGATCGAGCCCCACATCAGGCTCCCTGCTCGGTGGGAAGCCTGCTTCTCCCTCTCCCACTCCCCCTGCTTGTGTTCCCTCTCTCGCTGTGTCTCTCTCTGTCAAATAAATAAGTAAAATCTTTAAAAAAAATAAAATAAAATCATAGTAAGCTCAGTTCATTCTGATTTTTTTTAACCTTATATGGAATTTTAGATAATAACCACCAAACTGTAACATTTCATTTCCATATGTACCCAAACTAACAGTAACAACCAAAAACCCCCAAACTGGAATAATCCTTTCTCGTTTAACTGCATTCTGTTAAATGTTTTAAACTCTGGAAGGGACCTTTGAGTCCATCGGTCAGGGCTCCCCCCATTTCACCATGGAGGGAACCCAGGCACAGGGAGGTCAATGACTTCTCTGAGGTACTTGGAAAAAGAGGCAGAGGCCCTGTCCATCATAGCTGATCTGGCCTTGAGGGAGGAGGCATTCCCCAAAGGAAGACAGAGGAGAGTCTCAAGTTCTTTACTTCTCAGGCTGACATACAGGCTCACATGTCAGGGCTCACACCCTTAACAAGCATTCATTACAGAAGGGAGAGCTGTATCTGAAAAGCAACAGAGTAGCTAAAAATGTATCAATGTGCAGGTTGAAACAGAAGATGCAGCATCATCAGGATCCTCACGCAAACCAAAACGCTCTTTAACCAAAACTACTTGTCATTTGACATTACACATGTCTTATGTAGTTTACTGTAAACCTTAAGTAAATCACGCAGGTTATGCTCTAATTTTCCTTACCAAAAATCTTTCCCTTGCAGCATTTAAAAGCATTAAGTTCTTTGAGCACACAAAAAATGAATTTGTCAGGCATTTTTTTTCTCTTCTACAAACATTAGTGTTTTGATTTTTTCCACTACTAGCAATAGTTTAAAGTTTCCATAAGTGCTTTGACATTCCAATTGCTTGTCTTCTCCAAATCAGATAAAACAGTACTGTTTTTCCCAGAAGAGAAGTCAGGGATATTTTCTCTTTACAGGTACTTATCACAGCATTTAACTTTGGATATAAAGATCTATCCTTTAAGTTGTATCTTTAATTTGGGAAATTAGATGGTTTTTTTTGCCATGGACTCTAACGTTGACCTCATCATATATACCCTATGTTAAACATTTTGAATTTTTCCCCTATACTTGTATCATGGTATAAAATCATACCAAGTGTTTTTAGAAAACTAATGACTTTGATATCAAACACCTATATAGAATCAGGCTTCTATCAGAAAGCAATGTCTTTAATTATATACATAGAAATGAGAGCAGACATAGTGACAGCAGCTTATTGCTCAAGCAGAAAGTGATTCTGCGTGCATCACATAGCGAAAGTTCTAGTAGGCAATGTTAGAATTCCAAATAGTACTGAATATTCCTAATGCTTAAAACTTTCAAACACAGAGTTGTTCAGGTTAACAGGTCCACAGGATAAATATGTTCATTGTAATTCAGCTTTTTTGTGTGTGTGTGGGTGCAACATTTTATACCTAATTTCGGTGAGCAGAGGACTCTTGGAATTAGGTACACATCTGATTGCACATATAATTAAATACCCAAGGATTTGCCAAGTGGGTGGAAAGGGTGACAAGACATTTGTCCCAAGTGCTCTCTATGGATTACACAACATTGGATGGATTTTTCCTTCAGTAGGTTCTGCTAAACAACTTTTTGTCATCGTTCTGAACCAAAACAACTTGATAAGAACAGAAGAGTCACTGTATTGGAAACAGGAGAATATATTTAGGGTGTGCTATTAAAGGTTAGTTGCCAACATTGGGTCACAAAATGCCCAGCCTCCTCTTGTCTGGGAGAGCTGAGATTTTGGGGAAGGGAGTTAGGAAAATTTTGTGTCATCTGTGAAGTTACCTGAGTGCGCAGGTACAAAAGAATTTGAGTGGCCCCTATTCAGATGAGGCCGGAGGTGTTTCTTTTATTAGTTAAGATCATAAAACTTCTAATCGGCTTAAGACCCTGTGGGTGTTTTAAAACCATTATCTCACACACACACACACACACACACACACACACAGATCCATTTTCACTATGAGGTACTGGAATCTGTGTGCTGAGGAGGAGGGGAGGAAGCTGGGCTGGAAAGGTGGCCCTCAGGGCTGAAGCCAAGGCTGCACTCCTGCTACCTGCCCCTACCCCGTGGCCCTCCAAGCTGCCTTTGTGAAACTGTCATTTCCCTCCTCCTAGTCCTCTTTCCCACTTTCAGGGTAAAAAAGAAAAAAAAAAAAATCCTTGTCAGTTTTCAGCCAAAGTCTCTGGGTTTTATTCCTAATTACCTTTTGAGAGTTAAATGTATGTGCTTTCTCAGCCTTATTTCCCCAACTATGTTCTCTCTGCACTACAGGTGGCAAGTGGTGGCTCTGCTCAGCCTGGGACCCAGGGGTTTTCACCTTATTTATTTACTGAGCAAAAGAAGTAGGGGTCATTCAACCTCTGTTATGTACACCGTGGTTCCAGTAGTTTATGCTACGACCTCCTGCCTTCAAGAAGGTCTATTTTAATAATAGATGTATATTTATTAACTAAAGGTTGTAAGTAAAGACCACTGTGTTTGACTCATTGGCACGTATGATTTTGTGGCCAAATGTCCTCTATAAAAAACCGGCTTTGATAGGTCATCATATGGTTATATGGTTTTTCTTTCTCTATGATCTTGTTTTTAAAATGCTGCTGAAATTTCCGAGTGGAAGCTGTTGCCTTCTAACCCAGTCTCAGGGCTAATCAGCTCCAATGGCGTGGGCGTGAGGTTTACCCTCTCAGGGGTCAGTGTGAGGGTCAGAGAGCTGGGTATCTTCCTCCAAAGCCAGCTCTCCTACTAGCCAGCAGGCAGATTCCAAGGGATAGATAGGATTAAGGGCTCCAAAGAGGATTCTGCAGCCCTCCCCCAAGGGAGGATAAAAAACTCTGGTCTAATTCTGGAACAAAAATAAACCCCGGCAAAGGAGAAAGTGCCTGTTTGAATAGCATATGTCCATTCCCAAAGCTTGTGCGCCTTCCAGGCTTACCCAGGGGACCCCTTTTCAACAGGCGAGTGGGTGCAGTGGATCCAAACCCGTGGGGGCGGGTTCGACGTGTCTTCTCTGGTTTCCTAAGTAGGGTCAGCACTTGTGGGGGAGGTTACCAAACCCCAAACCCAAACCTCTTCTAGGTGCTTTTCGGAACTAATGGATAAACCCTGCCAAGAAGCTCAATGGTGCGCCATGGTGAAAGCACTTTGCACAGACTTCTCTTTGCACACTGTCCTGAGTTTAGGCCCCAAAGGATTAAGGTAATAAAACCTGCTTACATCTTCTTACAGTATTGTCCAGGAAACAAAATCACCACCCACACAGAGCAAAACAAATCCCCTCCCCCGACTTCACTTCACCTCATCCCCCTTTCAAACTGCCCCACGCGGAGAGTGGGGATCGCTGGTAGGGTTGGGGGCACCAAACTGAGAATCCGTGTAAACATACCCCAGCAGCACACGTGGTCACCCATTAACTCGGGGGAATCTGGGGTCACTGTGGACGGTTTTCTATTAATAGGGGATAAAGCTGCTGCATACATTAGCGGTAATGCCCTGGCTGCCCGCGCAAAATTAACTCCTCCCGGGCCAGCAAGAGGAAACCATGTACACACACACACACACACGGTTTTAGAACCCCTTCCCTTAAACGTGCCAGATCCCACTCCCATCCCGAGTCCAGGCGATTGCCGTCGTTCCCGAGGGATGTCTCCGGGGAGGAAGGGGTAGTGACAGGAAACGTCGTGTGCCGGTCAGCTCAGCTTCGCCACGCAGACCGCCAGGGCCACAGCCGCCAGCAGCACGGCGCTGAAAACGGTGGCGGCCAGGGCCTTGCTCGGGTCGCAGGGCCCCGTGCGCTCCTGGACGGACACGGCGGCCACCGAGGAGACGCCGGCGCTGGTGCTGGCCAGGAGCTCGGCGCCCGCCGTTTGCCGGGCCTGCACCGTCCAGCGGGGCACGTTGACCTTCATCTCCATGTCGTGGATCATCTCGCTCACCTGAAGGATCTCGTGCTCCAGCTCGCGCTGGTCGTCCACGTCGAAGTCGCCCTCCGCCTCGTGCCGCAAGCTGCGGGCGCTCAGGGCGCGCGCCGCTACGCCCGCCGCGGCGCCCGCCACACCGGTGCGCACCAGCGGCCGCCGCGGCGCGTGCAGCGGGAACGCGGTGCCCAGGGCCAGTGCGCGCCGCATGTCGGCTTCCAGCAGGTCCAGGCAGCCGGAGAAGGCCACCCAGAGGCGCTCGAACTCGGCGCGCTCCTCGGCGCCCAGGCCCCGGTCGCGCAGCGCGGCCGTCAGCTGGGCGCGGGTGGCCACCGCCAGCTCCTGCGCCTTCTGGCGCGTCTTCTGCAGCTCCTCACGCAGGTTCTGCGAGTCCGCCGAGCCGCCGACGGTCAGCACCAGGTGGTGATAGCATGCGGTCGCCTTGTTGAGAGCATCCAGCAGTGCCTTGCACTCCTCCCTCGCCATGGCTGTGCGCTTCGGCGCGGCTCGGCCGCCCGCGCCCCTCTCCGGTCCACGCCCTCAGCGCGGCAGGACGCTGTCAGCCCCGACGGCGGCCCGGGGCCGGGCGGCCCGCGCGCTCCTCATGGCCCGACACTAGCTCGGTGCTGCCGCTGTTGTCGACGGAGCCTCTGGAGACCTGCGACGTGCACCTCTGCGGACCGGACGCAGAGAGGGAGCCCCGTTAGCGATCTCCCATCCCCTCGTCCATCCTCCCTCGATTCGCTCAGAGTCACACGCCGAGTCGCTGCACAGCTCTCGCCTGCAAGGTGGCTCTCTGCGAAGCCTGGGTTGTGGTCCCCATCCTTCTCAGGTGCCGTCGCCTGGGATAGCCGGTCGCCGAGGCGCGCGCTCCGCCTTAGCTACTGCTAAGGGCTGCTGGGTCGAGTTTCTTAGGATCCGCCCACCCCCGCCCGTCCTCGGAGGGCACTTCCATCCCTTAGACCGGGGATGGGCGGGGCCCCGCGCGGGGAGATCACGTGTAGGTCCCCCATCTCGCCCTGCTCCTCTCCCCATTACAGTTCTGGAATACTAGCGCTTGGCAGTTCCAACCCTCCGGTATCGTAAAGATGGGGAAACTGAGGCCCAGGTAAAAAAAAAAGGGGGGGCCTAGGTCACGCGACGTCCATGCAAGTGAGGGAATCAGAACCCAGGGACCCTAACTCCCAGACCCTGCCAGCGACGGAGTGGTGTGCCTTATAGGACTGGGCACCTCCGTCCTCCAAACCTAGCAGTAAAAGGCGATCCGCAGGGCGGGACAGCTCCCGGGTCTCCCCATCCGGATCCAGCCGGCTTTCCAGGGACCAAGCTTGGACCCCACCTCTAGTGTCAGATCAGCTTCGGCCCCGCCCCCTCCCGTTCCAGGCACGCGCAGTCGGCGACTCAGGGCTGGTCCGGCCTGAGTAGGAAGCGCTGTGCGCCGCCTGAGCCCCACCCCGGCTGGGAGGACTCAATGATTGCTCTGCGCACACGTCACTCTGGATAAGGACGGCCGCTCATTGGGCTGACCAGGTGCGGCTCCGCCCAACGGCGGAGTAAAGAGGTGGGCGGTGGAGCAGAACCGCTGTGCTGGGGTGGTGGGCACCGAGGGGAGTCCCAGGTCCGGGAGGCGTCGCCGTGGCTCCGAAAAGGACAGGGAGTGAAACTATGTAGCCTTTTAAGTAAGTGTCCTCGCTCCTGTGTCATCCCGTGCCTCCCTTCCCTCAGGACGGCTGCGCCTCGGGGCCTAGAGGCCGGGCGGGGCCCCGGAGCTGGAAGGGGGAGGGGCTCTTTCCTCTTCGCGGCTAGCGCCCCGCGGCGCCCCCAGGCAGGGCTGGCTGCCCCTGGGCGGCACCCCAAGACCCTAGCTCCTCGCTGGCTGGACCGCCCCGCCCGCGCTCTGCGGGTCCCGTCGGCAGCTGGGTTCTCTCTGCCCCTGGAGTGCGGGGTGGCGAAGAATGCGCCCTCTGACCCCCGCGACTACAGGACGGGTCAGCGGGTGCGGGGTCCTGGGAGCTCGGACTTGGGGGCAGTGGGCGGGGCAGTCTTTCAAGAGCTGAGTGACCTCCGTGGTTTGCGGACCGCCTGGCGGGGCCGCTGGAGGGGGAGGATGTGGGTGGGGGTCCGGAGCCTGGGGCCTTGTGGTCCCCGGGGGTGGTGAAGGCGCAGGGGAGGGAGGAGGGAATCCCTGCCTGCCAGCCTCTTGAGGGGCCGGGGCTCTTCGTTCTGCTGGGTAAAAATTACTCCAGGAAAACTTAGGCACCAAGAGATGTTCCGGACTCTGGGTCTGTTCAGTTCTTTTCGTTGAACATAGACTGCCCAAGGCGCGCGAGCTGGGCATGGCCCCTGCAGATGTTGGCGACTGGGGCATTAGCAGCCGGTGCGGGGCCACGGAGCAAACGACGCGTCTTCATTGAGGGTTTAGGACATTCAGGGAAGGAGGGGCTGGTGAGACTGGAGGGTCTACTGGTTTGCATGTGAGCTGCGGTTTTCCAAGTTAATGGGTTTCATGGGAAGAGGCCCTTATTTTGATTAACTCACCCTCCCACCAGCCCCAGAGAAGAGCAGGGGATCTTAGTGGGATATTAAATGCGTTTTGAGTCCACCTTCCCCAGCATGGTATTGAGGCGGTTCAGAAGATCCAGAGCGCTGGGCCCCAGGGCTCCCTCTCACTCTGCGCTCTGTCCTTTAATCTATAGATTTGGGGCCATTTGTGGCCAGGACTTGGACGCTCCTGGCCTTGGCCATTCTCCATGGTGGAGGGTCTTAGCCACCCACTGACCAGATGGGGGCCTTGACAGGGAAAGAGAAGTTTTCAAGACAAAATAGATAGAAGGAGGGAGAACCCATCACATTGGGGAGCTTTAGGGACAGCAGAGGGATACGAAGCTACAGAGATGGGTGGCAGGCCAGAATGAGAGGCCCTTAATGCCAGGAAGAGAAATTGAGAGTTCATTTAGTAGGGAGTGGAGGGGAAGTCCTGGAAGAATGTGGAACCCCCCCCCCCGCCTTTAGTCCATGGGGGATGTGTTCCAAGACCCCCAGTGGATGCTGGAAACCTCGGATAGTACCAAACCCTATACTCCGTTTTTTTTTCCTATACCTACATACCTATGATAAGTTCAATATGTAAAGTAGGCACAGTAAGAAATTAACAAAAATAACTAACAAAATAGAATAATTATTAACAATATACTGTGATGAAAGTTATGTAAACGTGGTGTCTCTCTCTCTCTCTCTCTCAAAATATCTTGTGCTGTATTCACCCTTCTTGTGATGATGTGAGGTGATTAAATGCCTCGGTGATGAGGTGAAGTGAGGGGAACGATATAGGTACTGAGTGTAATGTTAGCTGCTACTGACTTCATGACAATATGTCAGAAGGCAGATATTCTGTTTCCAAACCCCGGTTGACCACGGAAAAGTGAAACTGGAAAGCAAAACTGAGGATAAGGGGGACTCCTGCCCCGTAGTAGACCTCAGTGTTGGAAAGATTGCTTTGCCATCTTTCCTGTGGACCAGTCTGAGTGAGATCAGGAGGGCAGAGGCCTCTGAAGGAGAAGTGCAAGATGGGAGCAGGGACAGATGCTTGTGTACTAGCCTCAGTGGCAGGAAAGCAGTTGAGGCTCTGAAGTTGAGCAGATCCCTTGGGTGAGCTCTCCTCGCTCTGGCTTGCCACCAGAAATCATCCTGCCTGGCAGCTTCACTGGCAGAGCAAACAGTACTGTCTGCATAGGGCCTGGGGGTCAAGGGCTTGATTGTGTTTCCTTGTGGCTCTTGGACTGTGTTGGGCTCATGAGCGCAATTCCTGGGTCTTTGTTATTCACACATCTGCACTGTTAGTGTTTCTGTGGGTCTCTCCCTTTGTTTATGAATTGCCAGGATTAGGTTGGTGTCCGGTTACTCAATCCTCTACTAGAGGAGCAGAGGAACGTGACCATGTGAGGATAGATCTAGAAAGGATTCAGACCCAAATCCAGGGGTGGTGGTGCTCCTCCAAACTCTCCTGCTCCCTTAGTGGTCACACCCCTCTTCCAGCTCTGAGGCCTTCCCTCCCTGTGTGACTCTCCACATTCCAGCTGTCATAGCCAGCTCTGAGTTTATAGTTTGTTTCTGACTTTCTGCTGGTGCCTGCGTGGCTGCCTGGGGCCAGCCCCTCACCCTCCCCTGGATATGGGCAGTGGATTTCCAGCTTCTGTGAGAGATGACACCTCCCTGGGAGCTTGAGCTTCCTCTAACACCCCACTATCATCTTGTTCTAGTGGACGAACAGTTACAGCATGCCTACCGTGAGCCACGTGGCCAGGCACAGACTGGACACTTTGAAGAAGAGCTTTGAGAAAAATATGGATAGGATCCATAAATGGTACAGGCCAGGAGGACATAAATGACTGTAATATAGATTACATCATCCAGTTGCTTCCATTTGCTATTAAACAGATGAATTAGAAAGTTTTCCCTTTTTGCCTTTCCCTTCTTCATCGCAAATTAAACTGGTTGGAGAATAATGCTCATCCTTTGGAAAATATGCCTGGTGTGGGTCTTTGGTGAGTGCCCTCACCAAAGAGTGAGAACAGCCATAGCAGTGAGATTTCAGCTGGGGGTTTATCTCTGGGAGGCACAGACGTTCCTATGCTGGATTCTGCTGAGCCAGGCTGCACACTGTCACCAGATGGGGACACCTGACCACCCAGCCTCATGGGACGGTTGTAGACCACAAAACCACAAGTGCGCACACCACCCCATGAAATGTCCGGTACTAGTTTGAGATCTTGCCTGGCTCTCCTGTTCATAGAGTTAACCTCAGATAACTCGTGTTCAGGGGGTATTTGGTATCTCTGACTAATTTCCCTGGATTTGCTGTAAATCCTCCAACCATTTGAGCTTAGGCAGAGGTGGAATTTTTTTTAAAAGGAGTTTTAGAAGAGGATTTACTCCTCTTTCCAGTTTTATAAGGAACAGTCAGTTTACTTTTCATGATATAAAACGAATTCTTGCAAGTAAAACTTGTGAGGGTGTTAACCTGTGTTAAGTATTTACCCCCTATTTAAGAATTCCATTCTGGCATTAAGCACCTGATTGTATTGGATTCTTATATGTTTTAAGCACCGGGACAAAAAGTTTGAGAAGAGCATTGGACAGTGCTCTTCGAATCCCTACTCCTGGACAGAGGGTTCAGTCATTGGCAACCAAAAGGAATGATGTCCAAGAGAAAACAAGATGACTTGGGGCTGAAACCCAGCAAGCTCTGTCCCATTCACCAGCAGTGCTTGCTCCGAGTCTTGCGTGTTTCATGCATTTGGACTGAATGTTTTGATGTGGCATTCAGGGGCCTCCTCTCACCCTGCTGTCCCTCTCTGACCAGCACTGTTTGGATTCCTGTTATTTCCCTGGACTCATCTTCTCATCAATTAAAAAAATTTTTTTAAACTATAGGGATACAGAACAGATTAGTAGTTCCCAGGAGGTTATGGGGAGAATGAGGATGGGAAGGAAGTGGACATGGCCATTCAGGGTCAACATGATGGATTCTTGTGGTGACAGAAAAGTCCTATATCTTTACTGCATCAATGTCAATATCCTTGTGTGATACTGTGCTAGTTTTGCAAGATGTTATTATTGGGGAAACTGGGTAAAGGGGACATGAGATCTCCCTATATTATTTCTTACAACTGCATGTCCATGTATAATTGCCTCAAAATTAAAAAGTTGACCAAACAATAAAAAAAAAAAAAAAAAAAATTTTTTTACTCTTGGGTTTTCTGTGCCCACAGGAACCTGTTCCTGCTTCCTCTGCTCCCCACCCCAGCCCCCTTCCCTGCTGCTCCCTTCTCTGGTCCTTACCTGTCTCAGCACTGCTCTGGGTTGGTTTTACTCTGCGGATGCACATTCCTTGCCTACCAGCTAGGTTGTTACTTCCTGCATCAGAGCCCATCCTTGTCACCTCTGTCTTGGGTGTAGAGGGGTTGGAGCTCTGCCGGCATCTCGTCTGAGGAGCAGAAGGAGGGTCCCTTCCCAGCTTCATTCTGACCGTATGGCATCCTGGCTCTCATGGGGTTTCTGTCCAAGGTGTCTTTACTTTTGTACTCGCTCATGTAGAACCGATTGTGTCAGAAACCAGAAACAATTTTGTTTTCTTGTGACTCTGTCCCAGCAAAATCACATTATCCAGTTGTTCTGGTTAGGGCCTCATAGAAGGATTATTTGGGCTGCAGTAATAATTGAATTCAACAAGTCAAATACCTGAATTGTTGTAGAGCTGTCTCTGGGGTCCAGGAAGAGATTATATGTAGCCTTTTTCATGCTAGGCTCTTCCCCTAAGAGGCCTTGCAGGGAGCTCAGGGGCCTCCTTGAGGCAGTCCCCAGGAGGGCCTGCAGCAGAGACAGTTCTGGCTGGACCAGACCGAGGAAATTCAGTGTAGGGCCCATGTGGCTGTCATGGTGACTTTTCCTTTGGGGGAAATGAAGTATGGAATCTCTGCATCTGTGGGTTGTGATATAACCCTTAACCCAGGCATATTTATTTTACCGTGGGTATAGTGGCTAAAGAGGAGAATGTTAGAATAAATTCTGACATCTGTATAACCTCACGTTGGCCAACTGAGCCTCAGTTTCTTCATCTGCAAAATATGGGGCTAATGATATCAATAGTTATTGTGAGCATTGGTTGTAATTGGTTGCCTGTAGTTATCATGAACATGAAAGTGGGATGAGGATGAATAGAAGTTATCACAGTACCTGAACCAAAGATGCTCTCAAATAGGGGCTGTTTTTTATCATTAGCCATAACAGAATTCATAATGTACTTACTTATATGTGTTGTCCTGGCATTTTCCCAAGAAAGCATGTTGGAATATTGTTTCATAGTAAGAAAGTAATTCAGTTTTTATTCATATTTCATTTATCTGATTGTATCAAGGGTAAGTTTACTTGATGCTCTTTAATAGTTGCTAATTTTCTCTTTTAAAATTTTTTATTATTTATTTATTTGAGAGAGAGAGCCCACAGGTGTGGGGGGAAGGAGCAGGGGGAGAGGGAGAAAGAAACTCAAGCAGACTCTGCACTAAGCGTGGAGCATGATGTGGGGCTCGATCTCATGATCCTGAGATCACAACCTGAGCCGAAACCAAGAGACGGACGCTTAACTGACTGTACTACCAAGGTGCCCCATCTAATTTTCTCTTTTTTAAGAGGTCTCAGGCTCAAGCTCAGAATGTTTGGCAGTCAGTAGTATCTAGCAAGGTTTTACATAATGTCCACTGTTTTTGCAATTTTTAAAAAAGATTTTTATTTATTTGAGAGAGAGAGTAAAAGAGAGCACAAGCAGGGGGAGGGGGAGAGGGAGAAGCAGACTCCCCAGTGAGCAGGGAGCCTGACACAGGGCTTGATCACACAGCATCGAGATCATGACCTGAGCCCAAATCAAGAGTCAGACACTGAACCAGCTGAGCCATCCAGGTACCCTGGAGTATACTGTTTTTATATTTAAAGTTGTAATAAGGGTTCTTTTAAAAATAAATTTGAAAAGAGAGTAGGTGTTTAAAGGAATATGTCAAATACTAACAGTAGAGCCTTTGTGTACAATTACGCAGATTATTGCATAGGTACTCTGCCCAGGAGAGTGAGATGTTGGCAAACTGGGGCTGATAAATAGCCTGTGAGCTACTTACCAAGCCATGTGCCCTGGCATAGGACTGTTGTACCTACTGGGTGCCTTTTTCTAATTCTCACAAAGACACCATGTAGGCCAGCAGTAAGTGGTGGTCCATTAGTATGCAGTATGGCAAAAATACTGAAGGCAGCATGTAAATGGGAGTCCTGCAAGACAGGTGTTTATATTCTCCATTGCACCACTTGAGATGGAGGCTCAGATTCTTTTTCTGTGCCCATTTTTCATATTCCTCTCTGATAGCTCAGTGAAACTACACTCATGTATGGTAAATGGAGCAGACCAGGGGCAATGGAAGCCCCATTCACAACAGGAGAAAATCTATACAGAATATACAAATAATGTTTAATAAAAGTTGTTTATAATCTATTTAATTTAATTGGAGGACATCAAAGAAGACATACATGGAAAGACATACCATGTCCATGGATGATGAGATTCATTATTATCAAGATGTTGACTCTCCAGTCCATAAATTTAGTGAATTTCTACTAAAAATCCCAAAAGGATTTTTATGGAATTGAGGAACTGATTTTAATTTATGGGATATTGCAAAAAAGATTAGGAATAACCAGACAATTTTGGAGAACAAGGAGGGAGGCCTTTCTCTATGAGATATCAAGGCTTATTATGAAGCTGTAGTCATGTAAACTAATGTGGTCTAGCCCTGCTCTGTCCAGTATAATAGCCACTAGCCATATGTGGCTTTTAAGCCCTTGAATGTGGCTAGTATGAATTGAAAAGTGAATGTAAAATACACACCAAATTTTGAAGATTTAGTAGGAGTAAAAAAGAGTGTAAAATATGTCATTAATAAAATTTTAAAATATTGATCACATGTTAAAAATACAATATTTTGGATATATTAGGATAAATGTATTATTAAAATTAATTTCACCTGTTTGCTTTTTCATGTGGCTACTAGAAAATTTTAAATTACATATGTGACTATGCATAGTGTATATGTAATTACATTTCTCATATATCTGTTGGATGGCACTGGTCTAGACTGTTGAAATAGAGTAGAGCTCAGAAACAGGCCACACATATATGGGAACTTAGAATATAGCAAAGGTAGCATTATCGGCCAGTGCAAAAGGGATAGACTGTTCAAAAAAGGATAATGGGACAATTGGCTTATGCTATGGACTGAATTTTTGTGCCCCCCCCCATTCATATGTTGAAGTCCTAATCCTTAATTTAAAGGATCAGAGAGTTATTTAGGGGATCAGAGAGGGGCACAGGGGGATTCCATTCTATTCTTTTTTTTTTTTTTTTAAGATTTTATTTATTTTAGAGAGAGCATGAGCAGGGGAGGAGCAGAGGGGGAGGGAGACAATCTCCAGCAGACACTGATCACAGAGCCCTATGTGGGGCTCAATCCCATGACCCTGAGATCGTGACCTGAGCTGAAACCAACTGTTGGATGCTTAACTGACTGAGCCACCCAGGCGCCCCTCCAGTCTATTCCAATATACTTTACTTCTTAGAAGAAAGTCTCAGGCAAACATGGTAAAATGTTAAGATTGGGTAGTTCTGAGTGACAGGTTTGCATTATTCTTCTTTATTTCTCTATATGCTTAAAATATTTCATTAAAATATATGCATAAAATTGGGGCGCTTGGGTGGCTCAGTCGTTAAGCGTCTGCCTTCGGCTCAGGTCATGATCCCAGGGTCCTGGGATCGAGCCCCGCATCGGGCTCTCTGCTCAGCCGGGAGCCTGCTTCTCCCTCTCCCACTCCCGCTGCTTGTGTTCCCTCTCTAGCTGTCTCTCTCTCTCTGTCAAATAAATAAAAAATAAAATCTTTAAAAAAAAAAAAAAAATAAAAAATAAAATATATGCATAAAATAACCATTTTAACTTTTTGCAATGACTTGGAGTTTGACGAGATTTTTTCAGATGTATTTGAGAGAGGGATAGAGCGCGCGCTCGCGCATGCGCCAGGGCAAGAGCAGGTGAAGAGGGAGAAGCAGGCTCCCCACCGGAGTAGGGAGCCCCATGTGGGGATCATGACCTGAGCCGAAGGCAGATGCTTAACCGACTGAGCCTCCCACGCGCCCCTGAACAAGATTTCTGAACGTAATTTTTGCAATTAACCAGTAAAAAAGTCATCTTGGAATTGGTGGGTTATCTTTGATATTTCCTGTAGAGTAGAGTAATACATGTCAGAGATGCTTTTTAGAAATTGCCAGATCAGGACTTTTAATTGTTGTATAAATCTAAAAGTGGTCATTTACTGCTTTTTCTCCTCTTGTCCCAGGAGACTCTCTTTGCCCCATCTGAAGTCCATATGGCTCTGTATGATGAAGATCTCCTGAAAAATCCTTTCTATTTGGCTCTTCAAAAGTGGCGTCCTGACTTATGCAGCAAGGTGGCCCAAACCCATGGCATTGTAAGTGCACTGATCCTGAGGGTTGTCCTTGTCCATCAGGTGTGGACCAAGCCGTGTTGATAAGGCCAGAAATACCGTACACTTTGGTTACGTTTAGAGGGAGTCAGTTACAAACCTGCTGAGTGTTAACAAGCGCCAGACCATGCTCAGTACGAGCAGAGGCAGAGAGAGACCACCACGTGCTGCCTCCTCCAGGAACCCTCCTGGCTCTGCACCAGCCTTGGGTGTAATCCTTTCTCTGTTGACAGCCCCTGTTGACACTGATGTCACGGTATTCGTCTTGTTTCTCTTTCCACGTTGACTTGAGAGCTTCTGGGGGCAGAAAGCGTATTTCCCTCAGGGCATCATGGGTCCTTGTCTGTGAGGTGTGTGCTTACTCACATAGAATAAGGGAACATGTGAACACATTTGTATGTTGCTTTGAAAGGCATCTCCTCAACAGGAAGAACCAGTGGAATAATTGAGGCATCCAGATGTCAGGACGAGGGGAGCACATGAAAGAAACCTGCTGCCTGCAGGGAGGCGGGCTGTCCACTCTAGGTGTTGGCGGCCATCTGATGCACACAGCCCTGCCCATCTATGCACCCGGCCCTGCCCATCTATGCACACGGCCCTGCCCATCTATGCACACGGCCCTGCCCATCTATGCACATGCCCTGCCCATCTGATGCACACGGCCCTGCACCCCCCAGAGTGCTTGCTGCCTTTGTACTGCGGCTTTTCTGGTTTGTCTTTGGGCTTCTTTTTTGTGTGTTGTCCTCTTCTCAGACTGTGCTGCTTCGTGGCCAAGGATTTTGAACTAGAGGAGAAGTCAGTGTACGTAGCTCAGGTTCACTTTGGGCTGTCAGCTGCCTTGTCCGGGAACCGGGAGCTGACTTTCCCTTTATGCACTCTGTCCCGCGTCCACCACAAGCCTGCTTTTTCCAAGTTCCTTCTGGTTTTTAGAATTGGTTTTGCGGTTCATATGTTTTTCCCAGAATTACTTCACTTTGGTTTTTAGAGGTCATAAAGTTCATTTTGTGTGTATGTGTGTGTACATATATGTGTGTGTGTATATATATATATATACATACATGTATACATATGTATATACAAAACAATTGGAGAATATAGCTGTTTCCAAGAAGAAAAAAATCATACAAAGTTCACCAGAGACCTTATCATCTGTTCATTTCACAGTAATTATTAAATGCTTCTCTGGGCAAGGTACCATGTTTGATGCTGAGCGTTCAGCAAAAAATGGCAATAAACATCACCATCTTTACCTTTATAGAGCTTAAATGCTATTGGGAGAGATGGTCATGCTCTGAGCAAATATCTACTAATTACAGTTGCGGTACGTGTCCCGGATGAGAAATACAGGATACAAAGCCATCATGTTAACTTGGGGGGGGGGGGCTGACTGAATTTGAGAAATATTCCCTCCCCATCTTTGTTCTATAACGTTTTTAAAAATTGCTGTCTGGATAAGAGCAGACTATGTAACTTTCTCTTGCTCTTTAAGAATGCCACGCTGTGGGGGCACCTGGGTGGCTCAGTCAGGTAAGCGTCCAACTCTTGATTTTAGCTCCGGTCATGATCTCAGGGTCGTGAGCTCAAGCCCCGAGTCAGGCACCATCCTGGGGGTGGAGCCTGCCTTAGATTCTTTCTCTCCCTCTGCCCCTTCCCCCAGCTCACGTGCGCGTGTACTCTCTCTTTCTCTGTCTGTCTAAAAAAGCCACACTGTGAATACTCTGTGGGACCTGTTTTGCTCACCACTGTGTTGCCAGCACTTAGCACAGTTCCTGTCACCAGGTAGATGCTTTTCCAGCTGCAAGTAGTGGAATCCCACTCAAGCTCCCTTCTGCAAAAAGGGAAATTTTGAGTAAGAACTTTGGCATCTTGGTCACCTTCCTTTTGGCCACACCAAGGAACGGGGAGATTCTTCTTAAACTGTGTCATCCTGAGTTCCCAGTGGTATCCTGGGTCCTTTCTCCCGCCCCTCCTGGGATCTGCGGGGTCCATGGGGAGCTGCCTGGGGCCCACACTTGACAACACTGACTTTGTGGCCTTCAGCAGAGGGGAGATTCCGTGAGGCCAGCTTCTCAGCAGAAGTCACCGTGGGAAGGACCTGGCTATCCGGCTCAGCCCAGTCAGGTGTTGGTGGCTAGTTCCTGCCCCTCTTGGCTGTGTGATGGGGGCTCCGGGTCATCCTGGTCTAATCCATAGTAGTGCTCCATCTATGTCTGTTGGTGGAATGAAAAAGAATATTCCAGTCACCTCTGGAAGAGTACTCATCGTTTCTGCCACCACGAAGGGATCCCTGTCGCCTCAGCCTGTGAATGCTGAATTTCTTTCCTTGGGGCCTGGCCATCGGGCCAAGTTTGGCTGTTCTTGAATCTGCCCTGGGGACCAGAGTCATTTATTGGGCTCTAAAAACCTGTGAAATCATCACTTTTAAACATGCGTGTCCCTCCCCGCCAGGGTTAGCTGCCCCTCACACCTCTTCCTAAAGCCCAGCTCTCTGGCCACCTCATCCTCATGTGACGGTATGTGTGTGGCAGCTGAGGGGTGCAGCTTGACTGCTCCCTCCACCTGCCCCATCCCTCCTCGAGTGTGACTTCCTTCCAAAACCTTCCTTTGATCGGAATGCCCGCGCATCCAGGTAGGCACCTCCTGCCGTCGCCTGCTCTCTGACTGGATGGGGGAAGCTCATTCTCCCCATGTTCCCCAGATTCCAACCACAGAGGCCTGTGACACCCCCACACCGCTTCAGTAGTCACTCCTGTTCTATTTAATTGGCATCCAGCTAATTATACACTGGTTTCTTCAGAGTGGGCTAGCCAGGCCTGCTGCCTCCCTGGGGCTCTTGTCCATGAGGTGGCAGGGGGAAAGTCCTCCAGGATTCCCAGGTGGATTAGGGGTGGGTGCATTTGCCTATAGGAGAAACAAAAATTACATAGGGAGATTAAATTTGTTCCTCTTATTGTGATCTCTCTCTTTTTTTTTAAGATTTATTTATTTGAGAGAGAGCGCACGGTGTGGAGGGGCAGAGGGAGAGGGAGAGAGAGAATCTCAAGCAGACTCCCCACTGAGCATGGAGACCAACCCAGGGCTTGATCCCATGACCCTGCGATCATGACCCCAGCCGAAATCAAGAATCAACAAGAGTCATGCTCAACCAACTGCCCCACCCAAACGCCCCTATTGTGATCTTTTAATTATGGGGTATGTAGGCTTTTGAGGGCTAGCCTGGGAACCTGTCCGCATGTCTTTTGAGGGCTAGCCTGGGAACCTGTCAGCATGTCTTCCAAGTTTCAAAGAACTGACTTTCAAGTAAAATACCTAGACAGGCCAGCTAAGGGCACTGAGGTCTATATTCTAGTTCTTAGGATTCCTTTGGCATAGATCCAGCCAACAAACATTCGTTGAGCATCCACTAGGTGCCAGGCACCGTGCCGGGTTTCCAGGATTGCACAGATGAGTGGGGGAATGCAGCATGCCTTTGGGGAATTCCAGAAGCTGACCGTTGGTCGCTCAGAAGAATGGGTGTCAGGACAGAAGTCACCCTAACATTCCCTGGGGAGGAGTCAGGAGGGTACTCCGGAGTAGCGTCACGAATGCTGATTCTTGCTTTTATTCTATTGTCTTTTCTTTAATTACTGTTATTTAAAAATTCTTTATAAAGAGACTAGAATAAAAAGTTGTATTGTTAAGCTTTAAAATAAGCAGGTCCCCCACTTACGGTCTACCCGTAAGAGACTCTAAACTTTGTGTCCTCCACATAGGCTGTAATGCCCATGACATCTCCAGAAGTCTGAAGCACTGTCTTGGGAGAGCCCCGAAGGCACTTGCACTTGACCCCGCCTCCTGTGGGCAGCTTCCTGGCTGCTCCACGTCCCCAGCCCCCAGGGGCTGGCTTCCTCACCCTCCCTCTCAGCCAGAGAGTCCAGCTGCTGGCTTCTGCTTGTAATGAAATGCTCTGGGCAGCATTGTCTGCCTGGAAACTGGGTGGGGGGAGGGGGTCCTTGCTTTTGGAGGACTCCTGTTCATTCAACAAACATTGATTGGACACCTACTGGATGTCGAACAGTGAGGTCGGTAACAGGGATACAATGCAGCCGGAGCCCGTCGTACTTTAAGTTAGGGAGGCAGACAAGGCGTACATGAACAGGTAAAAAGAATGTAGTCACAGCTGGAATGAGGTTCTCCAAAGCACCTCAGAAGTTCCCGGTCTCTCACATGGGACCGTATGACTCCTTCATCCATAGAGCAGGCGTGGGACCTTCTCTGGGCCTCCCTGAGTTAGGGCGTTAAACACCCCGCAGGTCTGCTTCATGGCATTCCCATGCCTGTGGCCAGTCTTCGGGGCCCCAGGCTCTTCTTCCTGCGCTCCCTGAGGCTGTGAGGAGGTTGTTTCTCAATTCAGGCTTATATCTGAGGGCCTACTTTTTCTTTCTTTATTTTATTTTTATTTTCCCCCCTTTTTAAGTTTTACTTTTATTAAAATTTAAAATTATTTTAAAGTGATTTTTTTTTTTTTTATTAAGTAATCTCTATGCCAGACATGGGGCTTGAACTATGACCCCGAGATTGAGAGCTGCGTGCTCTATTGACTGAGCTCAATTGCAAACATATGATAAAAGTAGAAAGGGTAATATAATGAGCCCCATGCACCTGTCACCCAGCTTCAGCAGTGATCCATTCAGTGGCCCATCACATGCCCTTTCTGCCCCCTCCTGCCCTCCACGCGCGGCCACTGGATTATTTTGAAGCAAATCCCAGAAAATTATGTCGGGTAGTCATGCAGTTTCGTCTGTAGATATTTAGGAACGTGTCTTTAAATGATAAGGACTCTTTAAAAAAAGGTAACCACAATGCCATTATCACAGCTAAAACTTTCCACAATAATGCTCCAATATTGTCCACTATCTAGTCCCTGATTTCCCCAATCATCTCATGATTGTCTGTTTCACGGTGGGTTTGTTCAGATCAGGGTCCAGAGGAGATCCACACATCCCACTGGATGGATGAGTCTCCACGTCTGTCTGTCCTCCTCACTGCCGAGCTCAAGTGAAGTGTGCAGAGGCGCATGCCCCGTGTGTGAGGCGTGGTCAGTGTTGACATGCGCGTGGCCTTGGGAAACCGTCTCCACAGTGTTCCGCTGCTTTTTCGTTTTATCTTCCCCTTTCCTCGTTTTCTTTCTTTGTGTCTCTGCAGTGCGTTCATCCGGGTTCCCCGCACTCTGGCCCTTGCCAGTGGCAGTCCCGGGGGTGGTGCTGACGGTGGTCCTCTGTTCACCGTACTTCCGGAAACTGGTGGTTCGAGCTAGATGTGGATCTGATTCCGTCTCAGTTTTTTGAGGAGGGGCCAGGCCATCTTGTCAGCGTTCTCCCATCCACAAGTGCCACCTTCTGCTCTGAGGAGTTGGCGTGCCCCTCTGTGTGGGGCGAGGCCGAGCCGCCCGAGGAAGCCCCGGGTGACGGGCTCTCAAGGCTGCGGTTTCACCGACCGTGTCTTTGCTGGGGGAGCTCCAGGGGGGTCTGGGCTGAGCCTCCAGCGCTGGCTCCGGGAAGTGGCAGGAGTTTGCATCAGGGCCCTACCACTTACTGGCCGCAAGACCCCGGACAGTTTCCTTAGTTCCCTTGAGCCTCAGTTTCCTTGTCTGTAGGATGGGGATAGCACGGAAGCCGTATGTTTTGGGCTGGGTTGCTTCAGGAGGTGGGGTTCCGAGGGTCTACACCGCTTTGGGCGTCTTCCTTCCGAGTACACTTGAGTCTGAGAGAGTCCCTGAGCCGCCACGCACAGACCCGTGTGTGGTTGCCAGGGCGCAAGGCGGTGGTGTGGTGGCCACGGTCGGGCCACAGTTCACCTCTCAGATGGAGCCCGCCCCAAGGACAGAGCCTGGCACCCCGAGACAGCTCGGCGGAGGTGGCCATTTGCCACAGGAAACCCTGTTTCTGCGGCTCATATTACAAACTGTGATCACAACTGGGCTTAAAAAAAACAGAGAAAAAAGACGGGAAGGAAACCGTCTTCAGGGTGCAGTGTTTCTCCTCATTCAGGCGGTGGAATTACGTGTGACTTTTTAGGTTCACTTTTCTCTTCTTTCCAGACGACCTTGTCTTCCTCTGGAGTCGTCCCCGAGCCTGTTGAGAATAGACTGGGGCGCCTGGCGTTGGCTGTGGGAGGGGGGACCCAGCGGGTGTGGGAACAAGCCTGGGGGCCTGCGTCCAACCCCTCTGCCCAGGTCGGGGGTTGCGGCTTTGCCACCAGGACGTCCGTGACCCCATTCGCTTGGTTCCGTCTGCCAGTATGTGCCCCCCCCCGCCCCCGCCCCCCTGGCTTTCTGCAGCTCTAAGTGGCACATCTCGTACTCTTCACCCTGCTTACTGTTTCCAGGTCCTGGTGCCCTGCAAAGGAAGCTTGCCGAGCAGCGTTCAGTCCACTTGTCAGTTTGAGTCCTACATTTTGATACCCGTGGAAGAACACTTTCAGACCTTAAATGGAAAGGTATTCATTTCTTTGTGGGTCAACCAGGGTCCCTCACTCAGTGTTTGGGAATGGGGGTGGGGGGCAGGGGGTCCTGCATCTGACCCTGTCCCGGCTGTGGTAAATGATGGCTCTAACACGCACAGCAGCCCGTGGCCTGGGCTTGGAGGGCCCCCTGCCTTTGAGGAAAGAGGAGATGGTAATGGGGAGCAGGGCCTGGCTGGGCCTCTGCCCGGGAGGAGGGCGGGTGGAGGGGTGGGGGGGGTGGGGCATCTCTCCCTTAGCGCAGGGGCCTCCTGCTGGTAAGTCGGGGAGTCTCTGGAACATCTGAACGAGGTCCTGTCACTAACCTCTTTTATCCCCGTGCTCTTGAAAGACTAATCAGTTTCTTGGCCACAAATAGTAGATCAGGGGTGAATTTTAACTTTTTAAAAAACGTTCTTAAAAAAAAATGTTATTGAAACTTAAATAAGCCAAAACAAAAAACAAAAACCAAAAAACAAGCATGTTATTAAAACTTCAATGAGCCAAAAAAATAAATAAATAAAAAACATTCTTTTGAAATCATCTCAAACCTAGAGAAAGCTTCAGTAAAGCACAAAGAACTCTCCTATACTCTTCCCCCAGATTGGTCAGCCGTGAGCATTTTGGCCGCATTTGTTTTATCAGTCCCTCTCCCCCACACCCCCACGTGCTATTACTGCTTTTCTTTGAGCCTTTTTCAGAAAAAGTAAGAGTGAGTTGCAGACACCATGTCCCTTTATTCTAAAATGCATTTTCTGTGTAACTTAGCAGCAGAGTGATCACACTCAGGAAAGTGAACTGTTCAACACACTGTCCTCATATAAATTGTGCTAATTATACAAGTAATGTCCTTTTGTAGAAAATCTTTTTTTTCTTTTTAGATCCAGAATCCTGCAATGCCTTCAGTTGCTGGTCTTTTTAGTTTCCTTCGATTTGGTGCGGTCCTCGAGGGGTCTTTGTCTTTCATGACACGGATGGTTTTGCTTTGTAGACTCTCCCTCAGCCTGGGGTTCCCAGAGGTTCCCTCACGGCTGGAAGGGTGTTTTATTTTTCTCAGCATGTCGTGACAAGAGACACATGACGTCAATCTGTCTCATTGTTGATATTACCTCTGGGGTCCGCGTTTTCTTATTTTTTAAGGGGAGGTAGAGAGATTCTGAGGGGGGGTGTTCTGTTCCTTGCCAGGAGTGGTGTGGGCCCAGGTGCATTTGGGGCAGCTCAGTCCCTCGGACCTGACAGCCAGGGCTCACGTGGGCCTGTGGCGGGACAGAAGGGACAGGACAGGACACGGGGTTACTGGGACACCAGCTCGAGGGGGGTGGGGATCAGCAGCCCTGTTCGCCCTGCTAGTCACTGCTAGTTTGTTCTCTTCAGGGAAGCCAAATCTACAAGGAGAACAGAGGAGTCAGGCTTATCACAGCTCGTTTGCCCGGGTACCCCAGCCATGTCCAGAATGCTGAATGTGGCAGGGATGGCAGCGTCCCTTCCCCGGCCCCATGCAGCACCAGGCCATTCCAGGAGAGCCTTCTTCCTTCCTCCTTTCCCAGAGGGTACAGGTTTTCTTCTGGTCCAAGGACCAGCTTAATGCATCTCTGTCACAATATTTAAAAAGGATCAGCTGTAGCTATAGGGTGAACAAAGAGGAAAGAAAACATTTTAGTATCAAAAAGCAACATGGGAGAGTGTTCATGCCTGCCCTGCAGAGCTCTACTGGAACAAAGGGGTGCAGGTCGGAAGCAGCGCCGTATCGGGGGCCAGGCGGAGGGGGGATCGACGGTCACCCCCGGCCACTGGCGCAGTGACGGCTCTCTTGTTCCAGGATGTCTTTATACAAGGAAACAGGATTAAATTAGGAGCCGGTTTCGCCTGTCTTCTCTCAGTGCCCATTCTCTTTGAAGAAACTTTCTACAATGAGAAAGAAGAAAGTTTCAGCATACTTTGTATAGCCCATCCTTTGGAAAAGAGAGAGAGTTCAGGTATTCTGGGAGAAAACCCCTTTTCGCTGATTTGGAGAACTGTGTTTGTTGAACTTCCTCCTGACATAGCTGTGATAAACATCCATAAAATATTCAAGAGCCTGCTAGAAGCCTGCCTAACTTTACAGTAATTCCCCAGAGCTTAATCAAAAAGTCATCCTGAGCTAAGACAGTGTGTCTGGGGGCTGCTGTGTATGGTTGCACAGGTTGGACATTACACAATTCTGGGAGGCGACATCGATGTAGACCTCTGTGTGAATGTGGCCCCCTGGAGCTGTACAGGGTGGTTTGACCTTGGGCCTCAGTGTTAGAGCTAACTCTTACACCATTATTGCCCACCCAGCCCCACTGTTGTGCCTCTTTGAGAGCTCATTATTTTTAATAAATAATAATTCTTCAGTTGTTCCAGGAAACTGAGACAACCGTGTGCTAAATGTACTCTGAGGCCTGTATTGCCAGGAATCAGGGCTTGTTCACCAGAGCCTCATAGGTCATGCCCACGGTCTCAACTTGTTTTGTCCAAGGAAAGGGCTTCAAGAGGGCCAGGCTCTCTGGACCCTGAGCTGTCCTGTAACGAGGCTGCTCTTGGGCAGTATCTTGAAATAATTCCTGTCCTCTCCTGGAAGATGGGGCTCCAGACCCTGGGGGAGCAGGGCAAAGGATGTGGTACTTCCCCCATTAGGAAACTGTGAAGGCTTCAGCCAGCCTGACCCTCTGTCTCTTTTTTCAGAAGAGCCTTCAACATCTTCAGATCCCTTTACCCTGAAAACCATCGAAGATGTGAGGGAGTTTTTGGGACGACACACGGAGAGATTCGACAGGAGCATTGCTTCTTTCCAGCGAACGTTCAGGGAATGTGAAAGAAAGAGCCTCCGTCAACACATAGTCAGTAGCTGTGTCTTGCTTTGCCAGGGTGCCCTGGCTCAGGCCGGTTCAAGAAATGGGGATCCCTCTCAGTGCACTCTGAAACTCTGCTGCCTCCGCTGTTGGAAGCTTTACTTAAACGTTTCCTTCTAACAATAAAAGTAGTCAAGCCACTGGAGAAAACTTGAACCTGACAAAGTATAAAAATGAATATTGTTATCACCTATGTGAACCCCAAGGGAAATTTTCTCTAACCCTTCATGCATATACACTTAAAAAAAAAAAAAAAAAAGTGGAAAAAAAAATCACATAATTATTTGATAAGCCTGTATCAGGACTTAAAGCTTTTCACCCAGGAAGTGCGTCTTGTGAAATGTTCTGGCTCCGGGACGCGTGACACGTTTTGGGTTTTGTGTTGGGGCCTTGGGTTATGAGTGACCTGTTTCTCTGCCGTGTGTTGCACAGGACTCGGTGAATGCTCTCTACACCAAATGCCTCCAGCAGCTTCTGAGGGACTCTCACCTGGTAAGCAGCAGGACTTTCAAAAGAGAGAACTGCAGTTTGCCCACATGCCAGTCCAAGCTCTTTAACGGTACCTTCTTGTCCTGCAGAAAATGCTTGCCAAGCAGGAGGCCCAGATGAACCTGCTGAAGCAGGCAGTGGAGGTAAGAGGCCAGGCCAGTGCAGGGAGAGGAGGCAGTGGGGCGGGGGGAGGGGGAGGCTCTCCCGGTCCCCTCTGCACACTCGGAACGGCGGTCTGTTCGTTGATTCCACAGATGTACGTCCAGCATGATATTTATGATCTGATCTTTAAATATGTGGGAACCATGGAGGCAAGCGAGGTAGGTCCTAAATCCCCGTCATCCCGGTTGGAAGCCTTTTATCCTTAGCCGTTTAAGAAATTTGAAGCTTCGTTAAAATCTGTTGTTAGGATGCTGCCTTCAACAAAATCACAAGAAGCCTTCAAGATCTTCAGCAGAAGGACATTGGCGTGAAACCTGAGTGCAGGTAAGAGTTTGCACTGCCGTAGCTCGGCATCCTCAGAGGCTGGGGCCTCTGTTCCTGGAAGCAGGGCTCTCAGCGGCAGGGACCGCACACTGATTTGGCCTGGTTCATACCGAGGAACAGGGCGGTTACTTGTGACCAAAGATAAAGGACTGAGGTTGGCAGATGTCACCCTCCTGAGCCGGGTAGGAACTCAAGGGGTGGGGGTTTCGCACAGCTGGTCTTTTGACCTGCTTTTGAATTAATTTATGTTTCTTTAGGATACAAAAATGTCTTGTGTTTATGCTGAAACTATTTTAACTCCTTTGAGCTATCTCACTCTGGGGCTAAGGATTTTTATTTTTATTTTCTCCTAATTTTCTGGCGCAGCTATAATACCGTTTTGCATCCTGAATGGGACATGCAAAGGTGTTGAGTTTTGCCACTCATTTGAGTCCAATTGCTCCCGAGTTTCTATTTTTGTTCGTCGTTACTTACGGTTTGTCTGTAAGCAGAGTAAATCTGAGGTATGCTATTAGATCAGGGAAGAAGGGCCCTCCCACTGTGGTCTTAAGTTGTCACTTTCCAAATTATTTTGCAGCTTCAACATACCTCGTGCAAAGAGAGAGCTGGCTCAGCTGAACAAGTGCACCTCCCCACAGCAGAAGTTGATTTGTTTGCGAAAGGTGGTGCAGCTAATAACCCAGTCTCCCAGCCAGAGAGGTTTGTGCTGAGGGGAGGGGCCTGACGGTGGAGTAGACACTTAACGTCCAGATGCAAAAGTCTGTTAAGGAGCAGTGTCGTCTTCAAGGATCACACAGCTGGGCTGATGTGCCGCAGAGCATCCCTGTGTGAGCACCCCGGAGTCTGCTCTGATGCCTGGGTGCCTAGCGATGGGAGCTTGGGGGTAGGATAGGCAAGATAAGGGTAAGAGAACAGTGGCGGAGAAGCAGCAGCCTCAAAGGCGAGCCAAGCTTCCTTATACCTGCATGGGCGCCACGCAGCTGGTCTATAAATCAGAATCCAAGCCGCACAGGTTCTTTGAGAACCTGACTTTGCAATAGCTTTGGGTTTCCAGAATGACGCTGTCCACAGCTCAAGTCTGAGCTTGCCAAGGTACAGCAATGTGTATGATTGACTTTAAGCTTCCTGTCGTGTGTTCTCTTGAAGTTGTCATGGCGCTAGGGTGTGGGTGTATGGCTCCATCAGGACATTCACTGCCGACTGTTTAGTCCAGGGCCGCACCGCTCACCGGCTTCCTTCGGCAGCAGTGTTCCAGCCTGAAGCTGTTCCATTGACAAAATTTTTTGGCTTAAAATTACAAACCTTTAATCTTAAAGAAAAATGATCCAAGCTGGTGATGGGTACATGGGGGTTCAACTATTCATTAGACCCATCTTCCTAGTTTTGTGTCTGTTTAAAATTTTCCGTTATAAAAAGTAAAGCAAAATAAGCTAAGAAGAAAGTAAAGGGGGTCATATCTGTGTGGGCAGATAAGGGGTGATCCTCAAAGCGCATTAAGTGAAGTGAGAGGGAGTGTATATGGTACACTTCTAACAGCATTCCAGAAAAAGGGGCAGCTCTTTATTCATATGCACAGTGGTGAGTTCCTAGACTGTCTCTGGAAGGTTAGGTGGGAAGGAACAGCAGTAGCCTCTGGGGGAAGATTGGGCAGTGGGGATGGGAGAGAGAGTCACAGTTTGCTCTTTTGTGCTATTCAAATTTTTTAGACATGTGAATGGATTCCTTAAAATTTCAAAGTGAAAAAAATTAAAACAAGCTAAAAATGAGCATTAGACTTTGCAGTGTATAAAATGGAAATGATCTCAGGAGGAAAGAGGCTTTTCATGGTGGCTCTGGGCACACCTTCGCCTCGTGTCCGCCATCCCTGACTTGAACCGCCCGGAAGGTGGCGAGGGGGAGAGTCCTTGGAATTTCCTTCTTTTGCACATGTTCTGAGAATGCTAGGCATTCGCTTTCCCCTCAAATGTGACATCAGTTCAGGACACTGTAAAAGGAATTGTGCAATGGAACTTCTCCCTGATGTGTAGTCTCACTGGATTGTGACTTTGTGGGTTGGATGATGGTGGGGAGTTGATAACGCCTCTTGGTCTCATGATGGCTTCAAACATGTGTTTTCCTCCCCACCGCAGTTAACTTGGAGACCATCTGTGCTGATGATCTGCTATCAGTCCTGTTGTATTTGCTTGTGAAAACAGAGATCCCTAATTGGTAATATTTTCTGTTAAAATACTTTTTCAAAATGGCAGCATTGTACTGGGTGGTTTTAGCATAACTCCAGGAAATCGAGCGCCCTTTATGAGTCCGTCACTGTGTCTGCCCTGCCTTTGTTCTGCAGAGGGTGGCTGTCATTCCATTTACAGATGAGGCCCAGAGAGCTTATGTTTCTTGTTCTGGAACACGCACCTGGTCAGTGACTGAGAGGGACGCTGACTCCAGTTCTGTTTGACTCCAGAGCCCGTCCTCTTCTGACGGGAACCCCCAGTTCACTTTACAGTAGTCAGCTTTTTAAAAACTGGCATACTCCAGGAAAGGACCAAGTAGTTCACTCATTTTCCTAATTGCACATGCTCTAGAGCTTAAGGGGGTAGCAGTCAGAGCTCCTGGAGCTAACAGACTTCAGTCACTCACGCCCATAGCGCTGTTTCTGGAGAGGTGTTAATTGGGTACACAACAGTGAAACTTTTTTCTTCCTTTTGTTAGGATGGCAAATTTGAGTTATATCAAAAACTTCAGATTTAGCAGCTCAGCAAAAGATGAATTGGGATACTGCCTGACCTCGATTGAGGCTGCGATCGAATATATTCGGCAAGGAAGCCTTTCCGTTAAGCCGCCCGTAAGATCCCTCCTGCCCTGGCCTTTCTTTGTGGGTGTCAGGGCACCTTTGCTAGGGTTCTGAGGTTGGCGGGTGGGGAGGGGATTCTTCTTCTTCTTTTTTTTTTTCAAGATTTATTTATTTGAAATTGAGAGAGAGTGGGTGGGGGAGAGCGAGCAAGTGCACGGGCAGGGGGACTGGCAGAGGGTGAGGGAACCCGACCCGGGGCTCGATCCCAGGACCCTGAGATCACGACCTGATCCGAAGGCAGACACTTAACCTTGGCTGAGCCACCCAGGCGCCCCAGGGGAGGGGGATTCTTAAATGGTCTCCCAAGAACGGGGTCTCTACTGTCTAAGGGCTGTGAGGCTTGACAGCCACCCAGCAGCCTGAAACGCTAAGCACCCAGTTGGGTGTGGAAGTTGGCAGGATATGACCGGGATTCACAGTTAAAATCCTGCTTTGTTAATCCTCGCCATCCTCAAAAAAAGCAATAGGCAGAAGGGAGAAGCTAGAAACCATGAGTTTGGATATCTAGGCAAGAGATGGGATTATTCACATATGCAATTTTAGGACTCTGGCCTTATTATGATTTTCTTGGGTGAGCTTTGCTTAGGAGAGGCGGTTGTATTTCGATGTGAAGTGTGAGATCTTACACCAAGATCGCATTGCTGGCCTATTGCACCAGCTAGCAAAAGTGACAGTACGCACAGAATTTCAACAACATTGAAAGTAATAAGATGAAGAGATTCCTACATTACACGCCAGGAGTCCTGAGGACTGAGCATTCCCTTGATCGTAGAATCTCCCCAAGTGATGATAAGTTAAAATAGCTGGGAAAAAACCAGAGGCCTGCCCAGACAGGTGCACTTGGGTGAAATCATTCATTGTTAAAATCTTTATGTGTTTTCCCGTCTTTCTCCCATCCGTGTATACTTCGCATAATTTAAATTATATTGTATATAGCATTTTACACTGTTTTGCCCAAAAGAATTGTTTGTTTTTTTTCTGATTAGGAGACCGATACTTGCTTATAAACAATATTTACAATATACGGTAGACCCTTGAACAACTCAGGGGTTAAAGTTGCTGACCCTCCACTTGGTTGAAAATCTGCATATAACTTGCGATTTCCCCCAAAAACTTGACTACTAGTAGCCTGCTGTTGACCAGGGGCCTAACTGATGATATAAACAGTTGATTAACACACATGGTGTATGTTATATGTCTTCTATACTGTAATCTTACAGTAAAGTCAGCTGGAGAAAAAAATGTTATTAAGGAAATCACAAGGAAGAGAACATACATTTAGAGTACTATAGTGTGTCTGTCGCCATCTGAGCGGACCCGTGCAGTTCAGACCTGTGTTCAAGGGGCAGCTGTATACACTTGCAGTGAAGACAACAAATACCTCTCACAGACTCACCAGCTGGGGATGACTTGTTAACGTTTTGGCATATGTGTCTTTTCTGTGCCTATATACAGTTTTTTTTTTTTTTTTTTTTTTTAAAGATTTTATTTATTTATTCATGAGAGACAGAGAGAGAGATGCAGAGGGAGAAGCAGGCTCCCAAGGAGCAGAGAGCCCGATGCGGGACTCGATCCCAGGACCCTGGGATCATGACCTGAGCCGAAGGCAGACGCTTAACCATCTGAGCCACCCAGGCGCCCATATATACAGTTTTTAAAAAGATTTTATTTATTTATTTATTATTTTTAATTTATATTTTAATTAACATTTTTTTAACTTAAATTCAATTGGCCAACATATAGTACATCATTAATTTTTGGTGTGTTCAGTGATTCATTAGTTGCGTATAACACCCAGTGCTCATCACATCGTGCGCCCTCGTTATTTTAGAGGGGGAGAGAGTGTGTGTGAGCGGGGGAGGAGTGGAGAGAGAGAGGGGGAGAGGGAGTCCCAAGCAGACCCCACACCGAGTGAAGAGCCCCACGCAGGGCTCAGTCCCACAACCCCGAGATCATGACCTGAGCCGAAACCACGAGTCAGGCGCTCCACCGACTGAGCCACCCAGGCGCCCCTATACAGTTGTATTTTTAACGAAAATTTGAAATTATGCTCCTCTTACTGGCATGTAGGCTGATGGTAGGAATTGCCTGATGCTTCTCGATGGGGTCAAGGGCGCCCCTTGTTGCCTGGGGGGAGGTGCTGCCGTCCCCTTGCTATGCCCGTAACTGCGCAGTGGCCATCCTGTAAGCCTGCTTACTTCCTGCGGCGTGTGGGCAGCAAGACTAACACCTGAAGCCTCTGACCAGAGCGGAAGGAGGTGGCTGACCACACAGCACCAGTCCGCTTGCCACACCCACTCCGACTTCAGACAACATCCCGAGTGGGATTGGGGAGTTGTTTTGGTTTTTAATTTTTATTTATTTATTTTTAAAGATTTTATTTTTAAGTAATCTTGACACCCACCATGGGGCTCGAACTCACAATCCTGAGGTCAAGACCCGCATGCCCCACCGACTGAGCTAGCCAGGCGCCCCTGGATTGGGGGAGTTTTGAGGGGTGACCCCTCTTGTGCTGGTGTTGGTTCGAGCCCAGCACTTGTATTTGCCCTTGGGCAAGTCTGTTTCTGAGTTTCTGTCCATTTCTTACCTACACTGACGATGAGGCTGTATGTTTCACCTCTTGCTAGGAGTTTACAGGAATGCACTAGGGTGTTTGGAAGTGTCTTTGTGAAGCACGAGCTGATACTCTTGCCCTCAGCTTGCTCTTCCAACACCCCCGCATCTGGGTGTCTCTATTTCCTGGCTCTCTGGTGCGTCCTGTGTGGATAGCCTCTGCGGGCAAGGTGGGGACACCGCCCAGTGCGCCCCTCTTGTCTGAGGTGTCTGCCCCTGGTCCTGGTCCTGCTTTCTGGGTGGGGGTGGTTGGTCCCATCTGGTGTTGGGACGAGGTGTGCCTCACCCTTACAGCTGGCCGTGGAGCCAGTCCCTTGGGCCTTGAGTGGGGCAGGCCTGAGAGATGCTCCTTACCTGTATTGACAGAACAGGTGTGGTGGCTTCTTGTCTTTCGTGGTGCCAGCATTGAGCTCTGCCGTGGCCTTGGTCAGCCGTAGCTGCTGACTGGCTTCCTGTCTTAGTGCAGTTCTGCCTCGGAAGGTGTGAGGCCAGTGCGATGTGTCGGTGTCCCTTCCTGGGGAGGGAGCTCGAGTGGATTTCCACACGGCAGCTGAGAGCATTCAGGACTCAATATTAGTAAATCGAATTTTGTTTTCCTGTTGCCTCTTTATATAATGTGATGTAGTTTCACAGATATTTCCCCCCAAGATCTAATTGTATCTGAGGGGACCATATATACTTCTTTTTTTTTTTAAGATTTTATTTATTTGACAGAGACACAGCGAGAGAGGGAACATAAGCAGGGGAGTGGGAGAGGGAGAAGCAGGCTTCCCACGGAGCAGGGAGCCCGATATGGGACTCGATCCCAGGACCCTGGGATCATGACACAAGCTGAAGGCAGTCACTTAACCGACTGAGCCATCCAGGGGCCCCCCATATATGCATTCTTTAAGCATAAAGACTTGAAAGTCTCGTAAATAAAGACTAGCTTTTTGAAAATAAGCATTACTGGGATGACCCTAGTTTTACCCCTGTAGACCAAAAGCCAGAACACTGAAAGAACTGATGCCCTTCTCTGTTCCAGCTTTGTGGGCTCCTGGTCTTTCTCACTGTACTGGGCTTCTCATAAATAGTATGTACCCCCTTCCCAAATGGATCTGAGCTGATGTGCTGTCTCTTTCGGTAGGTCATTTCTCCTTGAAGGTTCAGGCCCTGAGGACTTGCCTCTCTTCATCATTGCCCTTCCTATGGTTACCCAGAGTGGAGGAAGGGACCCCACATTTACCCGAGCAATAGCATCTTTCACGTTTCTCTGACCCTAATCTGCTGGGCTATAAATCACTGAATAAAACAGGTTGCTAGAGCTTTATATAGCAGATGGCAGCTGGGAGCAAATGGGCTCTCATTCTGAGGGGTTGGTGTGTGTTTGCCAGGTTAACCCTCTTAGGGCCGCCACTGTGAGGGACCATGCCTGACAGAGGACCCCAGAAAGGGGCCGTCCCTTGAGGTGCCACCCAGGCTGTGTCTTTAGCTGGATCTCTGAGTCAGAGCTTGAGGGCTGTGAAGGGCCTTATCCCACACTTTTGTCCGGGTTCTGTGAGTTCTTCTGGCAGCAACTGGCTGGGGGAGAAACCCCCTTTACCTCCCACTGAGACTTTTTTGAGGAAGTTAATTTGTCATCAGTCAAGTTGTAGGTGCTCCAGTGAGCATTGAAATGTCTCACTAGGAATTATCTCATAAAGGAAGGATGCATTTTTAGATTTTTGTGTCTAAGTAAATATTACCTGCGATACAAAGACCTGAATTTATTATTTGGGGTAGACCCCGGTGTATTACAGGATTTGGGAACAGTGGCCATGTTCGTCAGCTATTTTAGTAAGTATGTTCAGAAAGCAAGACTCCTCTCTGTCTCCTGCTGGGTGACACTGGGAAATCTAGAACCGTCTGTCAGATGGTTGTCCTCTCTGTATGCCCAGATAAAGCGGCAGGGGCTAGGGCTGCAGGCTTTAGGACAGTGGTTTGAGAGGAGGAGGAGGCCAAGGCAATGCAGGCTTCCGTCCGGAGGAGGATGGTGTGAGCGCGCTACATTCCACACTTCGTGATGACACATTCCACACATGTGTGCACACAGGCAGTGTGTCCCCAGGGCCCTGCTCCCAGCAGCCGCTTCCTGCAGGGACAGACGGAAGCCCTTGTCCCAGCCCGATGAGGATCTGCTCTCTGGCCCAGGGACAGAGGCTCCGCCAACCCTGTTCTGTGAGGAAGTAGCAGGGACTGAGCCCGGGTTCTCCATTTTGAAGGGTCTGCATGGACATCTTGTGACAAGTTGACAAAACAGATTGTTGGGTTTCTCCTGCAGGAGTCGGAGGGATTTGGTGACCGACTGTTCCTGAAGCAGAGAATGAGCCTGCTGTCTCAGATGACTTCAACTCCCATTGATAGTCTGTTTCAGGTAGGACACCGGGAAGTCCGTGTGGGCACAGGCGTGTGAGGGATGTTTCGTCTTTCCGCATCTCTAGAGCCTCTACAGCATCCATCAGGGCAGTGTGCTCGGTTCAACACCGGAGTTCATGTTGTGCTCAGAGTGGGTGCAGGAATGCGGAGGTTTTACGTCTGTGCATCTCCCCCAGGGTGTGCTGTGCCATGGCCGGGAGGGGCAGCATGCCTGGAGCCCTCTGCCCGAGCTGTCCTCCCTCCACTGGTTCGTCCAGGTCCGCTCCGAGGTGCCTCC
The DNA here is from genome assembly GCF_004348235.1 of Phoca vitulina. Lineage (NCBI taxonomy): Eukaryota > Metazoa > Chordata > Mammalia > Carnivora > Phocidae > Phoca > Phoca vitulina. The sequence continues at coordinate 3,603,390 of NW_022589761.1, read as the reverse complement.
CGGGTGGCCTCAGCGGAGCTGACGCCTCTCCTGGGCTCCGGAAACCCCGTGTTGCGGATGTTCATATGCAGCGGTGGTTCCATCACTCGGCACATGCGGGCGGCTCCTTGCTCAGATATGATTGACCCCTGGGAGGCTAGTTGGCGAGGCCTGGGTGAGGGCAGACCTCCTCAGGGAGCCTGTGGGTGCTTCAGGCCACCCGGAGCCACAGTGGGTTCATGGAGCACCCAGGGAGCCTCCCAGGGGCCACTTGCTCCCCAGAACATCTCACTCCCTGAGAGGAGCACATCCAGGAATCACAGAGCTGAGCCCTGCACCGCAGGCTTGTTTGTTGATGGGATCTCTCGCTAATGCAGCCATTCCCTTTCCCCGCAAACTGAGGCTCTGTTAGAACACAAGGGGACAGGACCGAGGCGTGTTCTAGGAAGGAGTCTGCATCCACCCCGAGGTTCAGGAGGCATGATCCTTCCGCCACCATTGCTTTGGGAATTTTGTCATGTTGTTGTGTTAAGCTACGGACGATGTGTAACATTTCCAGAAGTGAAAGAGAGTATAAATGCACACCCACGTGGCCATCTCCAAGGCCATCTCCGTCCTATTTTGTCTCCATCCCCACCTGCTTTCCCTGTCCGCCCAGATTATTTCAGAACACATCCGAGAGAGCAAGTCACGTCATCCGTGCGTACACAGATATGTGTTTCTCTAAGGGGGCTCCAAAAATTCACGTCTTAAGAAGAGAATAATTCCTTAACTTCGATATGTTATTTTGTAGCACATTGCGTCCGGGAACCAGAAAGAAGTGGAGAGACTTCTGAGCCAAGATGACCAAGATAAAGATGCCGTCCAAAGGATGTGTCACCCTCTGTGTTTCTGTGAGAACTGTGAGAAACTTGTCTCTGGGTAAGAGCGTCCTCGTGGAGGCTCACTGTGCCTGCAAGCGGGAGGCGCGGGCCTGGGCCGAACTTCCCACTAGTTTGTTGTGTGATTTTGAATAAAGACCGTACCCTCGTGGCACTCCGCTTCCTCTGGTGTAAAGTGGAGACAGTAACATCCACCTCTTTGGAGAATCAGATGGAATAAAGGTCATAAAAATACTTGGCCCACTGCTGGGCTGGGTGCCAGAGTAGGTGGGTACAGAGCCTACCCAACCCCAGAAAGCAGATTTTAGGATGGAAGGAATGTCAGCTTCTCCAGTAACCTTTTGGGTTTCCCTTCCCCTTGTCAGGCTGGGCGTCAGAGCCTGGAGGGGTGGGTGGGGGAGGGATGCTGGAACCAGATGCCTCACCCTGCAGGAGACCAAGCAGGGACTGGATGGTCTCTGGGACACTGTTAAAGAGATCCAGCTCACACCCCGAGATCTGTCTGCTAGCCCCAGGACTCTGGCATGTCCATCCTGGTAGGGAGAAGCTTTTCCCTGCCATTCCTAGGGTGTATTTTTCTATATCTTCTATCTCTCTCTCTCTCTCTTTTTTTTTAGAAAGAGAGCACAAGTAGGGGTGGGGAGGGGCAGAGGGAGAGGGAGAATCTTAAGCAGGCTCCATGTTCAGCATGAGCCCAGTGTGGGGCTCGATCTCACAACTCTGAGATCATGACCTGAGCCGAAATCAAGAGTCGGATGCCCAACCAACTGAGCCACCCAGGCGTCCCCCGCTCTTCTCCCTCTTTTAGGAGGCTGAACGATCCCTCCATTGTCACTCCATTTTCCAGAGATGACAGGGGTCACACACCGCTCCATGTGGCCGCCCTCTGTGGTATGTGGTCTTGGGATGGCCTTTGGTTGGGCTACTAAGGCAAAGGGATGGAACCAGGGGTGGCCCAGCAGAGGCCTGACTGACGGGGCGGCGGAGTTGGGGGTGGCAGGGCCCGTGTCATGGGCCACCTCCAGGGGCTTTGCTTTTTTTTAATGGTCACGTAGTATTCCATCCTGTGAACTGACGCACCACGAAATCTTCTGTGGATATCTAAGACTCTTTTCCACTACTTTCTGTTGCTGAGAGGTGGACCAGAGCTGAGCCCCCTCCAGAGGGGCAGGGTCTAGAGTGTCCTGAATCTAGAGTCTGACTTGATGTTAGCTCTGGCCCCTCTGAACGGGAAAAACACTTCCTGGCATGTCCACTGCCAGAGAATAAGAGGGTAAAACAATGGGACTTCACGTTTAGGGCTTGGCGAGCCCCCGCTCTTTCCTTCTCTGCGGTGAGATCCCTCTGTTCTGCAGGGCAGGCATCCCTCATCGACTTCCTGGTTTCCAGGGGCGCAGTGGTAAACGCCACGGACTATCACGGGTCGGCCCCGCTGCATCTCGCCTGCCAGAAGGGCTATCAGAGCGTCACGGTGAGCAGGGGTGCCGCCCCTGTGCGCGTGCTCAGACGAGCCCGGCGCCACGTGTCCGGACCCTCACGGCCACGCTCCTGCGTCGCAGCCTCTCAGGATGGGCCGCGTGTCCCAGGCCACGGCGCTGCGGACAAAACCCCTCGGTGTCGATGTGAAACATCCCGGCGGCTTTGGGGAAGAAGGGTGGGGCCGTGGGCCTTGTTCTTTAATGTCTCGGCGTTTTAAAGGGCAGGATGAGCGTGATGGTGGAATTTTAATTATAGCGTAGGTCAGTACGGTTGCAGGTGAGACCGCAGGCCACGCTGCTCACCGCACTCGTCTCCTTGGCAGTTGCTGTTACTGCACTACAGAGCCAGCCCCGAGGTGCGGGACAGCCGCGGCAGCACGCCTCTCCACCTGGCCTGCACCTACGGCCACGAAGACGTAAGTGGTGCCCCCCGCGCCCGGGGTAGCTCTTCTCCCCCTCTCACTTGCCGAGAGATGCCAATTTCTGCTCAGTGTAACGTCGTGCTTTACTGGCATGTTTGGTGGGTGATTTCTCTTTGATTAAAAAAAAAAGCCTTAAATGATATTGCAGATGCCCTACTGAAGGAACAGAAAGCTAGACTTTAATCGCCCGTTAGCGTACCCTGAAATTAAAATCATTTTCCTCCATCCCTGCCGCCACCTGGTTCTGATCTTTGTTCACCTTCAGTTTTTACATCTTCCATTTTTGTAGTCATAGCGACAGTTGTATCATTTCCGCTTCACCTTCACCTTGAACTGTGTGTGTGTGTGATTCTGTCCTGACCGCCCCCTCTCCATCTTCTCTGTGTGGGAACACGTGGGTTTACACGTACCCAAGGTAGAGGCCGGGTTAGGGATGGATGTGGAAAAATGAGATCGTGCTCTCCCCATCTTTATAAAGCCACTTACTTTCTTAACGGTACATCATGGAAATCCTGGAGGTCAGTAAATGTAGCCCCAGCCCGTCCTTTAATCACTACCCAGCGATCTGTTGCGTGTGTCGCATCTGTGTCCCTAAGACCACCCCTTGGTCGGTGCTTTGCTGGGGCGACTGATAGGACTCGGCATATAGTCACGCTGCTATGATTGACAATAGCCAAAGGACCCAGGGCACAGTCACCAAAGGGAAGAGGTGTACGGATGAAGTCTGGAGGAAAGCAGGTGCAAGCTTTAAAGCGTCCTCTCCCCAGGGAGATGTACAGAACATCCTCGGTTTATCCAGCAGTGAGTTATAACAGCAAATATGAAGTGCTGTCTACCAGGAGAGCTCTGTAGGGACTCAGGGCCCAGGATTTTTATTGGAAGCTGGTCACGTAATTACGCTGTGCCTGCCACATGCCAAACTTCCAGACTTCTAGAAGAAAAGCAGGTGTTCAGCATAAACCATGTAGTTGCACGATTTAGACACAGTGAGCCATTCTGCAAATCCAAGCTCCTGAGGAACATTGCGAGTCAGGGGCCGGCCTGCCAGTGGGCCTTTCAGGGGACAGCGGTCTCCGGCCTGCTGTGGTCATTCCCTTCTGCACACGGATACATCACAATTTATTCAGCCTTTTCTTACTGATCGACAGTTTTCGGAAAAATGATGTGTCCTGATGCGGTAACCTTGAACTCTGTCTCTCTGTTTCTGCACGTTTGCTTGGCGAGTGGCGCCTGGCTGGAATCGGGGTGTGGACCGAGGCTGTGGCTTCCACAGACATTGCCCGGGGCTGGGCATGTGACTTACTGGTGGTATTTCCCATTTTCTCGGCAGTGTGTGAAGGCTCTGGTCTACTATGACGTGCAGTCGTGCAGACTGGATATTTGTAACGAGAAGGGAGACACCCCACTACACATAGCCGCACGTTGGGGCTACCAGGGCATCATAGAGACGTTGCTACAAAACGGGGCCTCCACGGAGATCCAGAACAGACTGAAAGAAACACCCCTCGAGTGTGCACTAAACTCAAAGGTAGCTTTTCATCATCTCAGAGCGTCAGTATGACTTAAAAAAAAAATCAACGTCCAAAGATTGGGTCTTGGCTGTGCTGGACAGACTGCATTAGTGCCTGAGGCCCGAACCTGGCCTGTGCCCTCTCTGGTGCATTTAGGACCTGGTTGTCAGTGGGTTTTACTTATTTATATTATTTCCAGCTTAACCAGCAGTTTTTCTCAGTCTTGTTCCAAGAGCTGCCTCCAGCAGAGTTTGCCCCAGCCCCTGAGTGCTGTTGGTTTCGGAGCAGACGGCGTGGGGGGAAATGGGACAAAGGCTCTGGCCGAGAGAAGCAGGGATGGGGCCTGGGGTATGGAAACAGCAATCTGTCTTCCTGTTACTTCATCCTCGGCTCCTAAATGCCTTCTCTTTTGGCCAGTTTTGAACATCGTTGTGTACGGTTTCTTTCATAATGAACCAGTCCTTTCCTGTTGGTAATTTCTGGAACCACGTTAGTGTCTGGCAACGTGTTGTGGAAGTGGGGAGTGGATGGGGAGCGGGTGGGGAGCGAGGGGGCTCGCAGAGGCCGGTTCTCTGTGCCTCGCCCCCCACAGCCGCTCCGGCCGAGGGGATGTCCCCTGGAGAAGCGTGGCCCGAGGCCATCAGACCACGTCCAGAGCATCGTGGGTGTGTGGCCCACATGAGCAATCCCGTCTTGATGCCAGCCTCCCGCCCTTTCCCTTCGTGCAGGCTCAGCTTTCCACCTCATGACGTTTTACCAGCTGCTTTTACAGCTTCCAGCTCTGTTCCACGGGGTTCTTTCAGAGTGTTCACGTCTCTTTCTAGGACAGCAGTTTTTGTCTTTTAATCACACTCGAGGTACGATTGGCGCACAAAAAGTTGAACTTATTTAATGTGTGCAACTCAGGGAAGTTGGAGACAAATACACGCCAGTACGACCAGCTCCGTGACCCTCGCCATGGACGCGCGCGTCACCTTCAGATGTTTCCTTCCGCCCTCTTTCTGTGTCATGAGTAGTAGTATTATGTTGTGTGTGTCCTACGAACACAACATGAGGTCCCCAGTAGCCGATTCCGAAGGTGTAAATCCCTGCTGCTCACCCCAGGTGGGCCTCCGCCACGTTCCCCGTGCCCTCAGAGGGTCTCAGCTTTGTAGCGGCCGGATCCGCCGGGACGGGGCAGTGCCGCGCTTGGCCTGAGGAGTCCGCCAGGAGCAGAGGGCCCCTCTGCCCAGGTAGCTTCTCCCAGAGGCCCCTTCCAAAGGGAGATAGGCAGAGAGGAGAGCAGACCGCCTTCTTGGCTCAGCCCTGAGCTGTTCCTGCTCAAGACCCCGGGGTGCCAGTGGGAAGGTCACACTTTGTATCTGGACGCACAACCTGGGGATGCCTTCTGTGCCCGGGCTTCTCTCGTCCTCTGAGCCCATTCAAGGGAAGCCCCAGCTCCTGTTGGGCAGCAGGGGCGGTGAGAGGCAGCAGGAAGCCCCCATTTAATCCGTGTGATCCTGGGTGAGCTCCCGCCCGCTCGGGCTGTGGTTTCTCTGTCTCTCCAGGGGTGTGGTCAGGCTGTGTGACCTTTGGAGGAGGTGGGCAGGCGGCTAGGCCTACGGGTGACGCTACTTTGGCAACCTTTCTCAGTCAGTATTTTTCATGTCCCCTTCTTGTCCTAGATTCTGTCGATAATGGAAGCCTATCATCTGCCCTTGGAAAGGAGGAGGAAGTCTTCAGAGGTGAGTGAACGAGGCTGGGCTTGGTGGCCCCCTGGGAGACCCCAGCCTGTTCTCTGGCCCTCACAAGGCCCTTCCTCCTGTTGGGGCCCCCCGGCCACAGGTCCCGGTGCAGCCCCCTCAGCGCCCCGTGGACTCCATGAGCCAGGCCTCTTCCACCCCCAGCTTCTCCTCTGTGTTGGCGCGCTCCAGATGGCAGGAGCCCAAGAAGGACTACAGAGAGGTGAGGCTCCCAGGTGGGAGGGCGGACGGGAGGGCGGCCGTGTGTCAAGGTGGCCAGTTAAAGAGCCATGCATGACGAGGGCTGCTCAGGGGGCCCCGGGGGGTGCCCAGCCAGGAGTTCTCACACTGCTGCTTGCATGCTCGGCTCCTGAAGCAGCTCTTTGCTTTGGGGATTGTGTGTGTGTGTGTGTATATGTGAGACAGAGAGACAGAGGAGGGAGTCGTCTTCTAGGAAAAGTCTAAGGAAAGTCACCAGTAGGTCCACAGATTTAAGATCATTTTACAAACTAAATTCTCAGCACTTACGTCCCATGCTGTAAGCATCCCTGTCAACCTGATGTATCGTCCCTGACTTCTGGTCAACACATTGTGTGCTGTAAAAGGTGATTTATAGCCTGGTTTTTTTTTCTTCTCCATTTAACCTGTCTGCGAGCTCGTCCAGTGTCAGCCTGCAGAGCAGACCGTCCCGTGGACGTCCCACGACTCCTCTGCCTGCTCCCCTGTGTGCGGGGAGCCTCATTGCCTCCGCGCAGGGCACTCGTCCCCTGCCACCCCCAAGCTGTGACCTGCTCTTGGAGGGCCCGATGAGCTTAGCTTGATGCGAAGGCACAGTAGAGAAAGCCCGGAGACACATTCCAGAGTCTAAGAGAGCCCTGGAATGGTTCCTGGTGTGCCCTCAGCTGTCAGATGATGAGGGCTGAGTACGTGTGATCCTCCGGGGCGGCTGGCTTGCGCTTCATTGCAGTGACCGGCATCTCGCTTGGCCACGTCACCAGCAGATCATTCCATAGACCTCAGGGGGAAATGGGTTCGGCGCACGCTGGTGCCCTCCTGGACGGCCTAGCCGGGCAGTCTCAGGGATATGCTTGCAAGATGCTGAATGAGGTGTTAAAACTCCACAAACCAAGAGACAAATGAGAGCCTTTGGGTCTTCTATGACTGCTTAATTATTGAAATCATTTCCTAACATTCTTTTTCCTTTACTGAAGGTAGAAAAACTTTTAAGAGCGGTTGCCGATGGAGATCTAGAAATGGTGAGTTTTTAGCAGCACGTCTAAAACTTGCTGTCGGTGAAAAGAGCTGAGCCTGTTTTTTGTCTCTGGTTCAGTCAGGAGCTATGTTCTGTTCACGTTCACACGGAAGGGCTGCATTTAATGACTGCGCAGTAATGTAGGTGTTCGCGTTTTCCTTTCACGTACTGAGCAGGTGGTCATAAAGCGGCACAGAGAGCCTACTAGAGGTTCACGTTCCGGAAGGCTGGTGAAATGTTGGCCAGCCCCGCCGTGTGTAGGAGCACAGAGTGCGGGCTCCGAGCCTGGCCCACTAGCTGGGAGCAGGATGTGCAGGCAGGGAGGGTGGAGAGGAGGAGTGGAGTGGGGCAGGGGGGTGTGGCGGGGAGGGCCAGAGCCCAGAGGCCCTGGTGTGGCCCCGTGGAAGTGGTGGGCGGCTGTGGCGCCTGGGTAGGAGGCTGAGGTCCGAGGCTTGGGACTCCAAGGAGTCACAGGCCGGGTGTCCTGACGAGGTGGTGCTCGCTGCTGTGAGTTGGCATGGGGAGAAGGCCTGGCTGGGGGGAAGGTGTCTGTCCCAACCCTCCCTGCAGATGCCAGGGAACATCTGATCAGGTCACTGGAGCATGGAGACAGCCTTCCTTAGAGTCCCACGGGCGGTTTCCCGCGGCTTGCCTTTGGCTTCCTGAAAGGAACTTGCTATGTCTTCCACTTTATTTACTTATTTTTTTAAAGTATTTTTATTTTATTTCATTTATTTGAGAGAGAGTGAGAGTGAGCAGGAGCAGAGAGAGCAGCAGAGGGAGAGGGAGAAGCAGGCTGCCTGCGGAGCAGGGAGCCCGATGCGGGGCTTGATCCCAGGACCCTGGGATCATGACCTGAGCCGAAGGTGGACTCTTAACGACTGAGCCACCCAGGCGCCCCTGTCTTCCACTTTAAAAGGAGGAGGGGCGCCTGGGTGGCTCAGTTGGTTAAGCGACTGCCTTCGGCTCAGGTCATGATCCTGGAGTCCCAGGATCGAGTCCCGCATCGGGCTCCCTGTTCAGTGGGGAGTCTGCTTCTCCCTCTGACCCTATCTCCTCTCATGTGCTCGCTCTCTCATTCTCTCTCTCTCAAATAAATAAAATCTTTTTTTTTTAAAGATTTTATTTATTTATTTGAGAGCGAGCGAGAGAGAGAATGAGAGAGGGAACACAAGAGGGGATAGGGTCAGAGGGAGAAGCAGACTCCCTGCCGAGCAGGGAGCCCGATGCGGGACTCGATCCTGGGACTCCAGGATCATGACCTGAGCCGAAGGCAGTCGCTTAACCAACTGAGCCACCCAGGCGCCCCTAAATAAAATCTTAAAAAAAAAAATAAATAAATAAACAAAAGGAGGAGTAACTTGGGTGCTTACCAGATGAGGAGCTCTGAATAAATCATCTAACGAGAGAGCTTGGCGGTGCTGTATGTTTCAGGAGGGCCTTTCGCAGATGATCCAGCTTGAGGTGGTGCACAGAAGTTACTGGGATCTGATCATAACCACCTCGGGGATGTTTAGAATCTGACTGTAGTTTCCAGTATATTCGCTTTTATCCAGAGGCCACTGTCAATGCACAGACTGACACATGGTCCCTTCCGGGGGGGGGGGGGGGGGGGGGCGGGACATGGGTGTGTATGCCTGTATCTGTCCTCTCATGAGACCGGCCCCAGCAGAAGCCAGCATTCTTTGGAGGAAGCGAGTAGGACTTCTTCAGGCACCCTGGAGCCATGGTGTGAGCCCGCAGCAGTCTGTGCAGAGAAGAGATTATGACTGTCCCTGCGTCGTGACATACCCACTCCTCTTCCTTCTGTGGGTGGGTGAGGGGGCCGAGGCCATTCATGGCCGCCCGGTGCCCAGGGCTCACCACCCAAACTGATCTACACACGTGACAGCCTCCAACCCCCCACCCGAGGACCTGCCCCTCCGCTCCCCCCGTTCTTGTTCCCTGCCCTTGTCTGTCCCACTAGCCTGTTAGCTGAGGCCCCTGGGTGGAGGCCTTTGGCATTTCCACCCTGGGGGGGAGGGGTGTCTGCTGTCCGGATGTGGAAGGGACCTGGAGGAGAGACATTTGGGGTCAAAGGCAGTCTTCTTGGAACCCCTTGTCACTCCCTTCATGCACATGCTGACTTCCTCAGTGCTCAGAACCAGACCTAGAAATGTATTTATATTGTTCCCAATTTTCAAATTTAATATCCTAGAGACCAGTTTTAAATTGGATTTTTTGGTGGTCTCCAGTGCGTTCACATGCGGCCAGTGCGTGGAAGGGACACTGGCGTGGCGTCAGGGAGCCTGCGTATAAGGTTCTGACCTCCACTTCCTAGTTGTGGGGCCTTGGACGAGTTACTTCCTCTCAGAGTGAGTTTTCTCCCAGGTTAGAAGGGACGAGGGGTTGTTGAAAGTATACAGTTAGATAATACAAGCTGAGGTGCTCGAGAAATGCTCCAGGACCGGGGAGTGAAAGCAGCACCACTCTGCCTGGGTGATGCAGTTGGTGAAGCATCTGACTCTTGGTTTTGGCTCAGGTCCTGATCTCAGGGCCCTGGGATCGAGCCCCGCGTTGGGCTCTGCGCTCAGCTTAGAGTCTTTCAGATTCTTTCTCCCTCTCCCTCTGCCCCTCCGCTTGTGCTCGCTCTCTCTAAAATAAAAAGATCTTTAAAAAGAAAAAAAAAGATAGGGGCACCTGGGTGGCTCAGTCAGTTAAGCGGCTGCCTTCGGCTCAGGTCATGATCCCAGGGGTCCTGGGATTGAGTCCCTCATCGGGCTCCTGCTCAGCGGGAGTCTGCTTCTCCCTCTCCCTCTGCCTGCCCCTCTGCCTACTTGAGCTCTCTATCACTCTATCATACAAATAAATAAAATCTTTAAAAAAAAAAAAAAGAAAAAAAAAAGATAAGAAAAAAAAAAGATAAAGGAATCTCTTCCACAAGCTGTAGAAATGGCTCTAAAGTTCTTTGCATCACCCGTAAAGGGACGGAGAAAGGGCTTGGGCACGGTGAACCCAGTCATCTCTCTGGTGGTCGAGCAGGTGTGTGTGTGTGTGTGTGTCGAGGAGGGAGAGATACTGTAGCTTGTAAAGGAGCTAAGGGTGAGTTTTAAGTTCCCGTTTCTCCTTCCTGCCCCACACTAGGTGCGTTACCTTCTGGAGTGGACGGAGGAGGACCTGGATGAATCGGAGGATGCTGTCAGCATAGGCGATGTTGAATTTTGTCACCCCTTGTGCCAGTGCCCGAAATGTGCCCCAGCTCAAAAGGTTTGGCTTTGCTTCCATTGGTGCAACTGGGGGTGGGGGTGGGGAGACAGATTCTTCTTTTCCGCTTAGGAAAGTTGTCTGCTTCTCAGCCAGCCAGTTACTGAGTGGCTGCTAGTTGGCATCCCCTGAGATGTGGTGAGGTTTAGTTACTTAGCTCAGGGAGGAGAGAAGCTAACACTAGGGTGGATCTGCCTTGGGCGGCTGACTTTCTGAATGGGCAGGTCAGGGAGCAGAGGAATGCACATGTGCTCAGTGTTTCAGCTCCTCTCTGGGCCCCTGAGTCACAAGGCAAGAGTTTATGGCTGAGGGTGTCTGTCCACATGGCTGCCAATCCCTTGAGGAAGCTGCATTCAAGATCCATTGCCCGCTGTCTGTGCTCAAGTCAGTCCACCTTCTGTGGGAGGACCCTCCCTCCAAATACAGAGGATCCTCTGTGCCCTCTACCCAATGTCCCGCAGTGGTAACAGCTTGCAAAGCCATAGGACGGTATCCTAGCCAGGATACTGACCCAGAAACAATCCACACATCTTATCCACATTTCTTTGATTTTCCTGGTGCTCACATGTGCATATGCATGTGTGTGCCTGTGTGTTCACTTTGATCACACACATAGCTTTGTGCATCCACCACCACATCGAAGGTACCAACAGGCTCCCTCACCATGGGAAGAACTACTCACATTGCCCTTTCCCACACCCATCTGTCCCCCTGCCACCCCCTAACCCACAAGGTCTGAGATTGAGGTTGAGGTTCATTTTTTTGCCTGTGGATGTCCACCTGTTCCACACCACTTGTTGGAAAGACCATCCTTCCTCCATTGACTTGTTGTCCCACCTCTGTTGATAATACACGGTGTGGGTCTCTCTCCAGGTTCTGCGTTCCGTTCCACAGATCTGTGTGTCTGTCCTTCCACCAGTTCCATGCTGTCTCGATTACTGTAGCTATGGGAAGCTTTAGTACTGGGTAGAGCCATTCTTCCTAACTTGTTCTTTGCCAGGATTATTTCAGCTAGTCTACGCCTGTGCCTTTCCGTATAGATTTTAGAATGGGTTTGTTTATGTCTACCAAAAATCTTACTAGGATTTTGGTAGGGATTACATTAACAACCGTAGATCAAGTTGGGGAGAAATGGCATCTTTACTGTGTTCACTCCATGAATATGGCATATCTCTCCAAATATTTTGGCCTTCTTTGATTTCTTCATCATTTTTGTTGATTTTTAGCATACAGATCCTGCCCATGTTTTCTGAAGTGTATACTTAAGTATTTCATTTTCTTTTGAGAAATCGTAGACGGTATTCTGCGTAGAGTATGCGCTTTTGTGCTAGCTACCTAACCCGATGTATATGTCCCATACGGAGAAAATTAATTTGACTCTGCAAAACAGGCATAGTGGTGTTGTCCTTTGTATTACAAGATAATACTGCCTTATTTTAAAAAGCTTCACCATGGGTTATTCCAACCCAATAATACTGAAATTAGTAAAACTTCCCTTCACGTGTAGCTTTTCAGCTCGCTCCAGGGTCATGTGTACGTTGGGGATGTGCAACTCTTGTTCTGTCCCGATGCTGCTGGATGGGGACAGCCCAAAGAATGATTTCCCCTGTGCAGACTGCTATGAAAAGCATAGGGATTAAAAAAGGCAGATGATGTTTCGAAGGGTACTAGTGAAGTGACCGTACTTCAGGCCCGGTCCGGGACTGAGTGTGGCCAGAGGCAGCTAACTGTGTCTCGCTGTCACTGCTCTTGCCATTGGCCTGCACTCTGTCCTTCCCCACCTCACGGTTCATCCGTTACAGCAAGAAACTGGAGCACATATTAAAATAACTGCCAGATGTATTGAATAAAATCTTAACGTTCCCTGCTTTTTTAAAATCTCTTTTTCTCATTTTGAAATTCCTCAAAAAGACCTAAAAAAGACATTTATATGGAGATTGCTTCATGTCTGTGACTTAGCTAACCACCCCCTGGCCCCACCCTCTTCTAGCCCACTGGTGTGTTTAGAGTGTTTGTTTAAAAAACCTTTATTCAAGGGGCGCCTGGGTGGCTCAGTTGGTTAAGCAACTGCCTTCGGCTCAGGTCATGATCCTGGAGTCCTGGGATCGAGTCCCGCATCGGGCTCCCCGCTCAGCGGGGAGTCTGCTTCTCCCTCTGACCCTCCCCCCTCTCATGCTCTCTCTATCTCATTCTCTCTCTCAAATAAATAAATAAAATCTTTAAAAAAAAAAAAAATAAATAAAAAATAAATAAATAAATAAAAATAAAAAACCTTTATTCAAGTACAATTTACACCCAGTAAAGTCCTGTGTACCGTGTATAATCCATTGAGTTTCCGCATGAAGCCATGACCGCAGTCCAGATCCAGAACACTCCATTACTTCTGAGGGTTTTCTTGGGCTTCCCCCCTTCCTCTCCTGTCCCAGGCAACCCCCTGGGTCTGCTGTCTGTTATCACAGACTTGTTGGCATTTTCTAGAATTTTATGTGAGTGGAAACCAGACAGGACCCACTCTTTTGAATCTGGCTTCCTTCATGCAGCAGAATGTTTTGAGGTCCACACCACAGTGGATTCCTTTCTTTTTATTGCTGGGTAGTATTTTGTTGAATATACTAGAATCAATCGAATCACCCATTGATGAACATTTGCGTAGTTTCCTGTTTGGGGCTTTGTGAAGAAAGCTAGTGTGAACATTTGTGAACAAGTCTTTGTATAAATATATGTTTACTTGGGTAAATACCTTGGGGTGTAATTGCTGGATTATGTAGTAAGTGTGTGTGTAACTTGATAAGAAACTGCCAGTTTTCCAGAGTGATTTTCCATCTTCCATTCCTGCCACTAGCGTGTGAGAGTTCTTTCTGTTTGCCCCACATCCTTGTGACTATTCAACTTTAGCCATTCCTGTAAGTGTGCAGTATTTCATTGTTTTTTTTTCTCCCTACTGCTTCATCTGTTTGTTTTTTTATTTTTTGAGGTACAGTTTACATGCAGCAAAATTTACCCTTTTAATGCAGCATGCAATTTTTCCAAGATAAAACCTTTTTAATCATCAAAAAGTGAACTAGATAACCAAAGTTTTCATCTTTGGGCACTCACCTAGAACGCTGACATAGCAATTTTATTGTCAGAATGTAGGATTCAATATCATAATTTAATGTTTGTTTTCATTTGTATGAAATGTTTTGTTTGTCCTTTTAATTACTGATCGATTGTTCTTCTGTTGGCATGATTGATTTTAAAACCACTGCGAATCAATACAGACTGTCTCCATGATATAAACATTTGTCTTTTGTTTTTCCAAATCTTGTGCCTATCTTTTTTTTAAAAGTTGGATTGTCTAATGGAGTTGTAAGAATCTGTTGCTGTTTTTAAATTCTGGTTGGTACACGTCCCTTGTCGGGTCCACGTAGTGCAAACATTTTCTCCCGCTCTGTGACTTGCCTTTTCATTTTCGTGTCTTTCAAAGAATAACCACTTAAAATTTGCATTAAGTCCAGTTCATCAAACTGTTCCTTTATGGTTTTTGCTTTTTGTGTCTTATCTAAGAAATCTTTGTTTATCAGTGTTGCAGGGATTTCTTGTGTACTTGCTTCAAGAAGTTTATGGTCATAGCTCTTACATTTAGGTCTATGAGGCATTTTTAATTTTTGTGTGTGTTGAGCTAAGGGTTGATGTGCAGTTTTTCCATATGTGGATATCCCATTGTTCAGATGCCATTTGTGGAACAGACTTCCTGTTTCCCATTGAATCGCCTTGGCATAAAGAGGGCATCATTTCGGGGGACTTGCTCTTTTGGAAATGGAAGTAATCCTTTGGTATATCTTACCTTTCTAAAGTTGTAGGAATTCACCTGTGGGCAACCTGATTCTGGATCCCACTGTGATCCGAAATTGTGCACAGGGGCTGGGGCTGGGGGGGGGGGGGGGGGGAATGACACAGGTGGCTTCAATTCCTTCAGCCCAGTTTTTTTTTTTTTTAAGATTTTATTTATTTATTTGACAGAGAGAGAGACAGCAAGAGGGGGAACACAATCAGGGGGAGTCGGAGAGGGAGAAGCAGGCTTCCCACGGAGCAGGGAGCCCGATGCGGGGCTCGATCCCAGGACCCTGGGATCATGACCTGAGCCGAAGGCAGACGCTTAACGACTGAGCCACCCAGGTGCCCCTTCAGCCCAGTTTCTTAAATACTAATGATGTTTCTCTCTCCATCTTCTGCATTTACTAGAAGCTGGCAAAGATTCCTGCCAGTGGACTTGGTGTGAATGTGACCAACCAGGACGGCTCCTCCCCATTGCATGTTGCTGCTCTGCATGGGCGGGTGGACCTCGTCCCCCTCCTGTTGAAACATGGTGCCAGTGTGGGTGCCAGAAACGTAAACCAAGCTGTCCCGCTCCACCTGGCCTGCCAGAAGGGCCACTTCCAGGTGCGGGGTCTTTCTCCTGGGCAGAGGGCATGGGGTGCTTGCTCTTGGTTAGAACTGTCCGTGGTGGGAATGCTGTAGAGAGGCAAGTTTGGGGGCGGGCTCAGAGGACAGACACATTTCCTTCCTCCCACGGGGCAAGACTGCTCAGCAACAGAACACAGAACTCTGGTGCATCTGGGGGTGGGCCCTCCCGGTTCCCCACCTCATCCCTGCCCCCAACCCCAGCCTGGTGGAGGAGACCCTCAGCAAATGTCTGCTGCACCCCGCTTGAGTTGGTCGGCTTTCTCCCGAGTCAGACATGTGTCCAAAGAGCCTTCCAAATAAACTTAGAGTAAAAAGGATATCAAGTTAGAGGATTTCTTCTACAGATTTAAGTTTGGAATTTTGTCTTCTCTGGGCTAGGTGGTGAGGTGTCTATTGGATTCTAATGCAAAACCCAATAAAAAGGATATAAGTGGAAACACACCCCTCATTTACGCCTGTTCCAACGGCCACCATGAAGTTGCGGCACTGCTGTTACAGGTAAGGGCCCCCCAGCCCCGGAGCTGCCGGGTACTCGTCAGTCGTGGGTGCCTCATTTTCTGGCATTCCCCCCCCCCCCTTTTTTTTTTTCAGAGAGAGAAAGAGAAGCAGCGTATGGGAGCCGGGGTGGGGAGGGACAGAGGGAGAGGGAGAGAGAGGAGAGAATCTTAAGCAGGCTCCACACAGCGCAGAGCCCGGCGCAGGGCTTGATCTCACGACGCTGAGATCATGACCTGAGCTGAAATCAAGAGTCGGACACTTACTGACTGAGCCACCCAGGCGCCCCTCTGGCATTCCTTTTGATTGCACTGTTTCTCCTTCTAGCACGGGGCCTCCATTAACCTCTCTAACAATAAGGGTAACACAGCACTGCATGAGGCGGTGATAGAAAAGCATGTCTTCGTGGTGGAGCTGCTTCTGCTTCATGGGGCATCAGTTCAGGTCTTGAACAAGAGACAGTGCACCGCGGTAGACTGTGCTGAACAGGTGAGTGGGGAGCTCCCTTGCAGCTCACTCTGGCTTCCCCGTGGTTAAACCACATCTGAAATAGCAGGAGCCAACCTTTGAATCGAGATGCTGGGCTAAGTCGGTGTGCCGGGAGTCTGCAGGTGCGGTCAAATATCCAGTCCTTGGTCCCCGGGTCAGAGGTGGTCTGCTCGGGGAGCCAGGAGTCAGTCTTTCAGGACTTGCTTTCAAAGGGCCGAGTGGAGGTGCTCCCCCGACTGCTGCAGGTGTCGGCGCCCTGCTCTGGCCCAGGGATGAGCCATCCGGTGCCCCCAGGGAAGCAGTGAGCTGAGACCACGTTCTGGGCTCACGCTCCCTGCATGGGGACCGCACCTGGGGTCTTAGCACAACGGAGAGCGTTCGTTCAGTTGTGATTCTAAGTCTCCTGGAGTTATTCTCCCTGTAAGGGGAATCGTGATGACCAGGTCACCCCTCCTTCCCGTGCTGTGGGTGTTTGCACAGGGAACTGGTGAGGAGAAGGCTTCCTCTCCTGGGAGGAGCAAGCTCTCTACTGTCCCCATTTTCACATTGAGTCTTTTTGTTTTTGACTCTGGGTAGACAGTTGGTAGGCTGTTAAGTGACACTGGTGTCACGTAAAAGTCACCATAAACCCAACGTACTCAGAGGCTTATCACGTTAATTTTCAGTGACATTTCCTAACAGAATCAAAATATTTTAAACCTCTCGTGAGCAGTTTCTCAAAAGATAATGAGTGTTTTTTATCGAGTACTTACTATGTGCTGGGCCGTCGATACCCCCTTGAGAACTCTGCAGTAAGAGATCCCGTGCTCGTCAGCCCCATCGCACAGGGCAGCTAAGTACCTAGCCCGGACTCCCTAGTAGAGGCCGAGCCAGGCTCCAAGGGCGGGGCTGCTCCTCACCACGAGGCTCTATGGCATCAGCTTCTTCTGTAGCTGCTGCTTAGCTTCTCTGCCCAGCCGCACCAATACTGACAGATCAAAAACAGCCAGTAAGCTGCTAAGAATTAAAAATACTAATTGTTACCTTTTCCCTTTCAAATTGTAGAATTCAAAAATAATGGAATTACTTCAGGTAGTACCGAGCTGTGTGGCCTCAGTAGACGATGTTGGCGAAACAGACCACAAGGAGTACGTTACTGTTAAGATCAGGAAAAAATGTAAGAATTTACATTCTCTCTGTAATTCTCAATATGGGCATATTTGGAAATTCATGAGTAGTTGCTCGTATTCATTTAATTGTGAATGTGGAATGTCATTATACTCATGACTGGGGGCAGGATAGGGGCACCAAAGAAATGTTACAGCCTCGCTCATCAGCTTGTTTTGCTACTGGTTTTCTGGTTGATTGGGATGATGCTTCCTAAGGAAATAAGGTGGCCACTCCCAGCCTCACCTTTGACGGCTCAGGCCTCCCCCACCAGCTGGAGAGAAGGAGCAGCCTCTGGGAGATTCTTACATGCCGCATGGCCCAGACCCAGGCCTTTTTCTAAGCATTTCCTGGACATCTGGGGCTCAGCGTTTCCTGCTAACCTTAAATGTTTTTATTTACTTACTTTATTTGCAGGTATACAGAGATTGTTGGTAATTAGAATAATAGTTGCCAAACATGGATAGGGTTGAAGTATTTTCTTTCTTTCTTTCTTTAGTTGTTATAGTCTAGATTGGGTCCATGCTCTACTCTTTAAGATTTTTTTTTTTTTTAATCAATCTTTACACCCAATGTGAGTCTCAAACTCACAAGCCCGAGATCAAGAGTCGCACCCTCTACCACCGACTGAGCCAACCAGGCGCCCCTCTGGAATAATGTGAATAAACCCACTTCCACCTCAGTAATCCCGAGGCTGTGTCACCACAGTTGCCTGTAGCTGGAGAATATCCGTGTATTAATAAGGATGTATCTTTCCTTGCCATGGGGGTTCACACAGTAATAAATAGCTACTAATATGTTTCTTTAAGCAGATAGCAGTGCTTAATTTTCTAAATTTTGTTAAGCTAAGAAAATTGAAAGGTTGGGGCGCCTGGGTGGCTCAGTCGTTAAGCGTCTGCCTTCGTCTCAGGTCATGATCCCAGGGTCCTGGGATCGAGCCCCGCATCAGGCTCCCCGCTCAGTGGGGAGCCTGCTTCTCCCTCTCCCACTCCCCCTGCTTGTGTTCCTGCTTTCTCTCTCTTTCTGTCAAATAAATAAATAAAATTTAAAAAAAAAAGAAAAAAAATTGAAAGGTTGCATCTGTGCTATAACTCTAATTAAACTACTTTGGAAGTTTTCAGATGTTTATCCTTTTTTTTAATCTACAGGGAACTCAAAAATGTACGATCTACCAGATGAACCTTTTACCAGACAGTTTTACTTTGTCCGCTCAGGTGGTCAGTTTAAGTGAGTATAAAATTTGAGTTGATTTCCGTGCCTTTGACCCCACCTTTACTTACAACTCAGGCCAGGTATGCGCCCCTTCAGTGGGTTGGAGAAAATCTGCACTCACCAAATGCTGCCACCTCGTGGCCAACCAGAGTGTTTCACGCCACTATTTCAGACTGATTTCACTTTGTTTCCGGTTTCAGGGGAAGGACTTCAAGGGAGATTATGGCAAGAGATAGGAGTGTCCCTAATTTTACTGAAGACTCTTTGCATGAGGTGAGTTATTCAATGCTGGCTTATCATATTTCTTAAAGCCTGGCTTTTCCAAAACGAATCTACGGTGAACACATTTCTCATTTCATGATTCCCTTCTTTGCAAGAATTTATAACAATTAAGATGAGTTAGTTAGTGGGACAGCAAAGAGTACAGACTTCATTTATTGAGAAAGGAGAGTGAGGGGGAAACGGGAAATAGGGGTACGCGTGGAGATGCTGGGGCTCATGGTGCGCGTACTTGGTGAAACAGCTCAGCGGTAGTGTGGGAATCACTGATGTCAGGAGGAAACCAAGTTTATATGCAGATGGGTAAAAAACTTCTCCAGATGTGGTCTAGAGCTGCTCATGTGGACAGTTCTGCATGTGGCCATCTTCCTACAGCACTGTTTACTCAGTTATAAAGAGACGCTTGCTTTATGTTCTGTCACACGATTAGGTGACTCTTCTCAGAAACGTGACTTTTCCTATTGCTCCTTGCATTACATGACTGTTGATGAGAAGCAGACTTTACAGCAAAGATACAGAAGCTCTAAATCTTTGTTTTAGAGAATCAAAGCGATGTTTGTTAACATGACTCATTTCGATCTATGTAACCTTTCGTGACTTTGCTAACAGACGTGCTGCTGCATGGGAAACCCGCCAACTCTGAAATCTGCTTGGGTTCCATCAAGTGCTTTTCCCTTGTGAGCTGTGGGACTTCACGTAGGTTGCTTCCATTTGCTGATCCTGTGTCCTCAGTTGTAAATGGGGACAGCAATTAGTACACCCGTTAAGAGTTATAAAGAGTAAATGTGCAAATAGGTAAAGCACTGACATTGTGTCTGACACATGGAGTACACACACGTCATCCTGTCCCCACGGGGGTGTCAGAGCTGAAATGATGCCCAGAAAGTACCAAGCACATGGGGTGACAAACAGCACCCAAGAGCGCCATTCTTGTGTGGTTCTTGTTTAAAGTGCAGTGCAAATGAACTGCTTGAATTGTACCATTTCTTCAGCCAGGGAGGCAAAGAGTCACAGGGAAACAGAACCACCTGCCAGACCAGAGCAGATCTGAGAGTGCTGACAGAGGGCACGGCAATCAGCCCGAGCGGCCTGGACCGAAACAAAGTGTTCCTGCAAACAGGCGGATGCTGCGTAGACACACAGTCGAGGACACAGTCGTATCCCAGAACCCAGGGACTGCCGGCCACCTAGCCACTTCCAGAGAGGCTGATGTCACGTCCCAGTCTTAGTGGTGATAAGCAGTTGTTACATTGGCTGCCAAGAAGTGAGTCCTCGGCAGGGAGGTGCCAAGCAGGAACACAGCTGGGAACTGAAATGTACTTTGTTGGATTTGCGAGAAAAGCAGAAAGTTCCTGAAAGCTGTTCTGTGGCTGAGGGAAGTAATGCGACCAAGAAAACGATCACCGTCTCTTTTCTCTCCAAAGCTGGTGCGTGCACTGGAAAAGGAGTGCACACCGACTTCAGCAGTGTCCAGATCCTTAAGAGCAGGCGTAGGTTTCTTCTGAAGTGGCAGGAGCTCCCTGGCTCCCGTGCGAGGTTTCACGACCAGATTCTGACCTCCTCCTAACGAAAGGTGCTAACCTCCGTGATGTGGACAAACAAGCAAACCATAGGCCGAAAGAATTCCTCCATCTGGGATCAGCTGAAGAGAAGCAATTTAGGTTTCATGGTACCATGGAGGCCAGGCAGAAGCAACACGTGGGAATGAGGAAAAGAGGACTGGAAAATGTTCCTTTGCAAAGCAACACTTGAACCCAAAGATGCCTACATGCCGTTGTGATGTTCATTTTAATGAAAAGGACATTTAGGACCTATTCTACACTATGTATGTGGGAAAAGTTGTGTATAATTTTTCTTCCAACAAAGTAAGTACAGATATTTGATCACTGCACCTGTATCAGTCTCTCGAGACACATGCCCTTCCGTTAAAAACCTCCCTTAGATGTCACACCTGACTGATGGTTACTGAACAAGAGAGATTTGGCACATCTTTTCTTAGTCTTTTGATTCAGATTCAAAACTTACAGCACAAACCAGGTGAGAGTTCTTTCAGTTAGAATTTATTGCCATTTATTCCTTTTTATAAATTTCTATAGATTATACTCTTATTTTTTTATGTTACTAATTGGCCTACAGCCGCAAACATGGGTTTGTCCTGAGTACATTTTCAAGTAACTTTGTAATACAGGAATGGTTTTGTGCATGTTCTTGGAAATACTTGTGTATGTATAGAAGGGAGGGGCTGATTATTTTTCTACAAAGTAATTTATGATTTCTAATTTTCTAACGTGCCTTGGATATGTGCCAAATGATGGGAAAGAAACAGTAAACTTTATGATTCTTGAACGTGTCATGGTACACTTTTTTAGTTCATGTCTTGCTCTGGAGAGAGAGTTATTTTGCAGCCTGTCTGCTATAAACATGTGCTCTGTGTATGGAAAGATCTTCTCCCATTGGATGGATATACATTTTTCAGTTCCTGATGTCACTGAAATATGTAAACTGGATCATTCAGAGCAGACCATTATCCATTCACCTGCTTAGGCCTGACTTAATCTAGTAGGTGCAATAACTAGGGCCCACAAAAATGTTTTTTAAAAAAAATCAGATAAAAAATGAATGTAATACAGCTTCTTAGCCCAAAAAGGAAATAAGCACTGTTGCTCTGCTAATTTCTATTTTTCCTTTTTCTCCCAGTTTTAAAACAAAACCACCTTATTGGCAAGTTGTTGTGGTTTGCTCCCACCCTAATTAAGAAACTTATCAGCACAGCCAAGTTGCAAATACACACATTTAGTATGACCTATTTTTTGGGGTAGTGCAATATAATTTTGAAAACTTTCGTGTATACCCACTGTATTTATTTCTAACAATCCCCCTGACTGGTAAAATTGTCAAATGAAGAAACAGGTTCAGAGAAAGAAGGGGGCTGATTTGCTTGCACTATCAGAGCTGCAGTCAAGGCCTACTTGGTGGAGTCATGTGAACTGGCAGTTTCCAATGTGGTGTGTTCTTCTTCTGGAGATAGATAGATATAAATACCTTGAATGAGACTGTTTTAGGGGACAAGCTGCTTCTTGAGCTACTCAGCAGGGTGAGCTACCCAAAGTGACCACCTCAATTATTTTTAAAAACACTTGTTTTTCTACAACTTGCTTTCCCACTTAAAACTAAACTTGATTTGACAACTCAGAAATTGGTAATGCCCAAATTTCTATTCTGTGTAAGAATGGTTTGAATTCAAAGTATTGTCAATTAAATTTAGAATAACCACTCCCCATTTCCTAGACCAAAATATACTCCACCCCCTTTCTGCCTTCCAGAACTTTTATCCGTGTGTACAGAACCACTTTCCATCCTCAACGGTCTCTGGAGGACAGGACAGGGGTTTGACAGTTTAAACACATTCACATAGGTATTTGCCATCGGGACAGTGGTTATTCTGTAGGAGGAAGCATGTGACAAAACTTGCTGAGAATCCTCTAGTCTCCCTCCAGCGTTTTTATGTAAATGAGACCTGAAGCAAAGTTCACCTGTAATAGGGATGTTTTTTAAAATCCCTGAGGGAAATTTACATGACTATCTAATTCTGTTCCTTAAAAAAAAAAAAAAATTTGATGGAACAGTTCTACTCATTTGTTTATTTGGGAACGCTAGATGCTTCAACACTGACTTTTTTCGTGGGCTGTAGTTCCAAATTTCAAGCCTCAAAAACAGTAACCTCTCAAATACACAGTTTAAACATAGATTAGCAGTATGCTAGCTAAAGCAGAGACTGGGATTGTAAACTACTTTTCCTGTTACTCTCCTGCTACTAATTCTAGTCACCTCATAAAATGTTATGGACTTCCTCCTGGGGCTGGAACCTCTAAAGTTTACACAAAACACACCTGACAGGTCAATTTACTCACACAAGTTTCCAAACCTAGTGGGAGGACAACGTAAGAGATGCCATTTAAGTTACCTGCCACTTTATCAGTGAAGAACTCAGAATATTTCTACCAAAATGTTTAACTGCTAAACTGTCTCAGCTGGATTTTAATCATTAGAAGGCACTTCTCTTACCAACATGTTTATTACTGTTGAAGTATTACTACCAGTATCTCCCAGTTACTGTGGTAATTTTCTGCAATTCAAGTATCACTCTAGTTACAGACTGTCTTGGGTAGGGGGGATATTTGTCAGATCATTTGATCTCAATGCCTTTGAAAAGCAGATTATAAATGAAACCAAAGCTATGAATTTTCTTATATTAAATGTGAATACTACCTTCAGGAAGAAGAATAGTTTACCTGGTTTCAGAACCTAGGTCTTGGAAATATTAGACATTAAGTATTAGATATTAAAGTTGATTCCTCTTAATCCGTGGGTTTTAACTACCATGATGTTACTGGATGCTATTTTCTTCTTACTGAAGAGTAAGCTGGCTTCTATTTCTGTAAAGGCCATTTTCCTACCTAACACTAACATCACATTTACAGAGGATGTATTCATGCTGCTACACGTTTCAAAACTTTTGGTGGGAAAGAAAAAATTCAAAATGCAGATCTTCTGTTCCTTCAGCAATGGTACAAAAACAACTTTGCCCAAATTGTTTTATTTTGCATAACAAGTTTATTTTTTTAAAAGGCATATAGACAATAAACAAAGTAAACAATCAGATCTTCACTTCTACCCAGTCTTATCTGTCCTAGAACTGTTCCATTAAGTTCCAGTCTCTAAACATCTTAAATTTCAATAATCGTCCTCTTCATCAGAGTCCATGACTTTTCTTCTGTTGAACTGGGGGAGGGGGAAATTAAATGAGGGTCATAACATGTTTAATAAAGCATAACTCAGACTTTCTGAGAAGAACAAGGTCTACCTACTAGAGCAAGACACTACGTCTTTAAAACAGCTTAGTGTTTCAGGTCTATGGGGGGAGGGGAACGACAGACCCCTCAGTACGTGCAACCTTGCTCCCCAAACTTTCACCTCTTACAAAATGGAAATGTCTATGGGCTGAAACACGTTTTGTTACAGTAGATGTGTATTTAACATTTATCACTTAAAATAGCAATCTTTTTCTTTTGCCATGAGCATTTGGGGACACTTACTTTAACTGTGGTTTTCTTTTCTGTTTGTTGGCTTACTTTTTCAAGGATTTCTATTAAACCTTGTTCTGATACCTAGGATAACCAGAAAGAAAAACAGTACTTTTTTTTAAACAGAGAGTTTACCTTAGTAGACTGAATGGTTTTAATTTTTCTGGGATGTGGGGGCAGAGGTCAAGAGGGAAGGAAAGGCAAGATGGGAAGTTCTGAGTTGGCTTAAGTTCCAAAAGAATTTTGCTCTGCTAGCCTCATTTGAGGAGGGTGGGAAAGTAGCCATCAAAATTAGCTTTCTCAGGAAATTCCAAAGTCAACATTGGGTAAGAACACCTTTATCACCACTAGCCAACAATGACAACCACCTATACCACTGTGTTAAGGGTCAGGAACAGAGACACATTGCCTCTGCCCTTGAGAAGCTTAAATGCAGGAGGGAAATCACTCAAAAAAGATGCACCAGCCGTTGTCTCTTCCACATGTGCTCTTAGGGTAAGGGGGTTCAGGGCAGGACTGATTCTCGCAGGCTGTGGTGGCAGCAGGTGGTTTCCAGAGCAGGTGGGGCTCATCTGGATCTTGAAGGACGGTCAGGCTCACCAGAATAGACTCATCATGGCATTACAGCAGCATAATCAGAAATTTCAGCACCTCCTCATTTGCAAAACAAGCTTAACTTCTACCTATATTGGTAGTCTTTAATTGGTACCATTGACAAACCTGTTTCCAATGTAGAAGGAATTAGATGCTGACCCTAAGAGTCACTGGGTCACAAACACATCAAGGTTCCATAGCAACGTCGGTAAAGGAAATCAGCAGAGAATTTTAGGAAAGGCAATTAGTTATCTTTTAGGATTTATGGCAGATACTACAGTTCTCTCCTTTATAAACTGCCTCACTGAAATAGTCAACAAGAATTTCTATAACCTTTCTGAAAATTGACCTTTTGAAGATTTTTTGATAAAGTTAGGTAAAAATAGGTAGAACTGCCTCAAGGCAGTCCAAGCTTACCTTCCCACTTAGTTGTCCATATCTTGCCATCTGTATGAGGTAATTCTCTACTGCTTTAGTTTTTTCGGGCTTTACAAGTGCTAAGTTACTTACTAAAAAGAAAAAGAAGGAGTCAAAACTAAATGCACTTATATAACTTAAAACTACGCACTGACATTTCCAAAGCACTTCACAGACATATTTTGAGACTAGCAAGGTAGGTAGGTGGGGCAGATGGTACTATTACCCCTCTTAAAAAGGGGAAACTGAAGTTCAGCCATGCCAATCTCAGTCAAAGCCACACACAGGTAGTGGGAGAGCCAAGATTAAACTTGCATCCTGGGATTCTAAGCCTGATTTTTTTTTTTTTTAAACGATTGCCCTCTGGAACACAACTTCTCTACTACTACACATATATAATTGTGATGCTCCATCTAAGGCTGCTTCTAAGCTGGGCTTCAAGTCACAATACGAAAGATACTAGTTTATTCCGACTGGCTTATTTTATTATTTTTTTCTACACTGTTTTGGTATTTATTATGAAGAATTATGAACATACACTAAAACAGAGACAGTAAGCGCCCCCCCGCCAAGTCCCCTTCACCCACATCAACTACCAGCCACATTTTGTGATTGACTTGATTTACAAGTTGTTTCCTGTAAATCTTACCTAAGGTGCACTTGGAGATCATCTCCTTGGTAAGAGAGAACTGAGCTGGTATTTTTAATAACGATTTAAATGCATTTCCTTAGGTTTATAAACTTTACATTTCTTACAATATTATCCGTATTGTGTTTTTAGGTTAAATACTTAATCCAGAATTAGCAATGATTTCATGTATCTTTCCCTATTCAACTAACTCAAGTCAATGTTATGGAAATAACTTAAAGGAAACTGAAGATGCTTACAACGGGCCCGGGCTGACTGATCCAGGACTTGGGCTAAGATACTGTTTCTCATTTCTGCTTCCCTACAACAAAAACAGGTCAGCAAAATTAGAACTATGCTGTCAGCATTCCTACTGAACATACAAAAATGGAACTCACACAATAGGTTTCCCAAGATGGAGGCCTCCCGTGTGCACGGACCGCATTACAGCAGGCGCTGCGCGGTGGCAGCACCCAGTCAAGGAGAAGAGGCTACCTCTGCCCTCGGAAGCTGGCTTTATTTTATGTGGGTGTAAACCTACCAGACTGAAAGATAAAACTTTACATTTTCATAATTCAGGGTGGAGTTTTAGTTTAACCACCATTACCAACATTTATTAAGTATGCAGTGTGTGAGAGGTTCTAGGAATTTGTGGTGAGATTCCAAGCAATTAAAGGACCAAACGATTAATCTGTCTGGTATTTTTGGAGATGAAGAAGCTGAGACCTAGGGAGGCTATCTTATGGGGACACAGATAATCATGGCCAAGCTAGAACAAGGCCTCATGTTACTTTTCTTTTTTTTTTTTTTAAAGATTTCTTATTTCAGAGAGAGCATGAGCGCGCACACGCACGAGCTTGTGCACCCAAGTGGGGGGAGGGGCAGAGGAGGAGGGAGAAAATCTTCAAGCAGACTCCTTGCTGAGTGTGGAGCCCGACGCGGGACTTGATCTCACAACCCATGAGATCATGACCTGAACCAAAACCAAGAGCTGGAAGCTTAACCAACTGAGCCACCCAGGCTCCCCTGAGCCCCATGTTTCAAGACTCTCAGTTCCACTCTTTGAGTCACCAGAGGGAGTGACATTATAACACTGCAACTATCCTTGCAACTAGTTCAGGTTCATAGGACAGTGGTTTCAAACTTTTAAGTAGCAAAAAAAAATTTTCCCCCAATGAAGTCATTTAGGGAACTTAATACACAACACAGACAAAAGCAGATCCTCTGGCTGAATTAGAAGGGGAGCTGGGGCTGGCTGTACCTACTAACCACCCCTACCTGAGGAGCGTATAGCCCACTTCCACAGGCCATTTCCTTATGGCTCCTGAGTACTTCAACCCTGCTGTGAACTACCGTTACTATATTTCACTGAATCTGAGATGCCATCGGTTGTAAGATGCACCAAGTTTTATATACCTCTAAGAACAACAAAAAACACCCTAGATGAGTCTAATAGGAGACCCCTACTCAAAGCTGGGGCATCAAAGAGTAACACCCACAGTACAAGGTAAACAAAAAATAAACCGGCCACACAGAAAGGGACAGCAAGGAAGGATGCATGAATCAGCCTTGGCCCTGAGTGGAAGAAGAAAAAAATTCCTCTGAGAGTTTGAACTTCAAGTTCTTGCAGGCCTTACACTGCTTGGGGGGAAGTGGAATCTAAGGCACAGAATTTAATTTTAAAATATCTCAGGTTAGAAATGTACCCAAGTGATGGCAGAAGCAAAAATAAATCTTCTCTGGAAGAATCCAGGACAAGAGTGATCATTTATGAGACCTAATCTATGTTAAAATGTGAAAAAATGTACATCTCAGAATCAATGAAATTCATGTAGTTTTATTTTTTTCTTAGCACCATCTTTCTTCTACCACTAACAAGCCATGTAAGGACAGAACCTTCTCTGCTCTGCCTGTTTGTACAGATCCAACACAGTGCCTGACCCAGACCTAGTGCTCAATGAATATTTGCTGAATGGTGGCACCTTGGTGTATCAGTCGGCTGATCATCCGACTCTTGATTTTGGCTCAGGTCATAATCTCGGGGTCATGATATCTGGAGCCCAAGCGGGGCTCTAAGTTCACCGGGGAGTATGCCTGGGATTCTCCCCCTCTCCCTCTCCCCTCACTCACATGTGCACTCTCTCTCTATAAAATAATCTTTTTTTAAAGATTTTATTTATTTGACAGAAAGAGACAGCGAGAGAGGGAACACAAGCAGGCAGAGTGGGAGAGGGAGAAGCAAGCTTCCCGCTGAGCAGGGAGCCCGATGTGGGGCTCGATCCCAGGACCCTGGGATCATGACCTGAGCCGAAGGCAGACGCTTAACAACTGAGCCACCCAGGCGCCCCCTAAATAAATACATCTTAAAAAATATACATATATTTGCTGAATGAATTAATTAAATGGCAGCATGATGTGGAGAGGGGAAAATGTGTTGTTGTTCAGTAAGTAGTTTGTTTTGCAAGATGGAAAAGTTCTAAAGATTTGTTACATAACAATGAGAATATAGTTAACAAATGAACTTCACACTTAAAAAATTATGTAAATTTTATGTCTTATTTTTAAAAATCACAGTTAGAAAGAAGAAAAGATAGCATGTGAGACAACTAGGTCTTCATTCAATAAACCCGCTATGTATGAGGTGCCCTGCCATGTGCTGGGAATAAAACAGCAGTAAGAACAGTAAATGTGAGGCACTGTCCCCATGTAATCCTCACAAAATCCCTATGAGGTAGTCATTATGAGGCTCATTTTAAGGTAATCACAGTTTAGCAGACAAGCAAACATCAACCAATTATAATACAAGTATGTGGAGTTCTACACACGTTTCTTTAATTAACAAATTAATAATGAAACTACCCTGATTACTTACGGAAAAATCTCTACGCCAGGAAAAACTTTAAATTCACACGCCTATTAAAATAACTAAACTAAAAAAAAACAATTTGGTGAAACCACCCTTCAAAAAGTTCAGAGCTCCAGCCCATACCTGTGTTTTGCTTCCTGTTGTGCTGCATCGCCAGGATCCTGGAAAAAAAAATCGTATCTTTTTAGTAGAGTAATTTCACATAAAAAAGTAGGAGCCACTTTCTTGTTTCTGATACTTAAGGCTCCTGCAGTGGTAGAGATCAAATTATTACCAAATAATTAAAAGCTGGGCCTCACAGAAATCAGTGGGATAGTTTCAACTTACTACAAGGTTTCGATAAGCTTCTAAAATCACAATCTAGCAGCATGTTTTATTTTTATTTTTATTTTTTTTTAAAGATTTTATTTATTTATTTGAGAGAGAGAGAATGAGAGAGAGAAAGCACATGAGAGGGGGGAGGGTCAGAGGGAGAAGCAGACCCCCCGCTGAGCAGGGAGCCCGATATGGGACTCGATCCAGGGACTCCAGGATCATGACCTAAGCCGAAGGCAGTCGCCCAACCAACTGAGCCACCCAGGCGCCCTAGCAGCATGTTTTAAATACAAGCAACCATGAGGGAGGGGAGTCCCTATACTACGAAACCGTAGTGTGAGGGAAATTTCTGGATAGTAACATTTGCTTCGTTATTGGGGACGCTCATTCACTCGCCGCTTCCCGGGAGACCGTCCCGCTCCAGCCCTACCACGGTGGTCCCCTCCCCGCACAGAAAGTCATTAACTTGAGCACTTTATCTACGGGATTCGTGTTTAGTGTGTGGCTCCTCCCCGGGACCATCAACTCCGTCAGAGAGGATGTTCCCCTCTGTACCCGCAGCACCTGGCACACAGCAGACCCTCAAACAACGTCAACTATTTGGGTCAGAACACCCGAATTCTAGGAAACAATTCGGCTGGAAAGCAGTCGGAGCCGGCTAGACCCGAAGCTAAGGGGACCGAGAGAGCTGAGGGGCTGAGCATTCCGCTCCGGAGCGACGCCGACCCGAAGAGGCCCAGCGCCGGACCGTGCGGGGACCGCACGCGGTCGGCCTGGCGGCCCGGCGGCCCACCGCCCACACGCCCGGAGGGGCCGAGGCCGGCCTCGGGGGCAGCGGCGGGGTCCTGGGCCCGCGGGGCGAGCTCCAGCCGCGGCGTCCCAAGCCTCCGCCCGGGGCCGCGCCCTCCACCCCGGGCGAGGACGGCGCCCGGCGGGGACGGACCCGGCGGGGACGGGCGTACTCACCCCATGCTTCGCCTGCAGTTCGGCCAGCCTCTGTTTCCTCAGAGCCTCCAGCTCCTCCTCCGCCATGGTGCGGCAGTGCGGGATCGAGTAGCCGCAACCACGCTCCGAGGGATCTCCCGCAGCGCCGCGGCGCGCTCACGACCCTCCCCACTGCGCAGGCGCGCGCAGCGCCCAGGCATCACCAATCCAGCCCGCAGCTGCGTCGCCCGCCGCAGCCAGGGCGCCGGGAGAGGCCCGATTGCGCGATCGCAGGCGGTGGGGCGGTACGGGCCGCCTGGGCAGAACCCACGCCGAGCCTTCGCGACCCCAGTCCCACCTCCTCGCCCCCACTGGACGCGGTCCTCGCGCTGGCGCGGCGGGCTAGGTCGCACTGCGAGAGGGAAAGGATAGTAATATAAAAACAGACCGTCATCAGCAAGTATAATAATAGGTAAAATCTGCCGGTGGCCGATCCGTGCTAGCCTCGTGTCATCTCCATTTACAGTTGAGGACGCGGGGATTCAGAAAGGCAAAGTGGGCTTAGGGAAATGTCCAAAAACTGGATTGCGGTGATAGTTGCACCACTCTTGCATTTGCTAAAAAGACACTAAATTGTACACTTAAAATGGGTCAGGGGTTGGGGGCTGGGGGAAGGGATCGGGAAGAAGACAGTCGCTGTCACCCGGCCATTAAGAAGCCAAGTTAAAGCAAACTTGGACGCCGAGACTCGGCCCAGATGGTCCTTTCCTCAGAGGTTGGAGCTGGGCTGTGGGGTGTGGTGTAAACTTCCAGACAACCCCCCCACCCCACTCCACCCTGCCCCACACAGACACCACCCCAAAGACACTTCTACCCCATCTCACACTCCCAATCCAACCCCCATAGACACCCCCCACCCTACCGACCCCAACCCACACACACACTCCTACCCCACCCCACACAGACACTTCTACCCCACCTCACACTCCCACTCCAGCCCACACAGACACCCCCACACAGAAACCCCCACCCCACACAGACACCCCCACTGCACCCCCATCCCATGGGCACACAAGGGCCTGTGGGAGGACCTTTTGGGGGCAACTGTGTTGTGTGAACTCCCTGGGGGGGGGAGGGCACCTTTAGAATGGGGACATTGTTGTGTGTGGAGGGGGACAGCCCCCTAAACCCTTGACTCATGCATGTTATTCACCTGCTGTTTTTTTCAGTTGAGGCAAAATATAAAATTTACCATTTTAACCATTTTTAAGTGTTTGGTTCAATAGTGTTAAATACATCAACATTGTTGTGAAACCAATGTCTAGAACTCTTTTCATCTAGTAAAACTGAAACTATACCCATTCAATAACAAGTCCTCAAGTTCTTCTATCTTTTATGATTTTGACTACTCTACTTCATGTAAGTGGAATCATGCAGTATTTGTCGTTTCGTTTCACTTAGCATACTGTGTTCAAGGTTCATCCATTCGTAGCATATGTTAGAATTTTCTTACTTCCTAGGGCTGAAGAAAATTCCATTATATGTATATACCACTTTTGTTTATCCACTAATCTGTCAATGGACACATGTTTTTTCCACTTTTTGGATATTGTGAATAATGCTGCTGTGTGGACCTCATTAGCATATAAATATTTCAATTCTTGGGTATAGAGAATCCAAGTCTTTTGAATTAGACATTCACTAGACATTTTGATTTTAAACATTAATGATTCTTTTCTCTAATATGTAAACTGGCAAGATTTAAGGGGGAGAGGGGCACCTGGCAGGCTCAGTCAGTGGAGCATGCATCTCTTGATCTCGGGGTTGTGAGTTCCAGCCCCAGGTTGGGTGTAGAGATTATTTAAAAATAAAAATCTTTAGGGGTGCCTGGGTGTTAACAGTCTGTTAAGCTCCGGGCTCTTGGTTTCAGCTCAGATCATGATCTCGGTGTCCTGAGATTAAGCTCTGGGTAGGGCTCTGTGCTTAGTGCTGAGTCGGCTTGGGAGTCTCCCTCTCCCTATCCACCCCCCCCCCCAACTTATGCTGTCTCTCTCTCTCTCTCAAAAAAAAAATAAGAGAATCTTTAAAAAAAGATATAAGAAGGAGAGATTATACAAATGGTAGTCCGGAGTTTTAAGGGCATCACGGTAGAAACCCTTTGTGGCCCATTTGTGAAATGGGTGATATAATGGCTCACAGGATTTCTACTCCAGGGCACTGGAGGAGGCAGCCCTAGCTGAGCTGGTGCTCAAGTGGCACTCACTCATGAGGAAGTGAGGAAACCAGAATCAGCAGACAGGGAGTCTCACCTCCTTCCTTAAATCTAAATGCATTCCCAATGGATCAGATATTTAAAGTTTGAAAAAATAAATCACAAAGTTATAACTTCTTTATGTAGTTATGTGACTATTGTGGGGAAATCAGAGGACTCTCCATAAAACCATCTGAGTTGGACCTCTCTTTTAAATATATTATTTTGGGATGCCTGGGTGGCTCAGTCTGTTAACTCTGAGGGAGCCTGCTTCTTCCTCTGCTTACCGCTCCCCCCTGCTTGTGTTCTCTTTCTCTCTCTCTCTCTGACAAGTAAAAATCTTTTAAAAATAAATATATTATTTTGACTTCTTTTCACATTTCTCTAGGGTCATCAGCCTGTTCAGGTTTTTTGTTTCTTCTCAAGATAATTTTAATTTCTAGAGAACCATTCAGCATATTCCAGGGTTTCACATTTTAAAAATATATGGCTACCAGGGGCGCCTGGGTGGCTCAGTCATTGGGCGTCTGCCTTCGGCTCAAGTCATGATCCCAGGGTCCTGGGATCGAGCCCCGCATCGGGCTCCCTGCTCCGTGGGAGACCTGCTTCTCCCTCTCCCACTCCCCCTGCTTGTGTTCCCTCTCTCGCTGTGTCTCTCTGTCAAATAAATAAATAAAATCTTTAAAAAAAATTGTGTAGTTCCATCCATTTTAGGGATTGTTGATTTGTTTATTTGCATTATTATTTTTCCTGATTATGCTTTCTAGCCATTTTAATATTTTGCTGTTTTTCTCCCCAAAGAACTCAATTTATCAGTATTCTTTTTTTTAAGATTTTATTTATTTATTTGGCAGAGAGAGAGAGTGAGTGCACGCATGTACAAGCAGGGGGAGAGGCAGAGGGAGAAGTAGGCTCTCCCCTGAGCAGGGAGCCTGATGGGGGGCTCGATCCCAGGACCCGGGGATCAGGACCAGAGCCAAAGGCAGACGCTTAACCGACTGAGCCACCCAGGTCCCCTAAAATAAAATATTTTTTTAAAAAGAAATAAAGATAAAAATAGAATGTAATCAATTACAAAAGAATACTGATGGGGTGCCTGGGTGACTCAATAAATAACATCAAACAAATAACATCATTTTTTATAAAAGGCTATTTAAATAACATCTATATTATTATTTCTTAATTTGTATAGTACAGACATTTTCAAATGATCTCATCCAATGGTGGATATGGATTTAACACATTTCCAGAACCCCTCTGTTCCTTCCCTCTTAGTTTCTTAATACACATATTACTAGTTTTAGTTCTAAAGTTGGTTATTGTTGTATCTTTAACAATATACTTACACTTTCTATTTCTTATTCCGTCAAGGACAGATGGTGCCTTTTCACTCTCAGCTTGAGAGGATGAAGATATTAACATCTCTACCTCCCGTAAGCTCACATCTTTTTTTGTAAATTCTCAGCTTCTATTATCTGTGCTTGTATTTCTACATCTTATTGGTATTCTGATCTGCAATCATAATGAAGTCTTTCTGTTTTGTCTATAGGTTGATTCTAAAAGTTAAAAATAGCTTTTCCAGTTCTTTTGTTCTTTTTTAAAAATTGTGGTAAAAGATGCATAGCATAAAGATTACCATATTAACCATTTTTAAGCATATAATTCAATGGCATTAAGTACATTCACATTGTTGTGCAACCATCCCCCCTGTTAACCTTAACAATAAAAGGGTTAGTTCTTTTACCAGCAAAAATGGGTTTATTTGGGAATAACGGAGAATCTCAATTTGGGACAAACAAGCTATGGCAAAACGATAGGCAAGTCCAACAAAGGAGAGGAATCTTATTTTATGGAGAAGAATGAGGAAGATGGGAGGGGTTGTTTTGAACAAATTCAATTGGAGAAAAGCACGAGTCCAAGGTGATGGTGGTTTCTCATTGGCTGAGTTGTAGGTGGAGGGTGATTTCTTTTTTTTTTTTTTTTTTAAAGATTTTATTTTATTTATTTATTTGACAGAGAGAGACACAGCTAGAGAGGGAACACAAGCAGGGGGAGTGGCAGAAGCAGGCTTCCTGCTGAGCAGGGAGCCCGACGTGGGGCTCGATCCCAGGAGCCTGGGATCATGACCTGAGCCGAAGGCAGATGCTTAACAACTGAGCCACCCAGGCGCCCCAGGTGGAGGGTGATTTCTTATAGGAGATGCAATGGACATCTTTTTGTTATGGGGCCTGTAATTGATGATTCTTTCCTGTTGAGGATTCTTCTGTTGGGGTACATAATTGACAATTCTTCCTATAATTGATGTTGAATGATAAGGCTCCTCATTGTCACCTCCCCTTCTAGCTTCCCTGCTCCATTTTAGTGATATTTCTCTTTATTATTTTTCACATATCTCCAGAACGTTTTCATCTTTCTTGACTGAAACTCTGTACCCATTAAACAGTAACTCTTCATTCCCTCCTTCCCTAGCCCCTGAACCACCATTTTACTTTCTGTCTCTATGAACTTGACTACTCCAGATGCTTCATTTAGTGGAATCATGCAACGGTTGTCCTTTTGTGACTGGCTTATTTCACTTAGCATGATGTCCTCAAGGTTCTTCCATATTGTAGCACATGTCAAAATTTCCTTCCTTTATAAGGCAGAATAATATTCCATTCTACATATACATCACATTTAATTATCCATTCATCAGTGGACACTTGTATTCTTTCCACCTTTTGGCTATTGTGATTAATGCTGCTGATATGATGTACAAATATCTGTTAGTCCTTGCTTTCACTTTTTCTGGGTATATATCCAGAAAAAGAATTGCTGGATCATATGGTGATTTTATGTTTAGTTTTCTCTGAAGAATCGCTGTACAATTTTCCACAGTGGCTGTGTTATTTTATATTCCCACATACATCCCAGTAACGCACAAGCATTCCAATTTCTCCACATTTTGCCAACACTTGTTATTTTCTGTTTTTGGATAATAGCCATCCCACTGGACATGATGTTCTATCTCATCGTGGTTTTTTTTTTTTTTTAAGATTTTATTTATTTATGTGACAGAGAGAAAGCACAAGCAGGGGGAGCGGCAGGCAGAGGGAAAGGGAGAAGCAGACTCCCTACTGAACAGGGAGCCCGATGCGGGACTCGATCCCAGGACCCTGAGATCATGACCTGAGCTGAAGGCAGACGCTTAACCGATTGAGCCACCCAGGTGCCCTCTCATCTGGTTTTGCTATGCATTTAAATTAGTGATGTTGAGCATCTTTTCATGGGCTTATCGGCTATTTGTATATCTTTAGAAATGTTTATTCAAGTCTTTTGTCCATTTTATATACTGGGTTGTTTCTTCATTTGTTGTTGAGTTGTAGGAGTTCTTTATTTTTTTAAGATTTATTTATTTGAGAGAGAGAGAATGCATGCATGCGCTGGAGCCGGGGGAAGAGCAAAAGGAGAGGGAAAGAATCCTCAGGCAGACTCTCTGCTGAGCATGGAGCCCAACGCAGGGCTCCATCCTAGGACCCTGAGATCATGACCTGAGCCGAAATCAAGAGTCAGACACTTAACCAACTGAGCCACCCAGGTGCCTCAAGTTGTAGGAGTTTTTTTTATATATTTATATGTAAACGTATGATTTGGAAATATTTTCTCCCATTCTCTGGGTTGCCTTTTCCCTCTGTTGATAGTGTCCTTTGATGCACAAAATTTTTAAATTTTGATGAAATTCAGCTTACCTACTTTTTCTTTTTTGTTGCCTGTGCTTTTGATGTCATATCCAAGAAGTTGTTGCCAATCCAATGTCATGAAGCTTACCCCCTTTGTTTTCTTCCGGAAGTTCTATAGTTTTAGTTTTTGTTTAGGTCTTTGACCTATTTTGATTTATTTTTTGTATGTGGTGTAAGGTAAAGGTCCAACTTCTTCTCTTATTCCTCTTCTTCCTCCTTCTTGCATGTGGATATCCAGTTTTCCCATCCCCATTTGTTGAAAAGACTGTCCTTTCATCATTGAATGGTCTTGGCACCCGTGCCAGAAGTTATTTGCCCATGTATGTGAGAGTTTATTTCTGTGCTCTCCATTATAGTCCATTGCTCTGTTTGTCTGTGTTTGTGCCAGTACTACACCATTTTGTTTTTTTTGTTTTTTTTAAAGATTTTATTTATTGATTTGAGAGAGAGAATGAGAGAGAGAGAGCATGAGAGGGGGGAGGGTCAGAGGGAGAAGCAGACTCCCTGCTGAGCAGGGAGCCTGATGTGGGACTTGATCCCGGGACTCCAGGATCATGACCTCAGCCGAAGGCAGTCGCTTAACCAACTGAAACACCCAGGCGCCCAGTACTACACCATTTTGAATGCTGTCACTTTGTAGTAAATTTTGTGATCAAGAAGTGTGAGACCTCCAACTTCATTCTTTTTCATGATTGTTTTGGCTATCTGGGGTCCCCTGAGATTCCATATGACTTTTAGAATAAATTTTTCTATTTTTGAAAAAAAATCATTGGGATTTTGATAGAGATTACATTGAATCTGTAGGTCAATATGGGGCAGTATTGACATCTTAACTATATTAAGCCTTCCAATCCATGAACATAGGATGTCTTTCCATTTATTTGTGTTTCCTTTAATTTCTTTAAGCAACATTTTGAAGTTTAATGTACAAGCCTTTTGCCTCCTTGGTTTAGTTTATTTCTAAGTATTTTGCTCTTTTTTTTAAATTTTTTTTTATTTTTTATTTTTTTAAGATTTTATTTTTTTTATTTTTTTATTTTTTTTAAAGATTTTATTTATTTATTTGACAGAGAGAGACAGCGAGAGAGGGAACACAGCAGGGAGAGTAGGAGAGGGAGAAGCAGGCTTCCCGCCGAGCAGGGAGCCCGATGCGGGGCTCGATCCCAGGACTCTGGGATCAGGACCTGAGCTGAAGGCAGACATTTAATGACTGAGCCACCCAGGCGCCCCTATTTTGCTCTTTTTTAATGCTAATATAAATGGAATTATTTTTCTTAATTTTCTTTTCTGATGGTTCACTGTTAATGTATAGAAATGCAACTGATTTTTGTGTTGATTTTGTATCCTGCAACTTTGCTGAGTTTATTAGTTCTAGTTCTAGTTTTTTTATTTTTTTATTTTTTTATTTTTTATTTATTTATTTTTTAAAAAGATTTTATTTATTTATCTGACAGAGAGAGAGACAGCGAGAGCAGGAACACAAGCAGGGAGAGCGGGAGAGGGAGAAGCAGGCTTCCCGCCGAGCAGGGAGCCCGATGTGGGACTCGATCCCAGGACCCTGGGATCATGACCTGAGCCGAAGGCAGACGCTTAACGACTGAGCCACCCAGGTGCCCTAGTTCTAGTTTTTTTTAATGGAATCTTTAGGCTTTTCTACATGTAAGATCATGTTGTTTGTGGACAGAGATCACTTTACTTTTTCCTTTCAAATTTGGATGCCTTTTATTTCTTTTTCTTGCCCAATGGCTCTGGCTAGGACTTCTAGTACTATGTGAAATAGATATGGTAAAAGCAAGCATTCTTGTCTTGTTCCTTATCTTAGAGGAAAAGCTTTCACACTTTCACCATCAAGTATGTTAGCTATGGGTTTTCCATATATGGCCTTCGTTATGTGGAAGTAGTTTCCTTCTGTTCCTAGTTTGTTGAGTGTTTTTCTCATGAAAGGATGTTGAATTTTGTCAAATGCATTTTATGTATCAATTGAGGCAATGATACGGGTTTTATCCTGCCTTCATTCTGTTGTCATGGCATATTACTTTGATTTTCATATGCTGAAATATCTTGTATTCCAGGAATAAATCCCACTTGGTTATAGTGTATAGTCCTTTTAATATGCTTTTGAATTCTGTTTGCTACTATTTTGTTGGTGATTTTTGCATCAGTGTTCATAAGGGATATTTGTAGTTTTCTGTTTGTTTGTTTTTGTTTTTTTGCATGTAGTGGCTTTGTCTGACTTTGGTTTCAGGGTAATGTTGGCCTCATAGAATGAGTTAGGAAGTGTTCCCTTCTCTTTTATATTTTTGGAAGAGTTTGAGAAGCATTTGTGTTAATTCTTCTTTAAGTGTTTGTCAGAATTCACCATGTGTTCCTGGACTATTCTTATTTTTTTCTTAATTAAATATTTTTTTTAAGATTTTATTTATTTATTTGACAGAGAGACAGAGAGAGAGCAAGCACAAGCAGGGGGAGCTGCAGGCAGAGGGAGAGGGAGAAGCAGGCTCCCCGCTGAGCAGGGAGCCTGATGGGGGGCTCGATCCCAGGACCCTGGGATCATGACCCGAGCCGAAGGCAGATGCTTAACTGACTGAGCCACCCAGGCGCTCCTGGACTGTTCTTTGTTGGTAGGTTTTGATTACTGATTCAGTATCCCTACTAGTTATTGGTCTATTCAGATTTTCTCTTTCTTCATGATTCAGTCTTCACTAGGTTGTGTGTTTCTAGGAATTTGAACATTTCATCTAGATTCTCCAATTTGTTGGTATATAGATGTTCCTTTTAATTTCTTTTTATATCCTTTTTATTTCTATAAAACCAGTAGTAATGTCCCCTCCTCTATTTCTGACTTTAGTTCTTTGAGTCTTCTTTTTTTAGTTAGTTAGTCTAGCTAAAGGTTTTTAAACTTTGATCTTTTCAAAGACCAGCTATTGGTTTTGTTGATCTTCTCTATTTTCCTGTTTCTATTTTATTTATGTTTGCCATAATCTCTATTATCTCCTTCCTTTTGCTAGCTTTGGGATTAGTTTATTCTTTTCCTAGTTCATTAAGGTGTTGATTTGAAATGTTTCTTGTTTTAAAATATGTTTATGGCTCTAAATTTCTATCTTAGCACGGCTTTTGTTACATCCCATAAGTTTTGGTATGATGTCTTTTCATTTTTATTTGTCTGAAGATATTTTCTAATTTCCTTTGTGATTTCTTCTTTGCTCTATTGGGTGCTAAAGAGTTGTTGTTTAGTTTCCACATATTTGTGGACTTTCCAGTTTTCCTTCTACTGTTGATTTCTAGTTTCATTCCATTGTGATCAGAAAAGATATCTTGTATGATTTCAGTCTCTTAAATGTATTAAGACTTGTTTTGTGGCCCAATATATAGTCTATCCTGAGACTGTCCCATGTGCACTTGAGAAGCATGTGTGCTGTGCTGTTGCTGGGTAGAGTGCTCTGTATCTATCAGTTAGGTCCAACTGGGCTATAGTGTTGTTCAGGTCCTCTATCTTCTTATTGATCTTCTGTCTTATTGTTACTTCCATTATTCAGAGTGGGATATTGAAGTCTCCTACTATTCTTGGAGAGCTATCTCCCTTCAATTCTGTCAATGTTTGCTTCAAATATTTAGGAGCTCTGATGTTTGACACATGTATTTTTATAATTGTTATTTCTTCTTGGTGAATTGACCCTTTTATCATTGTAGTATGCCCTTCTTTGTCTCTTGTAACAGTTTTTGACTTCAGGTCTATTTTGTCTGATAGCCATTCCTTCCTTTTGGTTACTATTTGTATGGAATATATTTTTCCATCATTTCACTTTCAGCCTATTTATGTCCTCAGATCTAAAGTGAGTCTCTTGTAGACAGCCTGTAGTTGAATCCTGTTTTTTATTTAGCACTTACTTTTGCATTTTGTTATTTGTTTTATGTATGTCTTATAACATTTTTGTTCCTCATTTTCTCCATGACTGCCTTCTTTTGTATTTAGTTGATTTTTTTGTAGTGACACATTTTGTTTCCCTAAGTTATGACTTTAAAATATTGTTCAACACAGAGCCAAGTAGTGTACTGTGCTATTTATTTTCTTGTTCAAATTTTTGCTTTTGCTGGAGTTTTTAATTGTGTCTATTTTTCTTTTCTTTTTTTTAAAGCTTTGCCTATTATTTTTTAAAGTATTTTTCACCAGCTTTATTGAAATATAATTGATGTATAACACTATGTAAGTTTAAGATTTACAACATGATTTGCTACAGGTATATATTGTGAAATGATTACCACAATAAGATCAGTTAACATACCCATCACCTCACATAACTACCTTTGTGTGTGTGTGTGTGGTGAAAATATTTAAGATCTACTTTCTTAGCAAGTTTCAAGTATATAACACAGTATTATTAACTTTTATCATCATGCTGTACATTTTGATCCCTAGAACTTATTTTTTAAATATTTATTTATTTATTTTAGAGAGAACAGTAAGGGGGCGGCAGAGGGAAAGGGAGAGAGAGTCTTAAGCAGACTCCTTGCTGAGCATGGAACCAGACTCGGGGCTTGATCTCACAACTCCCAGATTACAACCTGAGCCAAAACCCAAAACCCAACCTGACACTTAACTGACTGCACCACCCAGGCGCCCCAGATGTTACTAATTTTATAACTGCAAGTTTGTGTCCTTTAGCCACATCTTCCCATTTCCCTCACCCCTCAACCCCTGGCAACTACCAATTTACTCTGTTTCTATGAGTTTGACTTTTTTAGATCCTATCTACAAGTAAGATCATTAAGTATTTGTCTTTTTTGTCTTACTCATTTCACTTAACATAATGTCCTCAAGGTGCATCCATATTGTTGCAAAAGGCAGGCTTTCCTTCTTTTTTATGGCTGAATAATAGTCCTGTGTGTGTGTGTGTGTGTGTGTGTGTACACCACATTTTCTTTATCAATGGATACTTGGATTGTTTCCATTTCTTAGCTATTGTGAATAATGCTGCAATGAACTTAGGGTTGCCCTTTGTTTTTCTTTATCAAAGATAATTGAACATTTCTTTTTTTTTTTTTAAGTTTTTTATTTATTAATTTGACAGAGAGGGAGAGACAGCCAGAGAGAGAACACAAGCAGGGGGAGTGAGAGAGGGAGAAGCAGGCTCCTCACTGAGCAAGGAGCCCGATGCGGGGCTCGATCCCAGGACCCTGGGATCATGACCTGACCTGAAGGCAGACGCTTAATGACTGAGCCACCCAGGCGTCCCGAACATTTCTTTTCTGAACTCTTCATCATATATTCTCGCAGGCTTCACTTTGATTATCAGAGACTTATCTTATAAAGGCTTTCCTCCTCCCTCTTTAATCTGGACGTGTTTTTCTCTAGGCCTGGAGCATACCTGTCATTCTGGATTTCCCCTTGTTACTGTCTTGGGTTGTATCCTCTGTTTCTTGGATTCCTTGTTTTCTTTCCTGGTTCAACCCCTCATTTTGTTGAAGCACATCTTCAAGTAATTCTTTATGAAAAAAAGAGTATGGCCGGTAAATTTTCTTTGTTTTTCTATGTCTGAATATTGAATCAACTCTTACATTTGACTCTTTGGCCAGCTATAGATGTCTAGATAAAATAAGTTTCCCTTCAAATTATTTTAAATTAATAATTAAGAAATAAATTATTTGATATTTTCCTTTCCAGCTTTGTTATGTATTGGTAGTATTTTTTAAACTGCTTACTTTTCATTTTGAAAAATATCAAATCTATAAAAAATGGAATGAATGGTACAAAGAATACTTATGGACCTGTCACATAGATTCACTAATCTATAAGATTAAGATTTTGCCATATTTGCTTTACCTCTATCTATACACATATTTTTCTGAGCCATTTGAAAGTACCTTGTAGATATCATGTCACTTCACTCCTATGTATATATATCCTAAGAACAAAGACATCTCATACATAACTATAATACAATTATTGCATCCAATAAATTAATACAGATAAAATAATATCATTTGCTTGATGTATAGCCCACATCATATCTCTCCAGTTGTTCAAAGAACCTTCACGACAGGTGTTTGTTTTCTTGTCAGTTCAGGACTCAATAGCGTTTAGCAGTCATTCCCCTGAAGTCTGAAAGTAGAGCTCCTCTGTTTTCCAACATTTAGTTATATAAAAAATCTGGTATATGTTCCTTCATAAGTGGTATTTTTTTTTTCTTGAGCTTTTAGGATCTTTTCTTTTTTTCCAATGTTCTAAAATTTTGCAAAGATGTGGGTCTATTAAAAGTCCTTAAGCTGTTTGCTTCGTAGGTCTTTTAAACACGGACACTTGTCTCTTTCACCTTTGGGGGATTTTGTTGTATTGTTCGTCTGATAATTTTCTTCTCTCTGGTTTCTCTTTTTCTGGAGCACTTCTAAAACTGGACCTCCTGGATAGACCTTCTATGTCTCTTCTTTCGTGTCTTCCATCTCTTGTTCTCTATGTTCTGGAAGATTTCTTCTGTTGTATCTTCTGAGCCTTCTAGATAATTTATTTCAGCATCATAGTTTTATTTTAGAGGAACCTTTTCTCGTTCTCTGATTGCGCCATTTACATAGTATCTTGTTCTTGATTTTGAATGCAATAACATTGAATACACTTATGATAATAATTTAAAAATATCTATAATTTAATTTATTTTTATTTATTGTTTTATCTATTATTATTCTTTAATCGAATTAGTTCTCTATCCTTTCAGTTTTTTTTTTCCTTTTAGTGGAACTTTTTTATGGCAGCCCTTACCAAGCTAATACATATCTGTCTCCTTTTCTGTCTTTTCCTTTTTCCTTCTCCCTTCTTTCACCTCTTCTTCCTTCTTCCTTTTCTTCTCCCTTTTTCTGGAGTTATTAAAATTTCTTCACGGAGGTACTCTGATGTTTCATTTGTGGAGTTGATGTTCTGTGGCCCCGCATTCTGAACTAGGGGAGGGGATGGGACTGCACTGTTAAAGGCAGTCTTTCAAGTAACCCCCTTGTTTTTGACCCAGCCTCTTGCATCCTCTGTCCTGCGCATCTTTGGAATTCTTTAGGGAAGATCAGCAACCACCTCTGTGCTGTGTCATCTGTTATCCCTTCTCTATCAGCTTGACAGAGTTGCAGAAACTTTTTTTTTTTTTAACTCTCTTCCCCAGATGGACCACTTTCTGTACTCTTTGTCATTATGGATGTGTTCCCAGTTTAGTTCCTTACTATCATTTGTGTAGGGTCTTAGGAGGGAGAAGAGAAGAACTGAGTGGTCAGTCCATCGTTTTGAAAATAACACCTGTTTCCTAGTCTCCAGTTTGCAGTTTTGATGTCCTTGGCTGAGAAGAGACTTGGGAGGCTCGTGATGACAGTTGGGATGGACTGGCTATGCTGTAATAACAAAAAATTCAAAATCTGGATGGCTTAAAACAACAAAAGTTTATTTCCTGCTCATTCTGCCTGTCCACTGAGGTTAGCAAGGGGCTCTGCTTCATGTCTCCCCAGTCTGAGACCCAGGCTAATGGAGCAACTGCCATCTTGGTGATACCAGTTGCCGTGGCAGAGACAACCTGGTCAACTGCTCACTGTCCCCTTAAGGGTCCCCCCAAAATGATACCCATCATTTCTCTCCACGTTTCATTGGCCAAAGCAAATCAGTAGACTGTGCCTGACATCAAAGGGGGCAAAGTGCAGGCCTACTCTGTGCCTAGAAAATGGAAAGCTGGAAATGTTTGTTGAAAAAAACTATGGCCCACCAGAAGATTTTAGCATTTCAAGAAGTTGAATTCTTTTAACTGTTGTTGTTGTTGCTTTTTTTTTTTTTAATTGGCACTGGAGTGAGAGAATGTGGG
Organism: Phoca vitulina; assembly: GCF_004348235.1. NCBI lineage: Eukaryota > Metazoa > Chordata > Mammalia > Carnivora > Phocidae > Phoca > Phoca vitulina. The sequence goes on along the minus strand of NW_022589761.1, from coordinate 3,560,215 downwards.
CTTGTATAAAATCCTGAGTTTTTTTTTCCCTATTGTATTATTTGTGATTAATTTTGATGACTGTTTTAAGGGATTGGAAAAGTATTCTTTATTGGTTATGGACAAGTTCCATACAAAATAGGAAGCTATTTATATCTTCTATATACCTGTTAATTTTTTTTATTTATGGATCTATCAAAGACTAAAGAAGTATTGAAAGTTCTTGACATAGTATTGTGTTTCTATAGATCTCTCCTTGTTTTTATAATAGTGTTGCATTCTTATTTAACTTGTCGATATATCTAGTAGATGGACCTAGTAGATGTACATTCTCTATTTTGTTTAAATAACCTTCTTTGTCCCAATTAATGGGGCTTTTAAATTCCTGTTCCATTGACCACGTATCTTCCTTACTCTCTTAGGATCTCCAACTGCTTCTTAATTATTTTTCTGGATTCTAAAATAGCTAATTTTCAGAGCAACAGATGAACTGTTCATGCTCCTACTTAGACCAACACCCCCATTTGAACATGTTAAAGATTTTATTTGTTTTATTTATTTTAGAGAGAAAGAGAAAGAGGGACTGAGTACAAGTGGGAGCAGGGGCAGAGGGGGAGGAAGAGGGACAAGCAGACTCTGTGCTGAGCATGGAGCCCAACGAGGGGCTCGATCATGACCCAGAGATCATGACCTGAGCCAAAATCAAGAATGGGAGGCTTGGGGCGCCTGGGTGGCTCAGTCGTTAAGCGTCTGCCTTCGGCTCAGGTCATGATCCCAGGGTCCTGGGATCGAGCCCCGCATCGGGCACCCTGCTCGGCAGGAAGCCTGCTTCTCCCTCTACCACTCCCCCTGCTTGTGTTCTCTCTCTCGCTGTGTCTCTCTGTCAAATAAATAAATAAAATCTTAAAAAAAAAAAAAAAAGAATGGGAGGCTTAACCAACAGAGCAACCCAGCACCCCTGAATGTGTTAAAGAAAAAATAACTCTGACACTTGTTAGAATGGTAAGAAGGACTTTATTTGAGATTATGGCAAATTCGGGCTCAACAAAGACTAGTGGGGATTTATGGGCCAGGAGCAGTGTGAGGAGGTCAGTGGTTGGGAAATTATTAAGAGGAGATGTTGAGGGCGGGGGATTTTTACTAAACTGGCCTGATGGGATTCTTGCAAAAGGCAGGTCAAGGGCTCAGACAGCAAGGGTGGGGGATGAGGAACTTGGTAAGTTATCTGGGTAGGTGATGACTTAGCAGGATTCTTTGCTAAGACTGGGCTGGGCAGGCCAAAGACAGGATGGGGGCCAAGGTCAAGACCTTGTCAATAAGAGGGCTCCGAGGATCCTGACTGACGTGTGGTCTGGGAGAGAGTATCTGTTAAACACCTCATGGCAGCCTCTCTCACCCACTCTGGAACTTTGCTTCTATAATTATTCTCCTTTCTCCTGCACGTAGTTTTTCTCTCTCCTACATCACTTCCATCAGCCCAGAGACATTCTACAATATTTTCCTTCTTTAAAAACACAGAAACAAAACCTATCCTTACCTTACTCCAGATAACAAAAATTAACTCAAAATGCATCCAAGACCCAAACATAAGAACTAAAACTATAGAACTTTTAGAAGAAAACTTGCAGGGGAAGCTTCAGGATATTGGATTTGACGATGACTTCTTAGATATGACACCAAAAGCACAGTCAACAAAAGTAAAAATAGATATATTGGACTTCATCAAAATTTAAATCTTCTGTGCATCAAAGGACACTGCCAACAGAATGAGGACAACCTACAGAATGGAAGAAAATGTTTACAAATTGTATATTGGATGAGGGGTTGATATCTAGACTTTTTGAAGAACTATAACTCAACAGCAACAAAACAAAACAAAACAAAAACAGACAACAACCCAGTTCCAAAATGGGCAAAGGACTTGAATAGACATTTCCACAAAGACATACAGATGGCCAACAAACACATGGAAAGATGCTCAGTATCACTAATCATTAGGGAAATGCAAATCAAAACTGCAATAAGATACCATCTCACACCCATTGGGATGGCTACTATTAAAAAAACAAACAAACAGAAGATAACAAGTGTTGGTGAGAATGTGGAAAAATTGGAACCCTTGTGCACTGTTGGTGGGAACGTAAAATGATGCAGCTGCAATGGAAAGCAGTATTGTCGTTCCTCAAAAAATTAAACATAGAATTACCATATGAACCAGCAGTTCATGTCTATATATATACCCAAAAGAATTGAAAGCAGGCTCTGAAAAAGATACCTGTACACCCATGTTAATAGGAGCATTATTCATAATAGCCAAAAGACAGAAACAATGCAAGTGTCCATTGATGAATGAATGGGTGAACAAAATATGGTATGTACATACAATGGACTATATTTAGCCATAAAAAGGAATTCTGACACATGCTACAATGTGGATGAACCTTGAAGACTATGTCAGTCACAAAAAGATAAATACAGCATGATTCCGCTTATAAAAAAAGTACTTAGATGTTATGGACTGAATTATGTCCCCCTTAAATTCCTTTGTTGAAGTGTAGCCCCCAATGCGACCACATTTGGAGATAGGTTCTTTAAAGAGGTAATTAAGTTTAAATGAGGTCTTATTGGTGGGGCCCTAATCCAGTATGACTCGTGTCCTTGAAAGAATAAGAAGAGACACCAGGGATGTGTGCACACAGGGGGAAGACCATGGGAGGACCCAGCGAGAAAGCCGCAATCTACAAGCCAAGGGAGAGACCTTAGGAGAGACCAACACTGCCAACACCTGGATTGTGAACTTGTAGCCTTCAGTACCATGAGAGAATAAACTTCTGTTGTTTGAGCCACCCAGCCTGTGGTAATTTGTTATGGCAGCCTTAGCAGACTAATACACTGGAGTAGTCGAATTTATAGAGACAGTAGAATGGTGGTTTTCAGGGGCCGAGGGGAGAAGGGCATGGGAGCTGTTTAGTGGGCATAAAGTTTAAGTTTTGCAAGATGGAAACAGTTCTGGAGATTGCACAACAGTGTAAATGTACTTAACACTGTAGAACTGTACATAAAAATGGTTAAGATGGTAAATTTTATGTATATTTTACCACAGTGAAAACAAAACACCTCCCTTGAGGCTACAAACCCCTCCTACTAGGATACTGTTTTTCTGCTCTGCTTTAGAGCCAAACTCCTGGAGAGAGTAGTTTATATTTGCTGTCTCTGCTTCTTCACATCTCATTTTTTTTCTTGAACCCATTCCAATCAGGATTTTCCGAAACTGCTATGTTCTGAGTCATTGACATAATTCCAACCCATCAGCGTTTTTTTTTTTTTTTTTTGGATCCTTTGCTCCTCAAAATACTTGCCCCGCCTTGGCTTCCTGGTTTTCCTCTTGCTTCTGCTTTGTTGGATCTGGTTGGCTCCTCCCCTTGATTCTATCTGTGAGATACCCCAGGGCTCTGCCCCAGGCTTTGCATGCTCAGCCCATGGAAACCTCATCCAGTACCAGCTGCACACTGGTGAGTCTCAAATCCCATCTCCAGCCCCACCCTCCTTTGGAACTTAATGCCGGGACATCTACCTGCCCACTCAGCATTGTCGTGAGGATGTCTAACAGGCATCCAAAGTCAATGTGCCCAAAGCAATTCCTTGACTTCTTTAGAATCTGCCACCTCCGTTGTTCGCTCTCTCAGTAAATGGCAGCACCTTGCAGCCAGGTCAAAAAAACAGGTGCCCCCATGACTGCACACCAAAGATCTTAAGAGTCACCTTGACTGGTCTCTTCCTGTCTCACCCCATATCCAACTCACTTCAATATCCTGTGTTCTCTGCCTTTAAAAATCTCTCCAGGATCTGACCCCTCCTCACCTCCTGCACTACCTGCCTTGGCCAAGGCCACCTTCTTCTCTCATCTGGATGACCGTGGCTGCTTCCTTGCTAAATGAACAAATGAATAAATGCTGTAAGTGTTGAAATTAATGATACAAAATATAAATGTACATTCCTGAGGACACCATCAGAAATACAATTGAACACTTTACTATGCAGGGTGCAGGTGAGAACAGGTGATCATATATCAGCATATATACTCCAGAGAACTAGCAAGTATCCTCACTCCCGTCACCCAGCATCTAATTAAACCCAGTAAAATAATGCTAGCATCACCAGGAAGTCAGTTAACATGCATGGCATCTCTTTTGGCTCATTGAAAGGAAATTAGCATGGCCATTAGAACTTTAAGAGGGAAATCAGAGAATCTGAGATACCGACCATGCAAATAACCAAACTATCAGAGAATGAGCTGTTTTGCTTAGGATGGTTGATGGTTCCCAGAGGAGAAAGTGTGGTCCTCGTTTCAAAGAGTAGGATGTCTGACCCCACCCCTGGGCCTCATCTGCTTCCCCCACACCAGTCCATCTCCAGGGGTTGGGGCTTATGATCTGTCACTTACCTCTTAGTAACAGAAACAGCTGAAGTTTAGGCGTGTATTTTTTTGTTTGGCCAAAACGAACACATCAGAATTGCAGCATTAAAATGTTTCTGCTCTAGGGCACCTGGATGGCTCAGTCATTAAGGGTCTGCCTTCAGCTCAGGTCATGATCCCAGGGTCCTGGGATCGAGCCCCGCATCGGGCTCCTTGCTCTGCGGGGAGCCTGCTTCTCCCTCTCCCTCTGCCCCTCCCCTGCTCATTCTCTCTCTCTCTCTCTCAAATAAATATAATATTTAAAAAAAATAAAAATAAAGTGTTTCCGCTCTATAGGGGCGCCTGGCTGGCTCAGTTGGTGGAGCATGTGACTCTTGATCTCAGGGTCCTAAGTTGGAGCCCCACATTGGGTGGACAGATTACTTGAAATAAATACATTTAAAAAAAAAAAAATGTTTCTGTTCTCGGTGGGGGGAGTGTTGCTGAGAAGTGACCACTGAAGTGGAGCCATGGTGGGGGGCTGGGAGTGGGGGTGGCCAGGTGCACGGGGTGGGTCCCCCTACTGCAGTGCGGAAGGTGATGCGCCTTCTGGGTGGTGCAATCTTGGTGTTACAGGAGTCAGCCGTCCTTGGACAAGGCAGAACCCCGAGAACTAGCACAACTATTGGCAGGAGTCTGAAACAGAACCAGAGGAGCTTCCGGCAGGGGCTGTGTGGAAGAGAAGAGAGAGAGAGAATGGGATAGAAGAGCCACTTCGGGTGGGCACTCCTTCAGCACCAAGTCACCACTCCTGTGACATATTTCACTGGGGACACAGGTGATGGAGTCTGTCAGTACAGCTTACAGCTCCTTTGTGTTTTCCTATTCAGTCCATTTCTTGCTCCTCGTGCAGAAGCAGTTCTGATAGTCCCAGGCTCCCACAGAGGCAGAGGCTAAGAACAAGTCCGTCCCTCTGCAGTGTTCAGCCCTGTCTTTCCCCTCCCGGGACGGGCCACCTGCTCCGCTCAAGTCCCCAAAGAGCCCCGTGTGCCTGGAGTCCTGGTGTCTCCTGCCAGCAGCAGAGGGAGCCCACACTCTATGGAAAGGGATCAAGTTCCTCATAATACAAAGCAGAAAATACAATAATTGTTTTTTGCCACGCAGTATGTCCTTACAGATGACGCTTTAATCTCCCTCGTACATCTCTGTTGCTGTAAATTCATGCTCCATTATGGCACCATATGCCCGGATTCATTCCGAGAAAGCCACAGTGAGCTTGACGGCAAGCTTGGACTCCAGAGCTGTTTATGCCTCATGTTGGATTACATATTGTTCTCCCACACATTTAAGGGTTACGTCTTAATAAGTTCTTTGATAATCAGTTTATGAGCCTCGATCCTACAGTTGATTAGTCATGTCATGGGAAGGTACCATTGAACCCGCTGCCAATCACAAGATGCTGGAGGCAGAAGGAAAGTTTGGCCCACTTAAAAAAAAAAAATCTGAAGGCACGAAACAACGGAGTGGGGTTTCATCTGATTGCGTAGCAGCTGCCGATTTGCCTTCTCATCTGTTTCTAAGTAATAGATATTGATGCTTCTTTGCTCAGCACAGGCCTATTTTACATACAATTGCATGCAGTACACGGAATGGCATTTTTTCAAAACCCTGTTGGGCTGTTAAAGCTAGGCTTGATGTCAGATATCAGGATTCAGGCTCTTCCTGCAGCCGAGCCATGCTGCAGATGTTCCTCACACTGTGCTCTTCCTGGGAAGAGGAAAATGTTGGCCCTTTTTCTGAAACACTCCTGCCACTCCGTCTCCTTCCCAGACTGACTGACCAACTCCTGAAACCAGTCTCAGGAGTGAAAACCCTCAGCTCCTGTATCCTGGCCCACAGAGCAGCTCTCCTCATGCCTGGTGGGAAAGGGGGCCAGCAGGAAATGTCTAGAGAAGAGTTTTTCATCTAGAGCCTGCTGTAGAGCCCATTACTTCAGAAGCAGCTCCCCTCAAGCTTTCATGGCCACTTGCTGGGATGGCAGCGTCCTTCCCAGGAGGAGACCTCTGCACTGGAGGGCGAGACGTCGGCTGTGTCACCCTGTCTAGGACTCCCTCCATAGCTGGAAAGCTAACAGGCACAGGACCAATCTAAGAGCCCCTGGGGCCCCAAGGGCTTTGACTTTGGGAGCCCCACTCCATCAAATATCAAAAATATAGAAATGCCCTGCTATCCCACAGTAAGATGATAACGTATGAGGGAGTGGTAAGTGACAATACATGGGTGTGGAAACTAGTTGACTTACTATGTCTCATCAAGTGCATGAATCTTGACTTTGCATTCTTTTCTCTGTGGTTCTGCCCCTACACATTATTTCCTCCCAGAATGTGTGTATACTCCCTTGGGTCTTTGGAGAGCTCTGGGTTCTGGGCCCTGGGGATTTGATGCACATGGTGGGGCCTGAATAGTTGGAGGCCAAGATGAAGTTTGGGCTTAGTCCTCACCTGTCTGCTCCAAAGAGAACCAACCTTAAAGGAAATGAAGACCCTCACCTGTCTTTAAATAAACCGGAAGGAGCCTCACCTGTTCATAAAAAATGTACTGAGAAGGAGATTCCTTTTCTTTCTCTATCAACATGCTCATTCCACTGAAGAAACATTTTATTGAAAACCACCAAGTGCGAGCTGTAGTACTGGGCATTTGGGAAACGAAGGCAAATACAACACAGTGCCTGCCCCAAGGAGCCCAGAGTCCCTCAGTCCCTCTGTCCCAGGGCTAGCTGGGTTCAGTTGGCCCCCAGGATCCCACCTTTCCTCCAGAGCTTCCTCGGATACTCCTGGCTCTTGGCTGATTTGTATCCTCCAAACATTCATATGTTGAAGTCCTAACTCCCAGTACCTCAGAATGTGACTATTTTTGGAAATAGGGCCTTTAAAGAGGGAATTAAGGTGAAATGAGGTAATTCAGTGGGCCCTAACCCAACATAAATGCTGTCCGTATAAGAAGAGATCAGAACACAGATACACCCAGAGGAAAGACTATGTGACGACACAGGGAGAAGATGATCATCTACAAACCAAAGAGTGAGGCCTCAGAAGAAACCAATCCTACGGACACCTTAATCTTAGACTAGTAGACTTCAGAACCGTGAGAAGTAAATTTCTGTTGTTGAAGCCACCCAGTCTGTGGTGCTTTGTTAGGGCAGCCTAGCACACTGGCCCACTGGGAGGCCCAGAAGACACCTGGGGTCTTTTTCAAGAGAAGAAAGGGGATGCTCAGCCAGCCCCTCCATCTAGTAGGAGCTTCTGCCGAAGGGCAACCCCATTGTGCCCTTAGCCACCACTTCTTTTTTTTTTTTTAAAGATTTTATTTATTTATTTGACAGAGAGATAGACAGAGCCAGAGAGCACAAGCGGAGGGAATGGCAGCGGGAGAGGGAGAAGCAGGCTCTGCATCGAGCAGGGAGCCCGATGCAGGGCTCGATCCTAGGCCCCTGGGATCATGACCTGAGCTGAAGGCAGGTGCTTCACCATCTGAACCACCCAGGCGCCCCCCCCACCACTTCTTCAGCCTCATTTCTTCTCAGTCTGCTTCCTCCAGGTGTAGACAGACAGGTTAGTGGTGTCTGGGGGGGGTTTAGCTGGGGATGGGGGTAGGGTTGGGGCACACTTTCCTCAGCAGCAACAGTGATAGTTCTTTCTAGAGCTTCCTGTGTATTACTCCTTGGGGCAGGGGGCTTCCCTCCATTGCAACTAAGGCTCTAGGGACCTTTCTGTTCTCATTTCCCTCATGCTCGGATCCTGTAAATCTCTCAGACTGGCTCCTGCCCTTTGCTACCTCTTGATACTCTGAGTGTGTGTTCAGCCTATCCACTCTGCTACGAGTGTCTTCTGCCATTCACCAGCCTATCTCCTACTCACAAGAGATATGCCAAAATCCCAGCGCCTACAAACAAAAGAAAAGAAACCCTGATTTGTCTCGTTTGGCACTTTTCATGGTGTAAACGTACCCATCATAGTCAATTTCAGGCTACCAATGTGAAGTCACTGAACCAGAGAGCTGAATTGGGAAGAGAAGTCCAGTAGCACACCATTTTATTATATTCCAACCAAGATACAACAGTCATAAATAACCTCAAGAGGAAATACCTTAGTAAAACATAATAAAATAATTAGGGATGGTGTCCGGGGTATTTCTCACCTTTGTATTTTAATACGATTTATTTAATCATATGCTCATATAATTTAATTTTTTAAAGATTTTATTTATTTATTTATTTAAAGATTTTATTTTGTTTATTTGACAGAGACACAGTGAGAGAGGGAACACAAGCAGGGGGAGTGGGAGAGGGAGAAGCAGGCCTCCCGCTGACAGGGAGCCCGATGCTCCCTGGGATCATGGGATCATGACCTGAGCCGAAGCCAGATGCTTAATGACTGAGCCACCCAGGTGCCCCCATATAATTTAATTTTTAATAATGACTATGTTTAACAATCAGCTTGCAGATTTTCTGAAAATTTAAAAATCGACTCTTACAAGTCAGTGGGGGCTGCTCCAGCACACAGCTAGGGTAATGGCCCTCTGGGTGGAGTAGAATGGTATGTGGAGGCAGAAAAAGGGGCCGGCATGGTGAGCAAATGACCCCACTCTGTAAGACTGTGGGTTGTGAATGAATACATGAACCATCTGGCAGCCTCCGGTGGGAATAAGTGAGCAGAGATTGCCAGGGCCATGAAACAGTTGCTGTTTCTAACAAGCCCTGTGACCACTGCCTTGTTCCTAGACAGCCCTGAGCCCTGTCAACATGCCCTGATGGTACGCGTTCCCATGTGGTTCTAGGTGGCCTCTGCAGATGCACACCTCCATCCGGGTAGCCATAGGATAGCCTGGGCTTTCTCTGGGGCCAAAGCGAGTTTTCTGGCCCAGGGAACAGAGTACACTGTGCAGGACTGGTTTTGAACCAATGAGGAGCGGCAACACTCGTTATGGGGGGGCCCCACCTCTCTCTTGCGTGATGCTGCAAAGCAGGGTAACGTCTGGGCTGAATTGTCTCCCAGAAGTCCACCCACACATGTTTCTTCCTGGCGTTGTGCTGAAATGCTTTATTCAGGAGAAATCGCTCCCTTATTTCTTACATAACTACATTTACTAAAATCGGCTATTATTGTGAAACCACCAAATTCACAATTATTTAAGATTTGTTAAATCATTACTAATTAAAAATGTAAAGATTCTCCTTGTGATAGAATCATTTCACAGTGAAAATCCAAAGACCAGCTCGCAATTAAAATCTATCCAACAAAACAGTCCTGCCCAGTACATATTAATAGCAATAAAGGGACAATTTCAAGACATACACTTCTTCTGCTGGGTCTAGAAGAGAAATATGATGGAAACAATAGGCTGGGATTACCCATGTCAATTAAAGAAACACAAAGCAATAAATGCCCATCTTTCCAGGAAGGCGTCATAAACATGTAGCCTGCACTCTATAAATGCCTGCTGATTGATTAACTGATACTAAACATCAAGCCTCTCAGCTTGGGCGGCTGGAGACAGACTAGTGGTGGGATTTTAATTCACAAAGAGAGTAGGCAAACCAATTTGTCTTCTTTCCCAACAAGCATTTATCTTGATATATAAGCTTGCGTGTACGATGTAGATCATATATATACTTACGTACACATGTAATGTGGCATATACATACGTGCAAAACAGAGGGTTATGGACAATGAAATATCTGGATGAAACACTGAAAGCTTCAATGGGCTGACTGGCTCTTGACAAACCCTCTATGCACATTTCGCTTCATGAAGACAGAGTATCCAGATCCGTGACTTTCCCCTGTTAGTTACTTTAACTTTCAGACTTGGCTTTCCTGTCCATGCAATGGCCAAGACTCGTTCCTTGTTTGCCCCCTGCACCAAGTGCTGGGACCAAAGGGCTGTTCTGTGGGGGATTCATAAACACTTAGATACAAGAGGCTTTGGAAAGCACAAAACACACATTTCCTTTACTCCCAGCTGCAGAGGCCATTCATCTCAGGTATTCTTTATTTATTTATTTATTTATTTATTTATTTATTTATTTATTTATTTATTTTTTAGTGAGAGTGAGTATGTGTGCATGGTGGGGAGGGGCAGAGGGAGAGGGAGAGAGAATCTTAAGTAGGCTCCACGCTCAGCGCAGAGCTCCACACTGGGCCTGATCTCACAACCCTGAGATCATGACCTGAGCCAAAATCAAGAGTCTGACCCTTAACCGACTGAGCCACCCAGGTGCCCCTCAGGTATTATTTTAATAGACGAGTGAGTCCCTGGGTATTTCCAGAGCATGAGGCATAGATGTGCTGGCCTGAGACCAGACCACCTGGAGTTCCAGCCACATGGAGGCCTTGGAACGAACAGGGGGTCAGAGGAACAATTTCCACCTTTGTCTTTTCTGAATTTCAAGTTAAAAAGCAAACAAACTGTGCTATGACCCCCAAAATGTTTTCTAAAGAACCAGCTACTGTGGAGTTCATTGAAATTCGTTAGTTTACTAATTGTTGCATTTTTAAAAATCAAATTTATTAAGGTAAAATTTACATACAGCAAAATGCACACTTTTTAAAAAGTTTTTATTTAAATTCCAGTTAGTTAACATACAGTGTAATATTAGTTTCAGGTGCACGATATGGTGATCCATCATTCCCATATGACACCCGGTGCTCATCACAAGGGCCTTCCTTAATCCCCATCACCTCTTTCATCCATCTCCCCACCACCTCCCATCTGGTAGCCATCAGTTTGTTCACTATAGTTAAGTCTGTTTCTTGGTTTGCCTCTCTCTTTTTTTTCCCTATGATCATTTGTTTTGTCTCTTAAATTCCACATATGACTGAAATCATATGGTATCTGTCTTTCTCTGACTTTTCACTTGTCTTTTTCTGAATTTCACTTACCATTATACTCTCTAGCTCCACCCACATTGTTGCAGATGGCAAGATTTCATTCTTTTTGATGGCTGAGTAATATTCCATTGGATATATATACCACATCTTCTTTATCCATTCATCTGTCGATGGACACTTGGTCTGTTTCCATAATTAGGCTGTTGTAGATAGTGCTGCTATAAACATTGGGGTGCATGTATCCCTCTGAATGAGGATTTTTGTTTCCTTTGGGTAAATACCTAGAGGTGCAATTGCTAGATAGTAGGGTAGTTCCATTTTTAACTTTTTGAGGAACCTCTATATTGTTTTTCAGAATGGCTGCATCAGTTTGAAAATGCCCTCCTGAATCCCCATCACCTCTTTCACCCATCCCCCCACCACCTCCCATCTGGTAGCCATCAGTTTGTTCCCTATAGTTAAGTCTGTTTCTTGGTTTGCCTCTCTCTTTTTTTTCCCTGTGATCATTTGTTTTGTCATCACTCTAATCAATATACAGATCACTTCCATTGCCTAAAATATTCCTTGTGTCGAGTGGTATGCTGGTAAATATTTAACAGTAGGCTCTGAAAAATATGTTATATTTTAACATCTATTTAACATACAAATAATTTAACAGCTATACACACTAACTCACTTTTAAGTTTAATTGGCATTATTAGCATTTTTTCCATCACTTTCTTTGGTCTAGACAATTAAAAAATTTAAATCAAGGCATGATTTGTAAAGTTTCTTGATATCCACTACTCCCACCATGGCTGATTTCAAGTTGCCAACATGGTGTCACGAATGTGGACTTGGGAAGAGATGGCACCATTATCCAGCATTTCTACCATAGAGACACAAGCAAGTAACTGCAAGAGCACAGATAATAGTAAAACACAGTAAAATTACTGAGAAGAGATAGAAATGCATATTTATTATCTTTGTTTTAAATATAATTTATTTATTTGCAAGTTTAATTTTTTTTAAAGATTTATTTATTTTAGAGACAGAGTGAGTGAGCAGAGGGGCAGAGGGAGAGGGAGAGAGAAATTTTAGCAGACTCCACACTGAGTGTGGAGCCCAGCGCAGGACTTGATCTCACCACCCTGAGATCATGACCTGAGCTGAAGCCAAGAGTAGACACTTAACCAACTGCACCACCCAGGGGCCCCCTGCAAGTTTTTAAATAATGGCTGTTTAACAACTGGCTCCCCAAACTCCTGAAAATGTATAATTAATTGACTCTTGGGAGTCAGTAGGAGTCCTCAGTACACCGCTGTTTATGCCCCTTTCTGTCTATCCCCACCTCCACTCCCAGCTCTAGACAACCATTGATCTGATTTCCATAACTATTGATTAGTATTGTTAGTTCTTGAACTTCGTATAAATAGAATCATACAGTGTAAACTTCTTTTTGGCTGAATTATTTTGCTTAGCAGAATGTTTTCATAATGTTGTGATTCGGTGATTTGTTCCCTTTTATCGCTGAAAAAGTATTCCATTGTGCGGCTATACCAGTTTATCTATCCATTCACCTATTGATGGACATTTGGATTGTTTCCACTTTTTGGCTATTACAAGCAAAGTTGTGATGAACATCTGTGTACAACTCTTTGTGTGGACATATTTTCATTTCTCTTGGCCAAATACTCAGGAATTGAATTGCTGGGTCTACTTTAAGTGTATCTTTCACTTTATAAAAATTAACTTGTCTTCCAAAGTGGTTGCACCATTCAACATTCCCACCGGCAGGTTGATGGCTCCATGTCCTCACCAACACTTGGAACTGTTAGTCTTTTAATTTTTTAACAATGTGAATAGGGCATAGAGGTATCTCATTGTAGTTTTAATTTGCATTTCTCTAATGACTAATGATGTTGAGCACCTTTTCTTAGGCTTATGGACCGTTTGTACATTTTCTTTGGTGAAGTGTCTGTTTAAGTCTCTTGCACATTTTTAAAAAGTGAGTTGTAGAAACAACCCAAATGTTAATCAACTGATGAGTGGATAAATAAAATATGATATATCCATACAATGGAATAGTATCTGGTAATAAAAAGAAATGAAGTACTAATACATGCTACAACATGGATGAACCTTGAAAACATGCTGAGTGAAAGAAGCCAGACACAAAAGGCCACCTATTATATGATGCCATTTACATGAAATATCCAGAATATGCAAATCTATGGAGATAGTAATTAGATTAGTGGTTCCCTAAGCCTCGTATGGAAGGGGGAGGGATGTGGTGGTGGGGGAGGTGACAGCTAAGAGGAGCAGGGTTTCGGGGCGCCTGGGTGGCTGAGTCGTTGAGCGTCTGCCTTCGGCTCAGGTCATGATCCCAGGGTCCTGGGATGGAGCTGCGTATCGGGCTCCCTGCTCCGCGGGAAGCCTGCTCCTCCCTCTCCCACTCCCCCTGCTTGTGTTCCCTCTCTCGCTGTGTCTCTGTCAAAGAAATAAATAAATAAATCTTAAAAAAAAAAGAAAACAAAAGAGGAGTAGGGTTTCTTTTTGGTGTAATGAAAACACTCCAAAATTGATTGTGGGAATGGACGCACAGCTCTGTAAATATACTAAAAGCCCATTGAATTGTACATTTTAAATGGGTGAATTGCAGGGCATGTGAATTATATCCCGTATTAAAAATGTGGGTTGTTTCTTTATTCGTGTTTTATGTAGAGGTTCTTTCTGTATTCTGGATACAAGTAATTTGTCAGTGCTTTTTGAAGAGCAGAAGCCTTTAATTTTGATAAAGACCAATTTATCAACTTTTTCCTTTTATATCTAATCCTTTAGTTTTGTATCCCAGAAATCTTTGCCTACTCCAGGGTTCCAAAGATTCTTCCTGTGTTTTCTTCTAGAAACTTTATAGTTTCAGCTTTTACATTTAGGTCTCTGATACATTTCATGCTAATCTTTCTGTACAATGTGAGGTAAAGATTAGGTTCAGATATCCAGTTTTATCAACATCATTTGTTGAAAAAACTATCAATTAACCATACATAGTGTGGGTCTGTGGCTGAATTTCTGTTATGTTCCATTTATATATATATATCTATCTTTATGCCATAAATCCTCCAACTTTGTTCTTTTTCAAAATTATGTTGGCTCTTCTAAATCCTTTGAATTTCCACATAAATCTTTGAATCAGCTTATAAATTTCTACATAAAGTCCTGTTGGGATTTTGACTTGGATTGCATCGACTCTGTACATCACCTTGGGCAGAAATACCAGGGAGGACATTAGGAGAAGGAAAGGAAGAATGAAGGGGGGGGAAATCAGAGGGGGAGACGAACCATGAGAGACTATGGACTCCGAGAAACAAGCTGAGGGTTTTAGAGGGGAGGGGGGTGGGCGGATGGGTTAGTCTGGTGATGGGTATTAAGGAGGGCACATACTGCATGGAGCACTGGGTGTTATACGCAAACAATGAATCATGGAACACTACATCAAAAACTAATGATGTAATGTATGGTGACTAATATAACATAATAAAAAAAAATGTTGGGTCTCCCAACCCATTAGAGGTAGGGGTTTTTCCTTTTAGTCAGATCTTCTTAAAGTTTTGCTGTTCTCAGGGGCACCTGGGTGGCTCAGTTGGTTAAGCAACTGTCTTCGGCTCAGGTCATGATCCTGGAGTCCCAGGTTTGAGTCCCACATCAGGCTCCCTGCTCAGTGGGGAGTCTGCTTCTCCCTCTGACCCTATCCCCTCTCGTGCACTCTCTCTCTCACTCTACCTCTCTCAAATAAATAAAAAAAATCTTTAAAAAAAATAAAGTTTTGTGGTTCTCGCTATAGATGTCTGACACAAATTTCTTTAGGCATACTCCCAAGTATTTCATGTTTTCTTGATTTGATTTCTACCACTATAGATTATCTTTGATGCTATTTTAAATGGTATTTTAAAATATTGTTTTCCGATTATTCGTTGCTAGGTTCTAGAATGAGACATTGCTAATGGTAAGAAAACTGAGAGTCATAGTCTCCTTTGTGTGTTTCCCTTAAGAACAGCATCTTAGCTGATGGTAAAAATGTCTGTAAAGCGAGCTGAATTCTGCTTGTGTGTATGCATGTGTAGACAGCTTTTCTGATTTCAAGAATTTTGTTGGGTAAGACTGATTAAAAAGAGTTGACTTTCCAGGAAAGTGGGTCCTTTCTCTTTTCATCCCCCCTCTTTCCTGAAGGCAAGAAATTCTTGGATGGATCCAATTCTTTTGTTCCTTTATCTATTTCTGAGCAACATGAATGCAAATGGAGTGTTACAAAGAAAATCCAGGATATTCTCAGATGAACCAGAGCACTGGGAATATGCACAGACTTTTCTTGATCCTATATTTTTTTGATAGGCTCAGATCTTATTCCAGGAACTCAACCTAGCAGGACAGCCAGCTCTCAGAGGCCTTTCTCTGGCCCTTGCCTGAGGGCGTTGGATATCCTACCATTTGAACATGTGATGTGATAAGATCTTTCAAGAGAGATACTTTCCATCTATCACCTGGAACCTTTCCATCTATCACCTGGAACCTTTTCTGTCTGTCACAGTAGGAGCTCCACTGACTCTTGGTTACAGTTTTCAGTAGACAGCGAGGTCAGTGTTCCGTGAGCTCAGGATGCTGGGCTCATGTTCTCAGAATACCCATCTGGAAGACACTGGAGAGAGGCATCCCAGGATAAGAACTAGATTAAGGGGTGGGAGAGCCAGGAAGCTTCCCAGGCAGTAGTCTAGAAGGAATGGTAAGATATCACTGAAGCATATCAGAAATATGCTGCCGGTTAACTCAGGTTTCCACACTGA
Organism: Phoca vitulina; assembly: GCF_004348235.1. NCBI lineage: Eukaryota > Metazoa > Chordata > Mammalia > Carnivora > Phocidae > Phoca > Phoca vitulina. The sequence continues at coordinate 3,544,131 of NW_022589761.1, read as the reverse complement.
CGTCCTCGCATAACTAGCAACATGTGAATTGTGCCTGTAGTGGTGGGAATTTACCTGACGCGATGGTAGCCTCCCATTCCACAGCTCTAGGGGAGAGCCCACTGAGGCCAGCTGGATGGTGCCTGCACTCAGACAGGGCCTGCTTCACTGGAAACGAGTTATTTATGAGCTGCATTTTAATTGGTAGAATAAGCCTCCAAAGTTGTGTGGCTTGGAAATAGGCACAGACTTATTTCTGTTTTCACATATTTTATATTTTTTATTTAAAAATCAAAGAAGATCGGTTTGGAAGGGTACCTTCTTATCCATCATGCCCAGGTGCTCGAGAACCTGGCCTGACCCTGCTATGGTGACCTCTGGTGTGGGTTTCCTGCCTGCCCCACTATCTCCAGGGCCCCAAAGGGAAGAGGTAGGTCACACAGCTGAAGGGGTTGGGGTGGGAGCGGTCACCACAGTCTTTCCCACTGCCTGCCTCCGCTTGGAGGCCCCTGCTTTTCTTCGTACCTCCCACTCACGGAGCACAGAGAAGCAAGTCTCAGATCCTTGGCTCTCCTGCTTTCCGGCTACTGGACAGAAGAGCACAGTGCCTGCCAGGCCAGAGACCCCATGGGGGGTCAGCATTTCCCTTTGTGGTGAGGACACTGGTCCCCAGCAGTCAGAGGGCAGGCATTGGGCGGAGTGTGCCTGCTGGTTCCTTGGACTCTGCCTGCGGTCTAGGACCCTGGCAAGCCCTGGAAGAGGGAAGGGGCCAGGACTGTGGGCCAGGTGTTGGAAACTGTGGGGATACGGCTGAGGAGCTGGGACTGGGAACAAGTGGACACCCTCAGTTTTGCACAGTGATGTAAGGCACTGGTGTCATTTACCTGGAAAACTGCTTAGCATGTGTCTTTACCAGCCACTCGTGGGATTAATTTTGCAACAGAGACACTGGCACGTAGAAACCTCATTGGTTTTTATGTGGCACCTGGCAGTCTCCTGAGTCATAAGGTCAGAAGGATCCGCTGCTTAACCCAGGCACTGAAATGAACCAGGGTTAATGGCAGCTCTCTGGATGGAATCTCAAGAATATGAGCGACCCTCCTTTCAGTTCTCCCTCGGCTGTGGAGTTGAGGTCAGAGGGCTCACCCAATGTTCCCTCCTTGTGTCGGAGACCCCAGCTCACCAAGCTGCGAAGCCAGGCTCTCTGGGGGCTCCACTCCGCTTCTGTCCTGGGCGCAGCATCCATGGTTCTTTTCGGGAATGGGCAGGAGAGCTAGAGACCTTAATGCACAGAAACACCCAAAGGTCTCTCTTTAACATCAGGGCTGATCTTCTTCTGGCCAAACCCTTCTTTCTGGATTGCCCTTGAAGTCATGGCTCCCTCCAGTCTTTCTTCTCCTCTGGACTTCTGCTGTGGTGGGTAAGCAGAGGCTAGGCAGGAGAGCGGGAGCTGAGACGGCCCACTCGGACCCTGGGTGCACCCCTCCCACAGCCCGGCCCCAAGCAGGGGGGATCTGGCATCTTCCTGCTCTTTGAGGGGCCCACAGCCATGTGGGGCGCAGGCTTGTCTATAAGGAGACCCAGACAGGGAGGATGCCGGGAGAGAGGTACTGTTATTTGGCTGCTTGATACCTACATAAACATATTTTTCAGAAGGAAAAAGAGAAGAAAAAGACAAAAGCATTTTCCCCAGTCAATCCGCATTTTAGAGATAGCAGATATTTGTCTAGAAATCATTTTAGCAGATATGGGAGTGATGGCATCCCTCAAAAAAGTCCTGGGTCCCAGCCCCCACAGGGGTAAAGTCAGGGACAAGGTGAAGGGGACCTCTTTGTTTCCTGGAAGATCAACAAAGTGTTTTCCAGGTAATAAGGTCACTATAGATAATAATGGTGAAAATTCACAAAACTAAACATCACTAAAATGGAGCAGGAAGGCTAGAAGAAGAGGCTGTAAGGGGGAGCCTTACCACTTAACATCAATTACAGCAAGAATTGTCAATCACAGACCCCAACAGAAGAATCCTCAACAGGAAAAAATGATCAGTTATAGGCCCCATCAGGGAAAGATGTGCATTGCATCTCCTACAAGTAATGGATTACCTGGCAACTCAGCCAATGAGAAACTGTCATCACCCTGGACTCATGCTTTTCTCCAATGTTCTTTTGTGCAAAACAACTCCTCCCAACTTCCTCCTCCCTCTCCATAAAATAAGGTTCCTCTGCTTTGTTTGTTGGACTCACCTATGATTTTACCATAGCTTGTTTGTCCCAAATTGAGATTCTGTTATTCCTGAATAAACCCATTTTTGCCGTAAAATAGCTTTTATTTTATTTTATTTTTTTCTGACTTTTATTTTAAAGGTTAACAACTTGATGGGTTGTGAGCTAAGAACTCTACCCCAAACTCCAGGGGTGCACAGGGCCTAGGACTGAGTCAGCCTGCAGTTCTCCTGGCCACAGGGACCCTTCTGGGGCCAAGGAGGAAAGGTGAGGCTTGTTCTGAACTAGGGAGGGCTGGACTTGCTACAGCCTTCTTGCCCCGAGGCAGTGCCAGTGTTGAAGCTACATTTCAAGAGAGCAAATATTCAAACTACTGTGCTCAAGAATCACACAATGTCCCTCCCACACATTCTGTTATCCCAAGTAAGTCAGAGGCTAACTCAGGTTCAAGGGCTAAGTAAACAAACTCTACCTCTTTATGGGAGGAGGTGTAAAATGTTGGGGCTTTGTTTTTAGTCTGGACAGCTATTTTTTCTAAGCATAACAATGTTCCCAAATTTTGACATATATTGCTCTTCCTGTCATCTGTTTATAGCTGGTGACTTTCGTTGATTTCCAGTTTGACCAGGAAAGTGACTTTCAGTTTACAAGTTACTAGTTTTTTTGTTGGTTTAACCAATCATTTTGCTTTTTTTTTTTTTTTTTCAGAGTGGTAAGAGTATGTGCCCTGTTATTTTGGTAATTAATTTAGGGTGTTTTTTTTTTTTTTTTGTAGCTTAGTATATGATTATTTTCTATATATGCACCATGGACATTTGAAAAGACTGTGGGTTTTTGTTGTTGCTGAAAAGATGTGGAAATTGATAGATTTATCACTTTATATTTTTCAAAGATACTATATGCACTCTATCCTATATCTACAGGAATTTTGTGGCAGGCAGGCTTGGGAGGCATTATGTTGGGTAGGCAAGGAGCTGAAATAAATCAAGAAATGGTTTTCATCATAACCACAGTTGACCTGGGGTGGGGACAGCTGGGGAGCTCTGGAGTAGAGGGGAAGTGCGTGTGTTTCATGCTCTCAAAATGATCACAACCAGTGTAACAGGAGGGCTTCTTCCCAAAGAATGTCATTAGCAGTACTGAAAACAATAGGATGTGCTTATTTGTTGTATAATTGACTTGGGGAGACAGAAGTAACATAGCAAAACATAAGGGACAACAGGGGAAGTGGCAAAAAATTATGAAGCAAGGAAAGTGACAGAGACTTGGGGGGGGCGTGGGAAGGGAGTCAGGAGGGGGAGACTCTGGGTTGGGGTGGGTGGCTCTGGGCTTACAGAGCTGGCTGGAAGCCTGGGCAGGCTTTCCTCTGGCCTGAGGAGGGCGGGAGTTTTTCCTCAAGTTCTTCAAGCACATTAGCAGTTAAGTCCAAGTCACTGCTAGGCTTCCCAGTGAACCAGAAGGTTCCCATTTTAGGTGGAGCCATTTTGCGTTGAGTTTTTAGTGGTTGCTGATACATCTTACGAACTTTGACGTACAGAACAACAAAAGCTGATCTTGAATAGAGGTGTTGGGGGAGGCAAGAGTTTAGTTTTCACAGGAGAGGGACTCCATGGCTTGTCCTTGGTCCATGGAATCATGTGGTGATTTCTGTGGTGTCCTCAGACTCTTCATGAGTGAAGAACTTTTTGTTAAAACATTGGAGTGCTGCTTCAGTTGTGGTGAATTGTAATTCATTTTTTTGTCTTGTGAAAATATTTGCTAGTCAATGGTTCAGTTTGACCCGTTTACTTGCCAGAGAGATGCAAATCTTAGGCCACTTAAGAATTCAAGAACTAATTCTCTGTGGGATGTCTTTCTATGGTCAAGGTAATGACCAGTTCAATAAAGGGCCAAGCATAATCATGATGTGGAATAAAATGCATTATGCAGGGTGGTCCGAACCCTGAGAAGGTCTTGAACTACTGTGTACATCTTGATTGCTAATTAGAAAAAGGTGTTTCAGTCCAGAAACCACTGAAATATGTGAACTGAGAGGCATTGGTTATGGAAATTAGAATCAAAGGCATCAAGCTTTGCATTTCTGATTACATATTCAAACCACACAATTACAGTGTATAAAATCAATTTTTACTATAGTCATAAGTAGTAATTAGACATAGACTTTTAAAATTTAAATCATATTTATAATGGATGAGATTTATCCACTTCTTTACCCCCAAGCAGAAAAAAGATCTGAATGGGAAACCACTGCTGCTTATTTTATAGGTAGTCCTTAAAATAGTTCAGTTGTAACCCATTCAGCTCGAGGGGGACACGCTGGAGAAAAAGCGAAGAAGTTGTCTCCCTTCAAATATTATACCATTTGTGTTCATGGCTGCTAGTTTTTAGAGTTTCCCATGTTTTGTCAAGGAGTTGATGCCAAAGAAAGGGGAAAAGAAAATGAGGGCGGGGTAGAGAAGAGATCAAGAGGTAAAACAGCAAAGACAAGTTCCTCACTAGAGTGAGTAAGTAAGAAGGGCCTGGAAGCAATGAAAACCCTAGCACCCAGATTATGGTCTCTAAATACCATTCCCTCCCTAAAGGAAACAAGACTGCTTGGAAAGTAGTGGATTCCAGGTCTGGAGCAGAAAATGTACGAACAAAAGCTGGAACATCTTGTTCCCAAATGCAAGGACATGCTCCAAGATTGATGGGAACATGGTAAAAGGACATGGGAACTAGGTTGGAGATGTCCCCCCTGGGTGAATCCACGCCCATTTGAGCATAAAGAATGGGTTATAACACATGGAATAAAAAGTAGTTTGAATCATAATAATACTGCTCCTTATGCCCCACCCCCATAAAAATGACAACGAATAAATACAGAAGAAATGGTAAAACTAGAAAATCACTTTTTTGCAACAAGTTTTGTTATAGTTGATTCAGATGAAACTTATCGGTGGATGCTAAACCACCTGTTGTTGGACCAGGATAGTCACCTCAAAAGATTTACTAGTTAAAGGAAGAAAGAGGATCATGACAATGGAGAAATCTGGCTGATGCCACCGTAACAGATAGTCAGACTTCACCAATAATGGGACCAGCTGACACCATGGGTCTTCTGATGAAGGGCACAACATCATCTGTAAGTATCCTTGCCCAAAAATGTTTAACCTGAGTCTAGTCATAAGGAATTACCTGGAAAATCCAGACTTTGTATGAAACAACAGGCTTGGATTCTTTTAAAAATGTCAGTGTTGGCTGCCCAGCTGGCTCAGTCAGAAGAACATGTGACTCTTGATCTTGGGATTGTGAGGTCGAGCTCCACAGTCGGTGGAGATAAGATTACTTAAATAAATAAAACTTAAAAATGTCAGGGGGCACCTGGGTGGCTCAGGCAGTTAAGCATCTGATGCTTGATCTCAGCTCAGGTCTTGATCTCAGGAGCATGAGTTCAAGCCCTGTGTTGGGTTCCATGCTGGGCATGGAACCTACTTAAAATAACAAAACAAAACAAAAATGTCAGTGTCAAAAAAGATCAAGAGAGACGCAGGGAACTGTTCTGGATTCAAAGAGAGTAAAGAGATATAACAACTAAATGCAATGTGTGAGCACTGACTGGGTCTTGGATTTAAAAAAAAGCTATAAAGGGCACAATTGGGACAGTCTGGGAAATTTAAACATGGGCTATTCATTAGTTAATAAATAATAAGGTTAAATTTCTTAATTGCAATAACTTGTGTTTTTGTAGGGAATGTCTTTGTTCTTAGGATTGATAGTCTGAAGTACTAAGGAGTGGAGTGTCATGATGTCTGCCACTCATCTTAGATACTTTAGCTTCCCTGAGAATGTGTGGGTGCTTGTGTGCCCATGTGTAGAAATACAGAGAGCGTGATAAGCATTAACAAGTGGTGAATCTAGATGAAGGATGTGTTATTATTTCAACTTTTCTGCAGGTTTGAAGATGGTTAAAATGAAAGGTTGATGGAGAAAAGCTGGCCAAATCAGGGTGACTCAGAAGAGTTTTAAGTAAAAAGAATGAATTTAGGTGCAATTATATTTTTAAACTAATGTCAATATGATTGCAATTAATTCTTGTTTTTCTTAAGTCAACACCTAATTAATTTTTAGACACGTTAAATTTTTTAATAGAAAGTTGTTCACCCGATTTATAAAAAGCCATACAGAGAAATTTCCTTCCATCCTTACCCTCAACTGCTCTGTTTCTGCCTCAAATCCCCCTCTGCCATTGGTTTCTGATGTACCCTTTTAGAGGTCATGCATACATAAATACAAAACATATATTTTGTTTTTCTTCCTTTGCTATACAAGACAGCTCATTCTACATACAGTTCTGCATCTGCCCCTTCACCTAACAATATCTTCAATATCTTTCCACGTAGAGCTTTGTCATCTGCATCTTTTATTATAGCTGCATAGTGTTCTACTGTATGAACATACTGTAACTTATTTAACCTTTGACAGACTTTAGATTGCTTCTTGTCTTTTGCTGTTGCAAACAATGCTATAGTGAACCCTTGAACAGACGCTTTTTCACACGCATGTGCTGGTATGAGTATCTGTAGAATAAAACAACAAAGTGGGATTGCTGAGTCACAAAGGATCAAGGATAAGCTTTTGTAGTTTTGGTGGCTATTGCTAATGGAGACATAGTGCTCCTTCCCATACATTTCCACCCCGGGTCCTGGAAAGTGCCTTCCCCAGAGCCTCGTCAACAGAATGTGCTATCAACCCTACGGAGTTTTGTTGGTTGGATAGAAGAAAAATTTATCACAGGAAAATGTTCATTTGCCTTGCTGTGATGAATGAGGTTGAACTTCGTGTCATATGTCGAAGAACCATTTGCAGTACCTTTTCTGTGAGCTGTTTATTCACATCTTTTGCCTCTTTATTATTTGATTATATTTTACGGGAACAAGGAGTTTACTAGAGCAATTAGAGCTTACACAAATGTGGGAAGTTAGAGGCCTGGAACGGAGGTGTTGAAAGTAACGGTGACAGGCAGAAACGCTGGTGCAGCTGGGGGATCAGAGCCTGTGGGAAAGTGCCCGAAGCTGGGTGTGTGAAAGAGGAGGTCTGAGAGAGCCATGCCCTGTGGGCCCTGCAGCCGAGCACTCTGCAGTGGCCTGGGGCCACTGTTGGCTGATGGTGCCTGAAATCAACAAGTGTCTCACCAACAACACCTTCCAAGAGTAATGGTGTCCATTTCATTTCCATCCTTTCGGATGTCACACAAGTTCCTCTCTTGGCCAACTTTAACCTGGGGCCATGCAGGAGACTGGTTTCCCAGCCTTAGACCAGAATGGTGGTGTCAAGTTGAGAATATCCAGCATGCTCCACCCCTCTGTCATCGTGGAATCCATACTCACTTCCTTTCCCTATACTTAAGTCTCAGAGAGGAGCAGAATCACACTTTGACCCAACAGGAGGCAATGATCCCTCATTTACCCATCTTTAGGGGGTGTTCATTCCTCTCCTACCTGAGTCACAACCCACCTTTGATGCGAGATACAGGGTTAACTACTATTGCAGTCAGTTCCACTGCTCTAATGGAATACCATAGATGGGGGTGCTTAAGCAACCCACATTTATTTCCCACATTTCTGGAGGCTGTAAGTCCATGATCAAGACACTGGCAGAGCAGATACCTGGTGAGGACCTTCTTCCTGATTTGCAGATGACTGCCTTCGTGCTGTGTCCTTAGGTGTGGAGAGAAAGGGATAGGGAGCAAGAGAGGTGGAGGGAGGGGAGAGGGAGAGGAGAAGGGAGGGTAAGGGAGGGAGGCGGAGGGGAGAGGAGAGGGGAATTTTGGTGGGATTCACCCTGGAAAGCTAAAGGTCTGGCTTTCTCTCAGGAGTCTATAGTTAATTTACAGTTCTTCACAATCCAGATGCAATTTACCTACCAGGTGTCATTCTAAGCACAAACAATGTTGCCTGGTAGCATAATTAACAGGCCATCTTATCAGGCTTCCCCAGTGAATCAGTTATAATGAACCACCCCCAAACAGTGGCTTAGAACAACAACCTTTTATTTGTTCATGATTCTGTGGATCAGCAATTCGGGCTGGTCTCGCCTGGGTGGTTCTTCTGCGGGTGACTCAAGTGGTTGTAGTTAGCTGGTGTTGGACTAGGGCTGGATGGTCTAAGATGACCTCACTCCCATAGCTGGTAGGTACTTACTGAATTCTTATAGTTTTTCAATGAATTCTCTTGAATTTTCCGATTACATCATCTACAAATAGTGATAGTATACATCTTTCTTTCTAATTTTATACTTCAAATTTTTTTTTAAAGATTTTATTTATTTATTTGAGAGAAAGAATACACAAGTGGGTGGGGGGGGGTGAGGATGGAGAAGCAGACTCCCCACTGAGCAGGGAGCCCAACACAGAGCTCGATCCAGGACCCCGAGATCATGACCTGAGCCAAAGGCAGATGCTTAATTCACTGAGCCACCCAGGCACCCCACTTAGAATTCTTTCTTTAACTAATTGCATTGGCTAGTACTGCCAAGACAGTGTTATGTAATAGGGGTGATGGGGCATCCTTGTGTTCTTCATAGCTAGTGGGAATGTCCCTAGTGTATCCCCAATATATTGATGCTAGCTTTTGGGTTGAAATTTTTTAAAAATCACATTGAGGGGCAATGGCTGGCTCAGTTGGTAGAATATGCAACTCTTGATCTCAGGGTCATGAGTTCAAGCCCCAGTTGGGAGTAGAGATGACTTAAAAATAAATAAATACATAAACTTCAAAAAATCACATTGGAAGTAGATGGCTATCTCTTTATTTCGGTGCTTATTGAGAATGGCATTCATTGAATGTATCTTTTTAGCATTTAGGAAATAGTCTTTATTTCTCCTTAGGCTCAGTGATATGAAAACAAATCACATAGTCAGAAATCTATTCACAAAATTCAAACCAATTTCCCATTTGATATTGGCTCTATTATAGAGTTTCTTCTAGAGAGCTAAGTCCAGGATGTCCAAGATCAGGGTTATAGGAGAAGTAGATGAATCTGAGTTACATTTTGGAAATAAAGCCAATGATGGATTCAATGTGGCAATGTGGGATGTGAAGGATAAAGAGGAATTAAGGATGAGTTCTGGGTTTGATCTTGAGAAATGGCTCAGACTGAGGTCACCAATAACTTTTTTTAAAGATTTGTTTATTTATGATTTTTAGATAGAGAGTGAGAGATAGCAGGGGGAGGGGCAGAGGGAGAGGAGAGAATCTCAAGCAGACTCCCCGATGAGCATAGAGCCCCATGTGGGGCTCGATCCCACAACCCTGAGATCATGACCCGAAATCAAGAGTCTGACTCTCAAATGACTGAGCCACCCACGTACCCCTACCAATAACTCTGATTGCCAGATGCAATGGGACCTTTCCCACCTTACCTAATACCAGAGGTCTGTGACTTTGCTGACCACTCTCTCAACTTTCTGTTCTGCAACTGTAGGGCTTCCTCCTTCACTGTTTCTTCTCAGTCTCTTGGTGGGCTCTTCTCCACCTGCCTAGGATGCCTAGGCTGAAACCCCCCCACCCTGGCTCTGTTCTTAGCTGCCTTCTGTCCCTGCACGGTCTCGGATAATCTCATCTCTCCCCAGGGTTCCAACTATGAGGTACCACTTGTGCTGCCTGATGGCTCCCAAACCTGTGTCTCTGGCCCTGTCTTGCTCCTGAGCTCCCAGCTGAAGATCCACTTGCCTATGGGACTTCTCCCTACATGAATCTTCTGCAGGTGTCTCGAATCCTTCAAGTCTAAAACCACACTCCTTATCTGCTTCGATTCTTGCACCAGTTCTGATGTGTGTTTTCGTCCATACCACCAAGCAATTCTTGGACACCAACTGAGCATCCTAAAATTCAACTCCATTCTGACACTATCTACCTGGACACAGCATCAGACCCCACAGGTTAAGGGCCCAATTCCACAAGATGGCCCCCTGCCCCCTTCAGATGCCAATCAAGAGTTCATGTTGTCACCTGTGCTTCTGACCAGCTGTATATCGGAGGTCCCAAGTCCCCCCTCCTTAGGTTTGATTAACTTGCTAGAGCGGCTCACAGAACGCAGAGAAGCATTTCACTTACTGGATTACCAGTTTATTATAAAAGGATATAACTCAGAAGTAGCCAGATGGAGATGATGCATAGAACAGGTAGGAGGATAGGGTGCGGAGCTTCCCCATGCCCTCTCCAGGTGCGCCACTCTCCCCAAATCTCCATTGGTTCACCAACCCAGAAGCTTCCTGAACCCCATCCTCTTAGGGTTTTAATGGTGGCTTCATTACGTAGGCAAGACTGATTAAATCATTGGCCATGGGCTTTTGCTTGAACACCCAGCCCTAACCCCTTCCCTCATCAGAGGTCAGGGGGTGGGTCTGAAAGTTCCAACCCTCTAATCTCAGGGTTGGTTCCCTTGGCAACCAGCTTCCAGCCTTTTGCGCTTCCCTAAACCACCTCATTAGCATAAAAAAAGACACCTTTATTTCTCTCTGCACTTAGGAAATTCCGAGTGTTTTAGGAGCTCCCTGGCAGGAATAGGAAGAAGACCAAATATATATTCCTCATTACAAATCACAATGTTACACCTACCTTATCCCGTATGTGATGGGGTGGGGTCACTGTATCATAGGTTCCTTTCCCTCCTTCCTTTTTCCTGATCAGGCACTAAGTTCTGAAGATTCTACCATCTCAAATCTGGTCCTTTCAGTCTCTTAGGCCCTGTCCTCTGTGTTGGGACTGACATGACAGCCTCCTACATGCTCTCTCCACTCCCTTCCTGCATTCCTAACTTCTTCGTGTTCCTCGAGTGTCTTTAAAAAAAATCTGTTGAGAAAAATTTTGTGTTATAAGAGACTCTAAGAATGAATTTTTGCTGGTAGAACAATGAGCTCGAGAACAGAACGCTGTGTCCTCATAGATCTTTATTCTGAGCACAGAAGTGTGGGGTGCCAAGTTTCCTTAGCCTTGTGACTGGTACTTTGTAGAAGTTCACATATTTTAAGAAGGATTTCGTCGGCCAAGTGCATCACGAATCACGTGCAGAACTCTCACCGGAAAGGCATTGGTCTCTGTATCTATTAGGTTGTTTGAAGTACAACCTCTAATTGGTGAGGCTGACATGCCTTGCAGTTCCATACACTGCGATCCTATACCCTCACTTGACTTTCAAGGTTAACATTTAGAAGAATTTTTTAAAAAGAATTTATTTATTTGAGAGAGAGTGAGCACGAGCTGGGGGGAGGAACAGAGGGAGAAGGAGAAGCAGACTCCCCACTGAGTAGGAAGCCCAACGCTGGGGCTTGATCCCAGTTCCCCAGGATCATGACCTGAGGTGAAGGCAGACCCCCAACCAACTGAGCCACCCAGGCACAGCTTAGGAATTTTTTATGAGAAAGTGTTATCCTGAAATAGTTTTGACTAATCACAGATACCAAGAACCACTGACATTTTGAATGACGGGGACAGGTGAGTGTCCTGAAAGGCCATCCGGGGCAGGGGGCCATGGACTTCCAGTGACTGCTGGCCTGTGGGGCTGTGCAGTGGCCTGGCAGGTGTGGGACTGGGGCAGGTGGCTGTGGGACTGAGACAGCACATTAAGGATGCCAGAGGGAGACCAATTAAGAGGACCAACCCTGGGCTTCAGGGTGAGAGTCCTAGTAGGGAAGGGAGCAGGGTCGGTAAGTTTGGGAAGGCTCAGGGAAGAGCAGGGGAGATAGAGATGCCATGAGCTCTTGTTCGCAGGGGGAATAACCTCAGTTTCTGGGAGTTCCTGAAGAGAAAAGGTGAGGGACAGTGAGAGACAGACAGACAGACAGACACAGATAGTTACCATCAAGTGTGGGAAAAGCAACAAGATTCAACAGAATGCCCACTAGGCAGATCATTTAACTGAAGTGGTCCTATCTGTGGAGTCATTCTCAAGTGGGAAAAGAAAAAGGAAAAAGAAAAAAGCATATACTATATATTTATATTATATAGTATTACATAATATAGCCACACATATCACATTGTATATGTACTATTATTGTACAGTATATACTTTACCACTTTATTTTTTTCTAAGATTTTACTTATTTATTAGAGAGAGAGAAAGCACAAGCCATGGGGAGGGGCAGAGGCAGAGGGAGAAGCAGACAGCTCCCCCAGCCCCCTCCCACAAGCAGGCAGCCCTATGGGGGGGGGATTGATCCCATGACCCCAGGATCACGACCCCAGCCAAAGGCAGATGCCCAACCAACCTGAGCCACCCAGGAGTCCCTATACTTAACCACTTTAAAACGATTCACTACATAATTTTTTTTCTTTTTCTATTTCTATATTCCTAGAAAATCACTAACATTTACTGAAGGCTCTGTGGGCCAGGCACTGCATGGTGTGATTCCCGGACCTTTATGCCTTTAATCCTACCACAGTCCCATTTTACAGATGAGAAAGTGGAGTCCAGGGAAGTTGAACAGCAGGTGATAGGAGAAGCTGGTATTACGGCTCAGCGGGCTGAGCTGTGAGCAGCTGCTCGGCACAAAGAGCTGGGCTGGTGTTGCCCTCGACCTGCTTATTGGGGAGGGGGCGGTGACCGTTGACAGCCCTGTTCATTTTCTGATGGTGATGAGTTTGAAAAAACAAATGATTCCTGGAGGTGGCTGATTGCTCTCCAGTTCTTGTGGCTGCTCGGCGGCATTTGGGGCTGTGAAGGTAAAGCCCATTGAGCAGTTGGTAACACAGTTAAGTAGCTAACAGACATTTTAAAATAAGGTGCTGAACCGTGTGTGAGACACCACATCCCCGCCCCCTGAGGAGCTTCTGATTAAAGTCACCGAGGAATCAGCTCTTGAGAGAACGCCAGTAGCCAGATCTTTTTCTCTCCATCAGGGAGCCCGAATTAGGAAACCGGACTTGAAATCACCAGAGAAATTTATAAGATTTTAATGTCTAAGAATCCGAATTAGCATGTCTCTGTCCAAAGGGTATGAAAAACTAATCTGAGCATAATTATCATATAATGTGGTACCGGGGCAGGGACCTGCAGCCGGCTGCTTGCGGTCGGAAGTTATGAACCAGGAGGGGGCGTGGGCGCGTAGCGACCCCATCAGTCAGACCCCACCCGGAGCAGCTTAGCCGAGCAGCTCGGTGGTGACCCCTGCCAGGTCTGAGAGTTCGGGGCCCTGAAGGCTGACATCCTCACAGCGGGCGGGGCCGCCCGGAGCGAGTGTGTGCTTAGAGTCCTGGAAGAAGACGCACCTTTAAAATCAGATTTGGGAGGCTCTAGGGGAGAAGGCGCATGTACACAGGAGGGGAGGGGCTGCGCTCTACCTACCTTTCGGCAGCACACCTGTTTCCCCGCTCCTCCAAGGAGCCCGCCTGTACCTTCCATTTGATTCTAAGGGGGCGGGGCCTTCTAATAGGGCGTCCATAAAGCTTCAGGATAAGTGAGTGCCTACTTGGGTGTCTAAATTCAGCTGAAGCAGTTTACATGGAATCCTGCCATGTCTGCGATGCCTTTTTTTCATTTATGTCTAAGAAGTCACACTTTTGACTTTTTATTTCGTTTCTTAAATTCCTTCGATATGACTGGCTGCCTGGTGCATATTTATGACCTTGGGTAGTTTGCTGTGGCCACACCGCACCATGCAAGCCAACAAATAAATGCAGTAGAAAAATAACATGGGAAATCCCAAAAGGTAAACAACTTGGGGGGTGGGGGGGGAGAGAAATGAGTTTAAACAAGAACTCCAGAAATTCCTTTAAGGAGAATTCACTCAGAGGAGCACCAGTATATTTGGAATATTGATGCTCATTCCTGCCAGAGAACCCTTGGCTTTTTGCTAGAAATTACATGGATTTTTATTATGGCCTTTATCAATAGACCTCTCCTTTCACCTTTGGGGAAAAAGTTACTGCCTTTCTTCAGTATCTGTGCTTTGGTTCCCATGCCTCCTGGCAAACATTTATTAAGCGCCTACTGTATGTACTGTTCCAGCTGACAACCTGGTTCGTGCTCCCAAATTTTGCCCCTCACCCTCTCCTACTTTCTTCTTCTTCCCCTCCCCACCCAGGGAGGCATCCTGGCTCCGCACAACAGCCAGCCAGCCAGACAAGTGAATCAGGCTGGGCCCTGGGAGTGGGGCTGAGGTGGGGGGGACTTGGGCTATTTCAGGACGGTCCTTGGAGCCTTGGTCTCTCTGTTCCACATTGTCCAAGAGCCGGAGTACTGCCAGTGAAGCCCACACTTCAAGTCTTCAGTTCAGAAATTTATGTTCAAATCCCTTGGGGGGGGGGGGTTGCCCCAATTAGGGTTTATCTTAAAACCAAGCATTGTATTTTTATTAAAAATATTAAAATGGGGGCGCCTGGGTGGCTCAGTCGGTTAAGTGTCAGACTCTTGATTTCGGCTCAGGTCATGATCTCGGGGTCGTGAGATCGAGCCCCACTTTGGGCTCCAGCTCAGTGGGGAGTCTGCTTCTCTCCCTCTGCTCCTTCCCCAGCAATAAATAGATAAATACATAAATAAATAAATCTTTTTAAAAAATGTATAGAATGTTAAGATGTGTCTGATGCTTAGTGTATACATTCCTCTTCTGTGTCTGTCTTTAACATGGGAAATTTCACACATACACCCAAGTTAAGAAAATATGCCCACATTTCAAGAACTATCAGCTTACAGCGGTTTGGTTTCAATTGTACCCTCTTTTCACTGGGTGTTTTGGGGGTAATCCCAGACATCATGTAATTTCATCTGTAAATATTTCAATATGTATTTCTAAAAAAGAAGGACTTGTCAGAAAATCCACAGAGCCATGATTCCATTAATCCCCTCCTGCAGTTCCTTAAGATCAAATATCTGATTAGCACATGCTCAGATGATTCAAGTGCTTTTTTAGTTCGTCCATCGTAATCGGTTTCCAGATAATGTCCATGCATTGGAGCTCACATTTGAGTTGTTCCGATTTCAACAGTGCCAACCATGGTTCCAAGTGTTTTAATGAGGATCACATTTAATCCTTAGTCCTGTGAAGTCTGTGGTATTATTATGCACCCGGTATGGAGGAGGAGACCAGGCGTGTAGTTTGTCCAGGCAGGATCCGAACCGCAGAACCTGCATGCTGAGCTTGGCATCCTTTTACTCAAGGCCCTAGTTCCTATGAGGACCCCTCTCCTACAGCCCAGTTCTCACAGGTTCCAGAAAGACCACACCCTCCCGTGCTCGCTTCTGGCCCTGGGAGTAACAGCTTCCTAACACTCCCACTGCCCCTGGGTGCTCCCCATAACCCAGCCCACACCGCTGTAAAGAGTTCATTAAACAGCTTGCCTTAAACCCTTGGAGCAGCCAGCAGGGACCACAATGGATGCAGTCACGTATGGGAAGTGCCAGGGCGCACATTCAGCTTGCTTTTGGTAGGCTCTGCGTGCCTGTTAACCAGAAACAGATTGAAGACGAAGAAGACAATAGTTGAGAAGCCATCAAAGATGAGGATGGAGAGAGCCTAGGCTGGCGTCTGTTAACCTAGTATTTAATATCCCCACATTAAAAAGAAAAAAACCGGGGCACCTGGGTGGCTCAGATGGTTAAGCGTCTGCCTTCGGCTCGGGTCATGATCCCAGGGTCCTGGGATCGAGCCCCACATCTGGCTCCTGGCTCAGTGGGGAGCCTGCTTCTCCCTCTGCCTCTCCCCCACTCATGCTCTCTCTCTCTCTGTATCTCTGTGTCTCGAATGAATAAATAAAGTCTTAAAAAAATAAAAAAATAAAAAAAAATAAAAAGAAACCTTGTTCTAATGTTATAATTACCACACTATTCATTTTGCTAGTTTATCTATTAACCACTTCATAGCTGTGTAGTGAAACAGTTGATCTAAACAACTTCTTTTTCAAAAGGTGTCTTATAACTTTAAGTACTTGTTGTACCATTTTGGAAGTGTTTGGAACACCAGTGAGGCTCTCTGTGGTACCCCTGGGAGCTGCCAGCTTCAGCCTTCCCATTGGGTTTTAATTGTCATCACAGAGGAGAATGGTTATTCTCCAGAGTTTAGACAGCTGGTCCTTGTTGAGGACATTGTCTTTGAAAGAGTTACCATGACAACCTCCCTCCTCAAGGTAAGCATTTGAGTTTTATCTAAACAAAGGACTTGGCTTTGTATTAAATTTGTCCCCACAGCAGTGTTCATCACCACATGCATGGTTTACCAGCCGCCTCCGCTCCTGGGGTATTTTTACCCTGAGATCTGGGGGCTCAGCTCATGACTGGGTGGCCGCCTCCTTGCATGTTGGACTCAGACCAGAGGCCTGGTCTCTTCCAGGAAACAAGCTCCCTCGTCCCTACGTACAGCAAGTTCTCTGTTGGCTGGATAAGGCTCGTCAAATATACCACTTCCTCTTGGAATATAGGTTCTTAGATTTGGAAAGAAAGTGTAATGCACTGGAACACACACTTGTTTTTTTGTCTCTCTCCAGCCTCCTTCTCTTCTCCCCCTTTCTCTGAGAATAGTATTTTGCTTCTTTTGGTGGACTGGTCCATTGGTTACTCAGCAGATATTCCCAGGACAGCTGTTTATCGATTGGGGGAGAAGTCACTTTCCTGCTTTCATGCTATTCACAAAATCTGGATGGATTAAAAATCTAAGCATAGTGGTACCTGGGTGGCTCAGTTGGTTAAGGGTCCGACTCTTGATTTTGGCTCAGGTCATGATCTCAGAGTCATGAGGTCAAGCTTTGGGACAGGCTCCGCACTCAGCACAGAGTCTGCTTAAGATTCTCTCCTCCCATCTGCTTCTCTCCCCTCCTGCCTACCCCCCGGCGTGCATACACACACACACAGTCTCTCTCTCACTCTAAAAAAATAAAAAATCTAAACATAAAAGAACTAAAGTAGTTGAAAGAGATAAAGAAGGATGTTTTCATAATCTGAGAGAGAGAAAGAAAAGAAATCTAAAAGCAATAGAAGAAAAGAAGGGGGGTGCACCTGGGTGCCTCAGTCGGTTGAGCATCAGAACTTGATTTTGGCTCAGGTCATGATCTCAGGGTCATGAGATTAGAGTCCCAAGTCAGGCTCCACGCTGAGCAGGGAGTCTGCTTGTCTCTTTCTCCCTCTGCCCCTACCCCTTCTCTCTCTCTCTTTAATACATCTTAAAAAAAAAAAGAAGAGGGGAATCCCAAATTTTAAAACTTATGTACACAAGCAGGTCATAAAGTTAAAAAATAAATAGCAAAATTGAAAACATACTTATGATATCTGGCAAAATGTTAATATCCATAATGTATGAAGGGCTTCTGAACATAGATAAGACAAATATAAGGTAAAAGATACTCAGTTTATGAATCAAATATGAATAAACTAGCAAAAATATGACCATCACCTCTTGGGTCAGCTTAAATGTAAAAATCTAGAGAATTTACCATCTTTGGGGATTGGTAAATGTGGCACTTTGTGTCCATTTAAAATGCCCATGACTGTCAACTCCTAAATTCCTTTCCTAATAATACAGGAATACTCTTCCAGATTGAAGATGTGTGCAAAAATGTGTGAGTGTGGAAGCATGTGTGGGTGTGTGAGAGAGAGTGTGAGAGTGTGAATCTAGCATCGCTGGTAAATTTGCTCATGGTCTCTCTCCTCCACTGGAAGCAGGGACCCTGTTGGTTCCATTCACACCTTTGTCCCCAGCGCCAGGATGGTGGGTGCCTGGCACATGGCAGGTGCTCAAATATGTGAATTAATGACTCTCAGGCAGATGCAGTTTTAAAAACTGGGGTTATGTTCTTAATCTGTGATATGCATTTGGGTCAATGTATGAATGACACAGAAGGTATGATTCATGATGATATCCATACCACTCCTACAGCTGTAGTAAATTATTGAAGCTGAAATACATAAAGCAAAAGTGGAAGAAATTCAAGAATACATTGTCTTTTTTTAAAAAAGATTTTATTTATTTATTTGACAGAGACACAGTGAGAGAGGGAACACAAGCAGGGGGAGTGGGAGAGGGAGAAGCAGGGAGCCTGATGGGGGGCTCGATCCCGGGACTCCGGGATCATGACCTGAACCGAAGGCAGACGCTTAACCGACTGAGACACCCAGGCACCCCAAGAATACGTTGTCTTAAGGAAAATCAGAGTGAGACCCTGGACCACACTGTTCTCAATCTTTGACAGGTCAAATAAGAAAGACAAAAGAATCAGCTTTGGAATCAGCGGACTTAAGAGCCACAGAACTTTGCAGCTGTGCATCATCAGATTCTCGCCTCAGGACCCTATGAAACTCCCCCGTTCCACGTGGCGGGACCCGTGCAGGGCAGTGTTCTCACAATGATGTAATAAAACTAGCAATCCATTGCACAAAGTTTATTTTAAAGATGCAGGTCCTGGAAGTTAAGCAAATAAGGCTTCTGTCAAGGGTTAACCTCTGCCAACAAGCAGTTCCGGGCTCCTTAAGAAGTTAAGAACATGAGAAGCATGGAACCCCCAAACCTAGGAGAAGAGAAGGAAGTGTTTTCATGATTAGGCAAGAAAGGATGACAATAAATGAACTAACTATTCAATCAAAAGCTGGAAAAACAATAAAAGAAAGCCAAGAAGAACACAAAAGGAACTACTGGGCACAAAATGAGAGGGCAACAGATTAGAGAAAAGAACTGGAGTAGAATTTTCCATACAGGGAATGGTTCTCCAGGAAAGATAAAAAGGAACCACATTTTGGCAATGCTAATCAAGAAACAGAAAGAGAAAACGCTGGTGATTGGGCATCAGAAGGGAGAGGAGAGGCTAGAGTGGAACCGGAGAGGTCAAAGGCTCTCTCCTGCAAGTGGATTTAAACCTCTGAGACTCTGCTCAGTCTGTGCTCTTCCTGGAAATCAAGAACATGGAAACTTGAGAGCCGTGGATGGCCATTTTCCATAAGGGTGTGGAGGGAGCCGTTCTGCCCAGAGAAGATTGCAGCAGTTGTGGGGACCGTGGGGGAGAGACAGAGACAGACAGACAGGAAGTGGCTCAGAGCGACCCCAGACAGTGGCTGCTTCTGGAGACAAAACGGTTTCTCCCATCCTTGGGCTCTCTGATACCCATTTTTCACCTTATGTTAGGATATCATTTACAAAAGATCAAATAACACAACAACAACAAAAAAGAATAGTGTCAAAGATTTTCTTTAACTCCTAATTAATGTGGGGACCAGGAAGATGCTAAAAGTGGTTCCAAGGGCATTTGAGGAACCAGGTATTTTAGGCAATTTTAATAAAGGAATGAGGGTAGGATTGCAGGTTTAGACAGTTAACTGGTTAATATCCTCCTGGGCTATACCCAGACCACCTGGGATGATTTTTTCCACCGACCAGTAATTATTTGCGTATTTAACTGAGAAAAGTCTCTAAGCTCACATCTGCCCATTCGGAGCTGTAAAATGCCCAAAGTCAATAGAAAGGCAATTAGAGGTGTGAGCACCACACTGCACTGAGCAAACCAGCAAACCCCTTTCATCTGTTTTCAACTTTGGGGTAGCTTTTGTGGTGCTGAAAAAGAAATCCCCCTTTAATCTTACCTGAGAGGAGTTTGGGTGCTCGGAGCCTACAGGTCTGGCGGGACAGAGGGGGATGCAGCAGCCGGAGCAGCCAGGCACGGAAGACTTGGTGACCCGGCACCAGCCCCGAGCCACAGGCTGCCACGGGAGCTCTGTGAGAGAGCATTCAGACAGATAGCAGTGGTTGCTAGTTCGTTATAAATTAACCAATGAAACTAACAATCGACTCGTGTATTTTAGAGTCTGCTTTGTCATTGACAACGGGGTTGGAAGTACAGTTGACCCTTGAACAACATGGAGGTTAGGGGCTCTGACCCTCATGGAGGTGAATATATATATATATATACATACACATATATATGTATAACTTGTGACTCCCCCAAAATGGAACTGCTAATAGCCTACTGTTGGCCGGAAGCCTTACCGATAGATGCACACCATCGATTAATACACAGCGTGTATGTTAGATGTATTATATATTATATTCTGATAATAAAGTCAGCTGCAGAAAAAATCATAAGGAAGAGAAACTACATTTACAGTACTGTACTGAAAAAAATCTGAGCCCAAGGGGACCCGTGCGGCTCAAACCCGCGGTGTTCATTGTTCGAGGGACAACTGTGTACACGTGTGGATGTTCTCGAAGACCACTCTGCAAGACTTCACCAGCGTGAACACACACACACGGAAATGAGTTCCGCACATATGGCCGTACGTACGTTACCTTGTCCCAGAAATCTTCATAATCATAGATGTTATTGTAGCTTACAGAGAGAACAGGGATACCGGCTGCGAACTAGTAGCAAAAATTGCTAGGGAAAACATATGAGAAAAAAGTGTGTTTGTGTTTTCCGAGATTATCTCTGATAGTCACGTCCAGTGTGGTGGCATCGTGTACCAGAGACTCTCTCTCCTGGGAAACTGGGCATTTGGGGATGGTGTCAGTTGTTAAAGGCTGCTTAAAGAAACAAACCAGCCCCAAACGCAGTGCTTAAAAACAACAGTGACTTATTCTTTCTCATAGTTCCAGGGGGTTTGCTGGGTTCAGCTGGGGGATCCTTCTGTTGGTCTCACCTGGGGTTGCTCACGTGACTATAGTTCTCTGGCAGCTGGCCGGTCCCCGACAGCCTCCTTAGGCCTCTGGGGCCTTGGTGTTGGCTGTCAGCCAGAGTTTCAATAGGTCCCGTGTCACCTGGGAGTCTAGGGAAGTCTTGCTCACCTGGTAAAAGGAGCATCCCAAGAGTCAGAAGAGGAAACTTCAAGGCATCTTCCCACCTAACCTCATATCGACTGCATTCCATTACCCAAATTTGCAAAGCCGGCCTACATCTCAGGCTGGGAAAATAGGCCTCGCCACTTGATGGGAGGAGCCACCAAGTTATATTCAAAAGGGAGCGTGGCCTCAGAAAGGCAGGCTGATTCACTGGGGGACCTTACCTGTCTCATCCACTGTAAAAGCCCAAGGCAGTTGCTGTTTCTAAGGAACAAAATGGAACAGGCATTAGGCACTTACGCTACCTACTTAATTCAGACAGGGCCACACATACGGGAGGGTTTTAATAAACATTGACTGTACTGCACCGGACTGAATGAATGTAGACCCCAAGTGAGTGTTTCTTCTCGTTTTGTAACCTTCAGAACCTTAGCTTTCCCTGACTCAATGGGCCACAAGCCCTGGAAAAGGTATTTAAAGGAGTGGGTAAAACCCTTTGCAGAATTTTTCATTATACTTAATTTTAACAAATAGTATATATCCCAGCTAATGAATATTTCAGTCTTTCACATATGAACCAAAAATGTAATTATGGATTTGATTTTCCCGACGTTTGCTGCCTGCAGTAGTCAGTGATCACAAATCGCATTAAATGAAAGGTGAACTCCATTATAGTATCTGCAAAATGGAGCTTAATAAGTTTTGTAATTATGGGGCAAATCTATGCAAATTGCAATTTTTATTAGGCAATTTTCCATCTTCATCTAGGCTCTAATAGTCTATTAGACTGGTGGCAGTTCGGTGCTATTAAGGAAGTTCTTTAACTTCCTTTCTGTTTGGTTCCTTATAATGAAGAAATTGCATTTTGGGGTAAAATGGTCACAGGCCTGATTTACTTATCTTTTCAATCTTATTACAAAGAGGGAACTGAATTCTCTGTTAATTATTCAGCTAAAACTCTATAGAGCCAATTTCTGTCCATCTTATATACAGACTAAGAACTTAAGAGAATTTTATGCAAAAAAAAAAAAAAATCTTACAATCAAGGACTTTTCCATTTATTGTTCCATGTTGGGATGTTGGCCAAAAGAAAAGGAGTCAATTTCAAAATCTTTACCGGATCAGTTTTTCATCCTAGAAGTGTTGTTTCACCCCTTTGGTGATTATGAAGCTATAGATCCTTTTCTAAAGGAATTCAAAGTTGGGAATTCAAAGTTGACACCTAAAGTTAACCATCATGCTACCCTTTTCTGTACCATTTTATGGTTGTGCTAAGGTTTTTTGATACGTCAGACCCAGTAATTCTATGTTTAGCAAATCATCAGGTTTTACTGTCATATGTTTAAAAAATTTTTTGTCGTATGTTTTTCCATCGTGATTCGATGAGAAGGAAATGGCCCTGTGTCACTGTTAGGAAAAAACCTTCTGGAAGGTTCTTCCAGGTGGCTTGGGTATTTCTATATGCAGGATGGGAGGTGATTTTGCTCCATGTTCAGTTCAAGATTTACAGCGTGAACCTGGTCTAGAAACAGAGGACGTGGCAGATGGTGCCCACAGGGGGTCACCCCCAATGCAGCAGAACTCACCTGACAGGCACAGGGACATGCATACTCTTGGTTTACCTTTCAGAACGTTCTGTGCCAGGGGCTGCTGTCTCCGTAGCGCTTTAGGCCTTGGGTATAGCTATCTTGTCCAACAGGCGACTTTGCATGCCATGCATCTCAGCCTTGTGGCAGGTGCCAACAACCCTCCCTGGGTGGGGTGGGGGCTCCCAAGGAAATGCTGATCCGGGCTTCCTTGGGATCGGGGATCCAAGAGAATTATTAAATTCTGCAGTATCCATATCGTTCCCTCTCACAAGCTACGACTCTTGACAGCTTTTATTTCCCCCTTCCTCTCCTGTTAAGGTCATAGGGAATGTTAATTTGTTAATTGAGACTTTACATATTAGTATCTTTCTTCAGTAATGAGTTCATTAATTTTCAGATGGTCTAAAATTTCACCAGTGAATTCTACCAAACATTTAAAAAGAAATAATACCAATTTTCAACATTCTTTTCCAGAATATAGAAGCAGTGGGGACACTTAGTAATTCATTCAGTGAAGCCAGCATTAACTTAATATCAAAACCAGTTGAGACATCACAATGCGGGAAAACTAAAGGTCAATAGCTCTCATGCTCAGAGACACAAAAATCCGTCACAAAATATTAGCAGATCAAATTCAGTAATAAATTAAAAAATACCATACACCACAACCAAGTGGGGGTTATTCCAGGTATGCAAGGCTAGTTCTGCATTTGAAAGTAAAACAAATGATATTTACCATATCAACAGTCTAAAGAAAAAAAATCATGTGATCATATTCACTGGTACAGAAAAAACATTTGACAAAATCTAACACCCATTCATGATCAAAATTCTCAGCAAACTAGGAATAGAGGGAGAACTTCCACAACTTGGTGAAAAACATCTACAAAAAAACCTACAGATATGATGATACTTGTGACACTGGAGAGACTGGACACTTTCCCTCTGAAACTGGGAACAAGGCAAGAGTGTCTTGTTCATCACTCTTATTCAACAGCATATTAGAAGTCCTAGCTAGGGATGCCTGGGTGGCTCAGTCGGTGAAGCATCTATCTTTGGCTCAGGTCATGATCCTGGGGTCCTGGGATCGCCCCACATCGGGCTCCCTGCTCAGCGGGGAGCCTGCTTCTCCCTCTCCCTCTGCTCCTCCCCCAGCTCATGCTCTCTCTCTCTGTGTCAAATAAATAAATAAAATCTTAAAAAGAATAAAAAAAAGAAGTCCTAGCTAGTATGCAGTAAGATGAAAACAAAGTATACAGATTGGAAAGGAAGATAGAAGTTCATCTTTATTCACAGATGATATGATTGTCTATGTAGACAATCCTACAGAATTTATAAGAAACAAAGTAAAGCAACATAAACTTACCATACCATCCAGCAGTCATGTTCCTAGGTGTTTACCCAACTGACTTCAAAACTTATGTTCACACACAGGCTTGCATACTAAGATTTATAGCAGTTGTAATCATAATCACCTAAAACTGGAAGCAAGCCCAATGGAATACTTTCTTTTTTAAGTTTTTCTTATTTTGTTATTTTTAATGTTTAAGTAGGCGCTATGTGTTGCCCCCGGACCCGGGGCTTGAACTCACCACGACCCTGAGCTCAAGACCTGAGCTAAGACCAAGAGTTGAATGCTTACCCAACTGGGCCCAACCCAGGCACCCCCAAATGGAATACTTTCTATTCACCAATAAAAAGGAATGTAACATCAAGCCACACAAAACTACGGCTGAATCTTAGACACTTATCGTTAAATGAAAGAAGCCAATCTGAAAAGGTACACACTGTATGATCCCAAGTACATGACGTTCTGAAAAAGGCAAAACTATAAGAATGATAAGCAGGCCAGTGGTTGCCGGGCTTTGAGTGGGGTTTGACTAGGGGGATGGTTGAGGGTGTGAATGTATTCTTTGTGGCGCCCTCATGGTGAAGGTGGGTACACGACACTCTGCATTTATCGAAACCATCCAGTAGCGGTTTCTGTGCCCTTTGAAAGTTGAAAAGCACAGGTTTACCATGACCCACATCCTCAGAGCGCCTCGCTCCTCTTTTGGGGCCCCAGGACAGAGGGAGAGGGGCTCTGTCCCAGCAGTCGGCTGTCACATCCCTCCGATCTCTGCCACCAGCCTCCCCACCCCCCAGTTTGGGTCACAGGCACATCAAAGACAGGACCCCTTCCGTTGCTCTGTCTCTAAGCCAACCTGCGCTTCTTAGAACTCTGGCACAGGGGAAAGCTGGTTGCCGTGTAAGAAGTCCAACGACTCAGGGACCACCGTACTGTGAGAAAGCCCAAATTGGGCATGTGGAGGGGCCACTCGGAGAGAGAGGCGCCCCGCCAGCCCCTCGCTGTCGTAACCATCCTGGCCCAGGGACCAGACGTGTGAGTGAAGAAGCTCTCACATGAAGCCAGCCCTGGCCATCACTTCCTGCAGCAGCGTGAGACCGGAGAACCAGGCAGCGGAGCTCCATCAGCCCACGGACTGTAGCACGTAATCATAAATTGTTGTTCTTTGCAGTCAAGGCCGCAGCAGATAACTGGGCCAGAGCTGCAAGGCTTTATCTCGTTCTGGGGACTCCTGCTTCCCCCAAAGTTGCTTTGCTCCCCCAAGGAGAGAAATGCCTGAAATACCAGAGAACAGTAGAAAAGATCTGCAGGCAGCCTTCCCAAGTCAAGGCAGATGGTCCCTCCAGCCCAATCCTCGCCCACTTCACCTGTTCTCCAGCAGCCGAAGGGATGAGCAGATATGTCCTTGTCAGGGGCCAATAGCTAGTTCTTCACCTCTCTTTCTCAGGGAAGAATTAAAACAGTGTTCAGGTTTGGGGCGCCTGGGTGGCTCAGTCGTTAAGCGTCTGCCTTCGGCTCAGGTCATGATCCCAGGGTCCTGGGATCGAGCCCCGCATCGGGCTCCCTGCTCCGCGGGAAGCCTGCTTCTCCCTCTCCCACTCCCCCTGCTTGTGTTCCCTCTCTCTCAAATAAATAAAATCTTTAAAAAAAAAAAAAAAAATTAAAAAAAAAAAAAACAGTGTTCAGGTTTAAAAAGATAAAAATAAAAAATAAAACAGTGCTCAGATTATCAGGAAACAAAGATGATGACGTCCTGCTGTCTCAGGCAGGTGCAGGTTACCTGCTCAGTGAGGACCAGAAAGGAACAGAACGGGACTTAGGCATAGATATTACAAAATCGGGGATGGGGAGTGCAGATTAAGAATGCACGTTTGAAGGACACCTGCGTGGCTCAGTTAAGTGCCTGTCTTTGGCTCAGGTCCTGATCCCAGGGTCCTGGGATGGAGCCCTACACTGGGCTCCCTGCTCAGCGGGGAGTCTGCTTCTCCCTCTCCCTCTGCCCCTTACCACCACCCTTTGTACTCTCTCTCTCTCAAATAAATAAATAAAAAATCTTAAAAAAAAGAATGCACCCTTGAACAGGAATTAGATCACACAATTGAAGAAACAATTAGATAAAACTTCCCCAAACCCTCAAAGAAATTCCGCAAGACACTCACGCCTATGACGCACAAGTTCAAACAAGAGAGGGAAAAATAGAAGAGCATCAAACAGCAGAAAGAGAAGGAGAGCGGGTGTCGGAGAACGAGTGGAGGGGGAAAAACTTTATAGAACGGAAACCTCGGAATGAATTGTGTGCCACGGGCACGGAGACGTGGGGAAAACCCGGCGAGAGCAAGGGGCTCAGGTGGAGGAAGCCAGAGGGGATGGCGGCTGTGAAGCTGGCTTGATGATGTAACACACCGCCGGTTTTCCTGCACGGAACAGGACCGATGTGACCAAACCAAACTTACTTAAAGATGAAATGGAAGGTCTTATACACTAAAAGGATTCTCTCCCTGTAATGAGACAAATCAGGATCAAGCCATCAGGCCCAGTACAAATTCTGTAAGCATCAGGGCAGGATAAGGTCAGCTCATCACGGGGAAAATCAGGTTGGCTTCAGCCTTTCCTCCCAAACTCAAGATGCCAAAAGATAATGGAACAGTTATTTGCAGAGGGCGGTGGGGGAAGAGCCTCCGAGCTAGGAACTCCCAAGTGCTTCTTAAATTACATGCTTGAGTTGATGCAATACATATTTAGAAGAAGGATCAAAATAAAGAAGTTATGAATATGAGGAATGAAGGTTGTAGTGAGCCTCAAATAGAAATAAACAAAATTATTAGGTTAAAATGACTGGCAATCGTGGCCATAAACCAGCATCTACTTATTAAAATGTTATTATTTTTACATTAGGCGGCTTATTCAAGAAATCTAAGAGATCACAAAATTCCTGGCTGGTGCCAGCAGAGGTAATGGAAGGGGAGAGAATAGGAAAGAATCTTGGCTTCTTCGCTTTTTCTATAAGGGGAATGTCTTCGTCTATTAGGCTGCTATAGCAAAATACCACAGACCGGGTGGTTTATAAAAAACCAGATATTTTTTTTTGGTCACAGTTCTGGAGGCTGAAAATCCCAGGTGAGGGTGCCAGCACGGTTGGGTGAAGGCTCTCTTTTCCCTGTGTCTCCACATGGTGGAAGGCACTAGGGTGCTCTTGGGGGAGGGAGGTCTCTTTGATAAGAACCCTAATCCCGCTCATTGGGGTTCCACCCTCATGACCTAATCACCTCCCAAAGTTCTCATCTACTAGTATC
Organism: Phoca vitulina; assembly: GCF_004348235.1. Lineage (NCBI taxonomy): Eukaryota > Metazoa > Chordata > Mammalia > Carnivora > Phocidae > Phoca > Phoca vitulina. Next base: position 3,516,970 of record NW_022589761.1, on the reverse strand, counting down.
ATGAGCTTCAGGGGCTAGGATTGCAACACATGAATCTGTGAGGACACACACATTCATGCCCTAGCAGGAAATCAAGAGATAATAGTTAATTTTTAAGATTTTTAATTTTTTTATTTGACAGAGAGCACAAGCAGGGGGGAGCGGCAGGCAGAGGGAGAGGGAGAAGCAGATTCCATGCTCAGCAGGGAGCCCGATGCGGGGCTCGATCCCAGGACCCCGGGATCATGACCGGAGCCAAAGGCAGACACTTAACCGTCTGAGCCACCCAGGCGCCCCCATTTTTAAAGCCAATAAATATGCTTTGACTTTTTCATGCCAACCTCTCATTTTAGATGGTCACAAACTTTAAGAAATCCTTTCTGTGTAGCATAAATAATATAACAAAATCACTTCTCCATCTTCATATGCATTTCTGTACGTGGCCTGACTGGTTTTGAGAGGGGTCAGTTGTCCCCCTCTGCTGCTGTCCCATCCCTCCCTCCTGTGTTCCCTGCAGGTCTTCTTCACACATTCCAGTGCTATGTTATTTGGTGCATGAAAGTGCGTGGTGGTTATCTTCACTGTGAGCTATAACCTTTATTATTATAACTTGATCCTCTGACTCATTTAATGGTTTTTGCCTATGAGTTATGTATCTGATGATCATTTTGCCACACCCATGCTTTCTTTTGTTTGCATTTGCCCTGTGTATTTTTATGTGCCCTTTTGTTTCCAGCTCTGTGCTGTTCTTTTGTTTGGAGTGTGTCTCATACAAACGGCATAGAGCTAGATTTAATTTTTAGACCCAATTTTGGATCTGTTTCACCTACCAGACTATTTCATTCCATTTTCATTTATCAGAAGAATCAACAAGACCGGAGGGGACAAATTAATGGTATAGAGCAGACACAGTTGGGTCCAGATACATGATAAAGGTAGATTTCCAGGGCTGTGCAGTTGAATATCCACTGTGTATGTAAAAAAACTAACTAGAATTTAAATAAAAATTTGGAAGATAAAACAATTAAATAAATAAATAAATAAATAAATAAATAAATAAATAAATTGGATCCTCACCTTTTTCCTTACCCCAAAATAAATTCCAGACAGATTTTTAAAAATTGTAAGAAGTGGTGACAAATGGCCAATAAATATAAAAGGATGTGTCATCATACAAGTTAAAGAAATTCAAATGAAAGCAAGGAGATCACTTATTTGTAACCAACTGTTGAGAAATAAAAAGACTTATTATAGGGGCGCCTGGGTGGCTCAGTCGTTAATCATCTGCCTTCGGCTCAGGTCATGATCCCAGGGTCCTGGGATCGGGCCCCGCATCGGGCTCCCTGCTCCGCGGGAAGCCTGCTTCTCCCTCTCCCACTCCCTCTGCTTGTGTTCCCTCTCTCGCTGTGTGTCTCTCTCTGTCAAATAAATAAATAAAATCTTTAAAAAAAAAAAATTATTATAGCAAGTGCTGACGAGGACACGAGGAACTGGGCCCCTTCGGTTCTGCTGCCGAGTTTGTGCATTGGCATCATGCTTAGGGTTAGCATTATCAATACATTTTTTTAAAGTACTGATATATTTAATTAATTATTTATTTTTAAATTAATTTTTAAAAGTTTTATTTATTTATTTATTTATCAGAGAGAGAGAGGGAGAGATCACAAGCAAGGGGAGTGGGCGAGTGGCAGGCAGAGGGAGAAGCAGGCTGAGCAGGGAGCCCGATGCGGGGCTCCATCCCAGGACCCCGGATCATGACCTGAGCCGAAGGCAGCCGCTTAACCGACTGAGCCACCCAGGCGCCCCAAGTACTCATATATTTTAAAAGCACCAATAACTTTTTATTTATTATTATTCTAAAAGATTTATTTATTTATTTGACAGAGATAGAGGAGAGCACAAGTAGGCAGAGTGGCAGGCAGAGGGAGAGGGAGAAGCAGGCTCTCCACTGAGCAGGGAGCTGGACGTCGGCTCCATTCCAGGACCCCAGGACCATGACCTGAGCTGAAGGCAGCCGCTTAACCGACTGAGCCACCCAGGCGCCCCTCAATAACTTTTTAAAAGTAGAAAGCAATTCTACTTTTAGGATCATCCTCTTGACATATTCAATCAGGCTCAAAGAACAAGAAAGTTTTCAAGCATTATCTGCATTAGCAGAAGCATTAGAAAAACTGAACGTCATCAGTAGGAGACGGGTTAACCAGACTCTGGTAGAGCTACCATTTTGACGGCGAGGGACAGAATTTCAGCTTGAAGAAACCTCCGAAGGAAAGGGTTCCCCACCCTGTGGGGATCCCTAGGAAGGGCTAGAACGTGGGGTATGAATACTGCTAGGATTCTCTCACCCCACCTCCTCCTCTCTGCAGGCTGGCTCTGTCTCCTCCCCGCTTGCTTCCCTTGGAGGAGAATGTGGGCTCAGCCAGTAACGAAGGGCTATGTGTGAGGCCGTCTTCAAAAAATACTCCCTGGTTTGGATCCAGAAGCTCCGTTGCCATTTCTACCCACACCAGTGTGTATGACGCGTTTGCAGGCGTTTTTCTCTGCTGGCAACACAGTGATGCAGCCGTGCTCCCTGCGTGGAGGCGTTCTGACCGCCAAGGGCAGGGATGTCCCATCTGTGTTCCAGCCGCCAGCGAGAGACCCCTCTGTGAGAGGCGCGGGGGTCCGACCAGCTCATCCTGGGGGAAAACAACAGCGGGACGGAGTAGTAGAGAATGGTGATTCCGGTAACAAATCTGTTCCCTCCCTGGCTAAAATGTGCTTCTCATAATAAGCATCTTCCCACTTTTAGGTAGCAAGTTTAACTTAAGAGTTTTTACCGTAAACGAATCTCTGAAGATGAAGATGTCCTGCCAAGGCAGTGCGGTGTAACGGTTGGGAGCAAACTCTGGGGCCAGGCTGCTTGAGTGAGAACCCTGGCTCCAGCACGTACTCGCTGGGGGACCTTGAACACGCGAATGGGTTGAATTTTCTCATCTGAAAATGGGATCTGTAACAGTACCTTTGTCATAGGGTTGTAGTGAGGATTAAATCAATTACTATATATACAGTGCTTACAGGGATTCTTGGCAGATGAATGATGCCATGTGAATGTTAAATGCAATAAATACAGCAGAGAGGAGGGAATAGGGTCAGTGCCTGAGTGCCCTCCATTTCCCCCCTGCTAGAGGGTGGGTTGGTTGTGGTTAGCCTGTGACTGTTCTATCTTTATATACCGGGAGCGAAGCAATACCTTTGGAGGTCGGATAGAGAACCTGGTGTTTAGCTCCTAATTCTCTGGATGGAGACCGTGCCTCCTTTGACCCAATTTAGAAATTCCTGTGCGCCATGCACAGGTTCTGGGCTTTAAGCCTGATGATGCCATGATTGGATGGAGCTTTTGGATTCTTCCCCTTGGGGGCGGTCGTGCAGGTATATATATTGCTTGTTGGAGAGAACGGCGGTCTAAGTACTTAGTGACAAGAAAGACAGACAGTGCGTATCTTTAGCGACGTTTGCCAATATTTCCACTTCTCCTGCTTTCCAGGCACACTGCAGGGTGAGCTTGGGGGCCCCCTGGTGGCTGAGTGGAGCCATGCGACTATTCTGGCCAATGAGTTGTGAGCCGAAGAAACATATATTGCTTCCAGGCCAGAGCATTTAATGATGGGTATAAGACCCCCAAAAGCCATCTCAACCTTCTGCCAAAGCAACCGGGCACATCCGTACAGGCTCTGTTCTGTCAACCGGTCTAGGAGGGAGGACAGCAGGATGGAAAGGCCTAGTCAACCTGCTGGTTATGCAGCAAGAAGGGGAACTAACCATTCATTGCTTTAAGTCCCTGAGATTGTAGGGCTGTTTGCTTCTGCAGCAGAATCAACTGTTCCCTGCAGACACAGGAATTGTGAAGGGAACATTGCACTTGTATAAAATTACCTTGCTCTCCATTTCCCTGTTTTGGAGCCAAAACCCTTGCCAGAGCAGAATTAGCATCGGGCTGAATGCACCGTGGATACCCAGAAGGTGGGTCATGATTGATTGGTGGACTTCATATTTTTTATGCTAGAGATTTGCTTCCATTGGACCCATAAGGTCTCTGCTTAGCTACTGTTAGAACATAAATTGGGATAGACGGCTTTGTGGTGACAGGAATATTAAAGTTGGTAATTTCGAGGCACTGTATTTTGAAGCCATTTGGACAGCTCCCATTCAGGTATTCCAACAGAAGAGCCACAAGAAGGGCTGGGGGGAGGGGGCGGAAAGCAGGCGTGATAAGTCTAAAATGCTGGCATCACCCTTAGGGGAACCCAGCCTTCTCAGTATTTAGTACATGATGAGTGTTGAAGGGAGGCAGATGCTCTTTAGCACATCAGTGTCCAATGACGGTTTCTTAGAGTCTAGAGAAGGAGCCAAGTAAGGTCATGGTGTAGTCAGTTGTTGGGTGTGGAGCAGGCCAAGTTCAAAGTCATCAATTTTTGTCATGACTCCTCTCAGTTGCTCTACACAATGTTTCTTTGCCTGCTATGTACCACCTGCTTAAAGGCTTCATGGAGTAAATTGAGGCTCTTATTTCATGTTGGCTTTTAATAAAGACTATGGTCCCAAGAGCAGTGAAAGTTGGAAGAAGACGCCGGAGGGGCGGCATGATCAGATTCACATCACATTTAGAAATGACTCCACAGTGTGGAGGATGGATGGCAGGCCCAGGAGTAGGTGTGGATGGAAGGCTGCTGTATGACTAGGTGAGAGGTGATAATAGCTTGGATTATTCAGGTGTGATGAAGAGAGAGAAGTGGACAGATACCAGAGATGCAGAGGAAGGAAAACCACTTCTGGATTCGTTGGATCCTGGGAACAAGGATAGTCATGAGGTTTCTGGCTTGACCAACAGGACGGAGGAAGGTGCCATTCACAGAGCCAGATGTGGTGGGTTGCATGTGACCTGTGAATGTGACCTTATTTGGTCTTCGCAGATACAATCAAGTTAGGATTTTGAGATGAGGTCCTCCTGGATTTTTCCAAGTCCTTCTAAAAGAAAGGCAGAGGGAGATTTGAGACATGTAAGAAGAAGAGCAGAAAGCCATGTGACAATGGAAGGTATGCAGTGGCAAGCCAAGAATACCTGGGGCCACGTGCAGCAGGAAGAGGCAAGGAAGGATTCTCCCCCGGATCTAGCCTCTAGAGGGAGGCTTGATTTCAGACTTCTGTTCTCTGAAGCTGCGAGGGAATAAATTCCCGTTGTTTTAAGCCACCAAGTTTGTGGCCGTTTGTTACAGCAGCCCAGGAAACGATACCCTAGGGAACACCGAAAAAGGAACAGGTTGATAGAAGAAATAATGAGCTTGGTGCTGGAAGTGTTGAACTTGAACTGCCTTTGAGGCATCATGGAAGAGAAGTCAAATGGGCCAGTATGTGCACAAGTCTGGGCTGGAGAAGTCAGTTTGTGAGGCGTATGCATTTAGATGGTCCTGGAAGCTGGGCCATGGAAGATCATCAAGAGAGAGAAAACACAGAGAAGGGAAGTCCTAAGAGGCCCCCAAGGCCTGAAGGACTCCAACATTTAAAGGGATGAGTAGTAGAAAATATGCCTGCACAAGACCTAGAGAAGGGGAGGCCAGAAGAGTAAGAAGAACCAGGACTGCTCTGTCTTACAACATAAGGGAAGAGTGTGTTTCAGAAAGGATGGAGTGGTCCGGTGTTTAAAAGGAAGAGAACACAAGGATTAAAATATTCACTAGGCCTCAGGAAGTCATTGGTGACACCAGCAAGAGCTCTGCTGGCCAAGTAATGCTGCTATCTTGGAGTGGGTGGAAAGTGACAACAGGCAGCTCCTTTTGGGGGAGGGGATGGGGAGGACATTTGGACCGTTAAATAAAGGAGTGGAATAGATAAATGTTGGAGACAGGATAAGTGAGGGTTTACACTGTGTTTTTGTTAGTTTGTTTCTGTGAGAAGAGTCATGAGTACACAGAAAGGCTTATGGAGAAGATCCAGTTGAATTGAGAGTCTGTGTAAGAAAAGAGGGAGAATCAGTTATGCAAGCATCCTGAGAAGAAGGATCAAAATGGGAACCAAACCGCAGGTGGAAAGAAGGGCAGTTCCTGCTGCAGGAGGAAAGGGCAGGAGGTTGGTGCAGTTGAGAATGTTTTCGTGCCGTGGCTTCTCTTTTCTCTGTGATTGGAAGTGCAGTTGTGGGAGGCAACCTCTAGGATGGCCCCCATGATGTCTCCTGGTGTTCATGTGCTTGTCTGATTCCCCCTTGAGTGTGGGCTGCACCTAGTGACTTGCCTCCACCAACTACAATATGGCAGACTAATGGGTACCACTTCGGACGTTAGATGATTTAAGAGGCAGATGTCTTGGACTCTGTCCCATGAATGTGCGCTTGAGGAAAGCCAGCGGCCATGTTGTGAGCTGCCCTATGGAAAGGCTCACAAGGTGAGGAAGTGAGGGAGGCCTCTTACCAGCAGCCTGCAAGGAGCTCAACACTGCCAACAACCATGGGATTGAGTGTGGAAGAAGACCCTACCCCAGAAGAGGTAGGTGACCATGGACCCCAACCACTTAGCTGAAACCTAATTGAGACCTTGAGCCAGGGGCATCCAGCTAATCCAGGCCTGGATTCCTGAACAGAAACTAGGAGATAATAGATGCTTTTTATGTGTTAATCACTCAGTTTTGGGGTACTTTGTGACACAGCCATAGATAAGTAATAAACAGTTTTATCTCTTGAGAGTGTAGGATGGAGAGGAGGCTAGAAGTTTAAAGAGAGGAGATTTTGAGAGGCGTCCGGCTGGCTCAGTCGGTAGAGCTTGCGACTCTTGATCTCAGAGTTGTGAGTTTGAGCCCCACGTTGGGGGTAGAGTTTACTTAAAATAAAATAAAATTTTTAAAAAACGGGAGATTTGAAATGGTCGTTGTGCAAAGTGAGACAAAGTGTAGCACAATAGGATTTCTGGACTGTAACGAGAGCCCCTATGAGTTTAGCAATCACAGCTTTAGGGTAGAACCAGCTGGTCATAAAGCAGATATAATGGGTTATTATTATGTTTTTTCTAATGGAAACTTTTCTTATGTGTTGGTGGGCCACAGGAAATATAGCCCCCCCTTAATCCTTCCATGACACCTTCAGGGACATTTATTCATTCCGCACATTCGCCGAGGACCTATTATATGCCAGACCCTTTTTATACATCAGCAAGTATGATTGAGGGTCTAACTGGTGCCAGGCATTCCAGACACCATTCTAGCATGGGGCATGGAAAATAAATAAGTAAATGGGATGGTAACGCATACTAAAAAGAAAAGCAAAGGAGAATAAGGGATGGAGTGAAGGGGTGCTCTTGCATATGGGGGGGCCAGCGCAGCCTACAAAGTGATCTGGAAGAAGACAATAGAGCAGTGAGCAAGCTAGAGTCCTTGCCCTGTTGAAACTTACATTCTAGAAGAGGAAATAGAAAATAGAACCAGCAAAATGGGCTCGCAGGTGCTGACCCACGGCAGGAGGCTGGCATCCGGTGAGCAGGGCGGGCGTCTCCCAGAAGGCACTATCTGAGCAGAGTTAAGTGCAGGGAGGGAAGGAGTCATGCAGGTGAGTGCGAAGGGTCTGGCATGTGGAAATGCTCTCAGATGAGACCGTGCTTGGAATGTTCCAGAAGTGGTCAGTGCTCGGGGAAATCAGGTTTGCTTTGTGGTAACGGCTTCAAAGTGCTTCAAACTGTGGTCATGAAGTAGGAGAGGAAGGTGGGGTGGGGCGGGGAGTGTCTATTAATAGATGGTTCGGCCCCATCAGCAGTCAACGTTGTATGCCATAGTGTAAAAAGAACAATCACACAAGCCAAACTACCTTTTAAGAAGTGTCAAATTTGCGTTAATCACAGCAATAAATATTTATTAGGTGCTTTAGTCCATGCCTGGCACTGTTCTAGGAGTTTTAAATTATTAACTAATTTAATCCTTTCCAAAACCTTATGGGATGAGACCTATTGATTTAATCTGTTTACAGTTCAGGAAACTGAGACACAGATAATGGGCCCAAGGTCACACTGCTGGCAAGAGATGGCGCCGAGCAGAAACCTTCACCACTGTGCTGCCTTCCTCCAAATCTCTTGGAATAACATTAGAAAATATTAGCAAATAATGTGCATTATAACTTAAGTTTAATGGAGTGCATGATAGATGTGAAGGGAAAATTAATTTCAAATATCCTAATGTAACAAGTACCATTAGGTTCTTGGCAGTCAGAAAGCAACTTAGGTTTTATAGATGACTCACTGCTTGTTTTGGGTTAGAATTCTTAAAATACCACATACACTGAGTTTGCATATTAACCTAAAATATGAGGTTATTAATAGGCTATGTATTTATGCTGAAACCTCAGCTGCTAATATGCTGAATCCTTGAAAATATTGCCAATCTGGAAAAACTCAACACAGAGCAAGGGTGGCGGTAATTCTTCATGTGCTACGGTTTCTGCTGTTATCTATTAAGTTCAAATACTCTGCATCCTATTCTCTTTGTTAGTTTTGAGCTCAGTCTGTTCGGGACTGATTTTCATGTAATTAACCTTTAAAAGACAGACTTTACTTTTTAGAGCAGTTTTAGGTTGAAGACAGAGAAACTGAACAGAAAGCACAGAGATTTTCCAGAAGCCCCGCCCCCCTCCCCGCCCCCCCTCTCCGCCCCGCTTCCTGCACTGTCAACCTCCCCCACGTGTGTTACAACCGGTGAGCCTGCCCTACACATCACCATCACCCCAGGTCCATAGTTGGCGTCAGGGTTCTGCCTATTCACCCTTCCTCCCCGCCTACGTTCTGGCAAACACCGATCCTTTTACTGTTTCCACGGTTTCACCTTCCCCAGAATGTCATATAGGTGGCCTTTCCCTTAGTCAGAGGCATGACGGTTCCTCCATGTCTTCTGCAGGCTTGAAAGCTCAGTTCTTTTTGGCGCTGGATAATATTCCATTATCTGGGTGGACTGCACTTTCTTTCTCTTGGTTGCTTCCAGGTTTTGGCAACGATGAATAAAGCTGCTCCAGACATCCCTGGGCAGGTTTTTGCGTGGGCATACGTGGTCAGCACATCTGGGTAACCCAGGAGGAGCATGTTCGCTGGGTCATGCGGACTGTGAGATAGACAATGTGGCCCACTTCTGAGGGACTCCCCTGCTTCAGGAGCAGGACACTGGTCTTCCCACCCTGCCTTCCCTGGTGTGGAACCTCTGCCCATCAGCAGGGCCTGGCCTAGTTTGTGTGCCATCCTAAGGCAGAGCCCCCACCCTCTTGGCCACACTTGCCTGTGGCCTCCCCCACAGGCAGCTGGGGCCGGAGGGTGAGATGTGCCGGTGAGCTGCCCCCCTCCCGGAGAGACACCGCAGCGGTGACGGGGAGCAGGGGGAGCAGGAGGCCCGAGTTCTTGGAGGCACCTGCCTGGAGTGGCTTTGGTCATGCCCAACCGGGAGGGGAGGAGTGGGGGACAGGCTGTGGCTCCAATGCCAAGTTTTGATAGATTTTCTCGAAGAAATGTTTCCTTGTTGTATGTCCTGAAGATAATTTCCTTGATAAAGATCAGACTTCACATGGTTGGTTTTTAAAAATAATCTTCCCAGTGATGCCTGTTTCACTGAGGAACAGGTCTGCAGAATTCCTCATGCTGCCACTGTGGGAGTGGAACTCTCTGGAGAGGCTTTTAATAACAAATTCAATTCTATTAAGACACTAATTCTTGGGGCGCCTGGGTAACTCAGTCTGTTAAGTGTCTGCCTTTGGCTCAGGTCATGATCCCAGGGTCCTGGCATCGAGTCCTACGTCGGGCTCCCTGCTCAGCGGGGAGTCTGTTTCTCCCACTCCCTCTGCCCCTCCCCCTGCTCATGCTCGCTCTCTCTGACAAATAAGTAAAATCTTAAAAAAAGACAGTAATTCTTAAAGTATGGTAAATAACTATCTTTGTATCTCTGTATCTCTGTATCTATCTCTGTATCTAACCTATCAATTATCTATCTATAGAGAGGGAGAGAGATTGCTTTAAGGATTACAATACGCATCTTTATACCTTCAAATAATACCATATCACTTCAGGTGAAATATAAGAACCTTACAACAGGTGGAGACATGGGTGAAGAAAGAGCAGTAAACAGAGTATGTTCTGACAACGTAGGAAGACTACAACTAAACATAAGAAGGGGAAGAAAGGAAAAAGTCTAATATGATCACTGATTGTTGACCAGACGACAGGTGAGAATCAACACCTATCTTTATTTTTTTTTATTTTTATTTTTTTAAAGATTTTTTATTTATTAATTTGTCAGAGAGAGAGAGAGAGAGGAGGCAGGCAGAAGGAGAAGCAGGCTTCCCGCTGAGCAGGGAGCCCAATGCGGGGCTCGATCCCAGGACCCTGGGATCATGACCTGAGCCAAAGGCAGACGCTTAACCGATTGAGCCACCCAGGTGCCCCAACACCTATCTTTAAAACTGAGGCACTAGATAGTAAAATTTCAATGAGTTTTTCTCATTTATGCCTAAAATAAAGAGCACCAAAGGTAACCCATGGAACCAAACACGAGTTTTCCTAAATATAAAAAATAATTTTAGAGGGAAGTTGACACATCATATAATGAAACACAGTAAATATGATACACACAGTAATTATAACACAACAATAGGAGAGACAAAACATATCAATCAATAAATGTTAATGAGCTTAACTTGAGTAAACAGCTGTTAAAAAGAATGGGTAAAATCTCTTTGAGAAGGTATGGAATGACTTCTAGGCTATACTGTTAAGCAAAAAGAACAAAGTGCAAAAGAATATATATTCATTTTGTGTAAGAAAAATGGAAAATAAAACATACACACATCTGCTTATTTTTGCAAAAGAAGCAAAGAAAGGATAAACCAGAAATTAATAAAATGGATTACGTACAAGGGGGACAGGGTGGAATGGAAGGGATAATGGAGGGACTGACTCTTTTCTGAGTACACCGTTTTGATTGTTTTGACTTTTGGAATCACATTAATGTTCTAAATATTAAATAATTAGAATAACAACCACAATGAAGTGGTGGGAATAGAATTAATTCAAGTGACGTTTAAACATAATACTTTGGGTATATACTCACAAAGAAATAATAAAAGAAATGCAAACAAATATTGAACTCTTTTGAGTAGGTTTGATTTTCATAGTGATTTAGAAGTATAGCAATTCTGAAACTATTTTGTTGATTTTCTTTAAAAAAATTTTTTTTTAAAGTAATCTCTATATCTAATGTGGGGCTCGAACTCATGACCCTGAGATCAAGAGTTGTATGCCCTCCTGACTGAGTCCCTATTTTATGTGATTTTGAATTGATAGTATTGGGAGCCAGAGTGGAAATAGGCGGATATAAATATAGATTTTTTTTTTATTGAGAGAAGGCAAGGAAGAACCTTGTGGAGTTGGATTGGAATTGGTGGTATCAGCACAAACTTACGTTTGTGCATATGTGTATGTGTTTATATTAATTATATTATTTATATTATATATATTATATATTTTTATATATTATATATATATTAAAAAAATTTTTTTTAAGATTTTATTTATTTGACAGACACAACGAGAGAGGCAGCACAAGCAGGGGGAGTGGGAGAGGGAGAAGCAGGCTTCCTGCAGAGCAGCGAGCCCGATGTGGGGCTCGATCCCAGGACCCTGGGATCATGACCTGAGCCAAAGGCAGATGCTTAACGACTGAGCCACCCAGGCGCCCCTATATATTATATTATATATATATTATTATATTTATATTATATATTAATTTTCTTGTGCTCACATGTATGTGTGTGTGTGTGTGTATGTGTGTGTGAATTTCCCCACATAGTCCAGCAAAAAATCCTAGAAGCCCATGACAATAGCAATGAGCACACCTAGCATCCAGATTTTGGTGTCTAAATAGTATTTCCCACTAAAATGACCAGGGCTCCTTGGAGAAATGGTTGATTACAGGGCTGGGGTAGGGAATATACAAAATAGGCATGGGAGGTCTTGTTGTACCAGAAAGAGAGTAAAGGCTAAGAGAAAAGACGGGGCACGTAAAAAAAAAAACAAACCATAAGAGCCAGCTTGATGGACTCTCACTGTTCAAATCTGGAAGAACATGAACATTGAAATAAAAAGATCAGTGATGGGTGGTAGATCTAGTAGGAGGAGCAGGGATTGATGAAGAACAGGGTTTTTGATCTCAAAATATCTTTCCACACACCACTTACTACTGATCCTTTTGTAATTAGTAACTATACAGTAAGTAATTGGGCAACACCTTAACTAAGTGATCAAAATCAATATCACTGAAAAGGGAAACATGGATCTCACATGCCTCCAGATGGGACAGATAACCCGAGAAGGACATAACATCACTGTGTAGTAGCACTGTATCTACCCCAATGTATCTATCATGATTACATTAACATCTAAACAGACTAAACACTCTTATCAAAAGGAAAAAAAAAAAGGTCAGGATGGAGATCCCCTCCAACTCTATGTTTATAAGAGACACATTATAAATATAGGAATACAGAAAAGTTCCAACAAGAAGGGTAGAAATATATATACACCATACAGACTAACTGGTATGGCTCTGCTAATATCAGACAAAGTGAGCTAAGGCAATAAGCACTACTTAGATATTAAGTGGGGGCACTTCCACAATGTTAGAGATTCTTCTGCCATTAAGTTACAGCAATTCTAAATCTTAATGTATCCAATAGCATTGCTTCAAAACATATAAAGCAAATTAACAGGACAAAACCAAGAAATATACAAATCCATAATCAAAATGGGAGGTTCTAACACTTTTCTCAACAACTGACTAGTAACAACTGACTAGTAATTATATATATTGAAAATATGAACAACAAAATTAAACGTGGTTTAATTAATAAATATTGGAGCAGTGCTCCTGATAATGACATAGCAGATATCCTGTTGAAATGGACATATAGTCTGTCACTAGCAGTTCTTGTTGTTGTTGTTGTTGTTTCTGTTGACTTGATGCCTGGACAATTTTTCAGTGGAGTTTTCACAGTCATACATTCCTCTTGGAATGTGTAGTGGATCAGTTTCCTCAGTTGGCAGCAGGAAAGGAAAGTTAGCTTGCCAGACATCACAGTCCATGGTCCCATTCCATTTCTCTCTCTGGGAGGAGTCGACTAACTATAACTCGCTGAATATTATTTAATCCGATGAACCTGATCTCAACTGCAGACTCCGATGCAACAAGGCTTTATGACACACTCACTCTGAGTGTCCAATGGGAACTTGAAGACAAAAAAGAAATAGCCCCTACCCTCAGGAAGTTCACAGCACAGTGTGAAGGGTAGAAACATATGTAATTAACTAGAATTCAGGGTGACAAGTGCCATGAGAACCATGTGAAAAAGGTGTAATGAGAATAAAGAACATTTAAAAAAGATGTCTGCCTCAAGAAAACCAGACTCATGAGAACTCTGCCTTCACTGGAGTGTCTTCATCAGGGATCATTTGGTTATAAAGAATGGACGCTCACACTAGCTCAAGTCAAAGAAGTAATTTATTGAAAAGGTAACAGGGGTGCTTCATGGAACCCAAGAACAGTGAGTGGAGGTAGTATGTTAATACTAATTGCAGTAAAGCAGTGAAGTGGGCAGAGAGGCACATTTCTTGGACACGCCATTGATTAAGCATCTCAAATTTACCATGGCCGCTCCATAACCCTTTATTCCTTTTCCTGTAAAAGGCCTGCTCCTCCTCAGTATGTTAGGTCAGGATAAGCGATATTGTGGCGCAATAGCAAACAGCCCTGAATCTCAGTGACTTAAAACAACAGAGGTTAATTTTTCAACTGCATGTGGAATGCAAGTCAGCAGGAAGCACTGTTCTGTGCTGCCCTTATTCCAGGACCCAGGCTGATGGAGTAGCAGCCACCATCCGGGAGAGAAAGAATCTTGAGGAGTTGGGGTTGGCGTTAAATGCTCTGAGCCAGAAGGGACACATCTCATTGGCCAGAACTAGTCATAAGGCCACACTCAACCAAAAGGAGGACAGGAAGAAGGGAGAACCAGAAATATTTGTTGAACACCAATAATGACTACTGTACCAGTCTTCTCCATCTCAAGAGAAGGCACTACCATCACATACCCAGTTAAAAAAAAATCTGGGTGTTACCCGTGATCTCTTTCCCTTATTCCCAATGTATAATCCACCAGCAAGTTCTACACACCTTACTTCTCTTCATTCTCCACCACTACCATTCTGCTCGCCAGACTATAACCTTTCACTGGGAGGACTAAAATACCCTTAATGCAGGTCTTCCTGCCTCCAATCTTACCCTCTGCACACCCAAGTCTAATTTCCATACAACGTCGTAGATTGAATCTGTCCCCCATCCCCGGTCTCCACTTCCTAATCTCTAAAACTTGTGGATGCATCATGCTACTTGGGAGAAGGGTCTTTGCAGATCTGATGAAGGTTACAAACCTTGAGATGGGGAGATCATCCTGTGTTTTCTGGTGGGTGCAATCTAATGCTGCACACCCTTCAAAGTGGAGAACGTTTTCCAGCTGTAGGCACGAAGATGTGGCAGAGAGGAAGTAGAAAGTGGTACAGCAGGGTGGGGAGCCGGTGCGCTGTTGTGGGTCTGAGATGGAGGGGGCTGTGCACAAGGATCCCAGGGAGGCTTCTAGGAGCTAAGGGGGGTCCCTAGCTGACAGCCGGCAAAGACATGAGAAATTTGGTTCCACAAACACATAGAACTGAATTCTGCCCACAACCTGAATCAGGCTGGAGGTGGACTCATCCCTAGAGCCCTCAGGGGGGGGCTGGCTTTCCTCGTCCTGAGACTCCAGGCAGAGAAACAGCTGAGCCATGCTGACTTCTGACTACAAGACAGAGAGACAGTATATCTGTAATGTTTTTTTAAAAATTTTTTATTGTTGGGGCACCTGGGTGGCTCAGTCGGTTAAGCGGCTGCCTTTGGCTCGGGTCATGATCCTGGGGTCCTGGGATCGAGCCCCATGTCTGGCTCCCTGCTCAGCGGAGAGCCTGCTTCTCCCTCTCCCTCTGCCTGCCACTCTGCCTACTTGTGCTCTCTATCTCTCTGTCAAATAAATAAATAAAATCTTTAAAAAAAAAAAATTTTATTGTTATGTTAATCACCATACATCATTAGTTTTTGATGTACTGTTACATGATTCATTGTTTGTGTATAACACCCAGTGCTCCATGCAGAACGTGCCCTCTTTAATACCCATCAGCAGGCTAACCCATCCTCCCACCCCCCTCCCCTCTAGAATCTTCAGTTTGTTTCTCAGAGTCCATCGTCTCTCATGGTTCATCTCCCCCTCTGATTCCCCCACTTCATTCTTCCCCTCCTGCTATCTTCTTCTTCTTCTTCTTCTTCTTTTTTAAACATGTATTGTATTTGTTTCAGAGGTACAGATCTGTGATTCAATAGTCTTGCACAATTCACAGCGCTCACCGTAGCACATACCCTCCCCAATGTCTATCACCCAGCCACCCCATCCC
>NW_022589761.1:3501049-3501376 GCF_004348235.1 Phoca vitulina | reverse complement strand
CATAGCACATACCCTCCCCAATGTCTATCACCCAGCCACCCCATCCCTCCCACCCCACCACCCACTCCAGCAACCCTCAGTTTGTTTCCTGAGATTAAGAATTCCTCATATCAGTGAGGTCATATGATACATGTCTTTCTCTGATTGACTTATTTCGCTCAGCATAACATGCTCCAGTTCCATCCACGTCGTTGCAAATGGCAAGATCCCATTCGTTTTGACGGCTGCATAATATTCCATTGTATATATATACCACATCTTCTTTATCCACTCATCTGTCGATGGACATCTTGGCTCTTTCCACAGTTTGGCTATTGTGGACATTGC
>NW_022589761.1:3327853-3501039 GCF_004348235.1 Phoca vitulina | reverse complement strand
GCAATGTCCACAATAGCCAAACTGTGGAAAGAGCCAAGATGTCCATCGACAGATGAGTGGATAAAGAAGATGTGGTATATATATACAATGGAATATTATGCAGCCATCAAAAGGAATGAGAGCTTGCCATTTGCAACGACGCGGATGGAACTGGAGGGCGTTATGCTGAGCGAAATAAGTCAATCAGAGAAAGACATGTATCATATGACCTCACTGATATGAGGAATTCTTAATCTCAGGAAACAAACTGAGGGTTGCTGGAGTGGGTGGTGGGGTGGGAGGGATGGGGTGGCTGGGTGATAGACATTGGGGAGGGTATGTGCTATGGTTAGCACTGTGAATTGTGCAAGACTGTTGAATCACAGATCTGTACCTCTGAAACAAATAATACATTATATGTTAAAAAAAAAAAGAAGATAGCAGGAGGGGAAGAATGAAGGGGGGGAAATTGGAGGGGGAGACGAACCATGAGAGATGATGGACTCTGAAAAACAAAATGAAGGTTCTAGAGGGGAGGAGGGTGGGAGGATGGGTTAGCCTGGTGATGGGTATTAAAGAGGACACGTTCTGCATGGAGCACTGGGTGTTATACACAAACAATGAATCATGTAACACTACATCAAAAACTAATGATCTAACGTGTGGTGATTAACATAACAATAAAAAATAAAAAAATAAAAAGAATTCCAGAGGTGAAAACAAACAGCATTAACCTCTTTGAGGATAAATTCTTCTCTTCAGAAATACAACTATAGCCCTGAGGTTCAAGTGAAACAAGTACGCGGCTATCAAACCAAATTCCATGAAAAAATAAACTCCTACGACATTAGCAAGTCCAGCCAAGATCTTGGCACATCCATCATTAAGGACTAGACTCCATGTAGCACATACTTAATACACTTTAATAGATGGTTCCTTGGTTTCTGACCTTCAAAGACAGGAAAAACACTCATCTTGTGTACTTTAAAAGAGCTTTATTTAGTATATAATGTCCATACAACTCAATACAACAAATTATAAAAGCTCTTTGTAAGATTTTACCCAGAGGATGTTAAATACAGAAAGTCAATTGCCAGTTGCCGTAAGAAAGCAAGCTACTCTCATCTTAAAAGTTTTTTCCATCAACAGATAAGCACTCTCTTCTGGGCCAAAAGGCTGTCATATATAAAGCATTTGGGAGCATATTAACCAAGATACATGATCTGAAAATGTTTTAATATCTTCCTATTAATTCCAAGATTTAAATGAAATCTAAAAAATGGAGTATTTCTATGTTAACTCATGTAGGATTTGGCCAAAGATGAGCTAAAATTGGTACATCTTAGACAAAGTTCACGTGGAATCAGAATAAACATTTTTAGTTAATTGTGAAGTAAAGATGCAGACCAGATGAAGTATCTACATCTGTCCTTGCCCCACCCCACAAACGCGCACACATGCACGGCGACACACACACCCCTAGCTGACCTCACAAAGTTCAAGAAAATCATCTCTAAGTGGACAACAGATGGCTTAGATAACACCTAATTATGCTCCTGGCTCTTACATCTGAAATGAATCCCTATTTCTTAAGTCTGTAATAAAAGAGTAACTGGAACCTTTCAACTGTAGTAGAATCTCTATTAGCCACTGTGATCAGTATCAGTCATTTAATGAAGTCATTTAATGAAGTAAGTAGATTTAAGTAGGGAATCATAACTTTAAAAGTATAATTGTCCATTCATTTGCTAATCTGCTGTGAAGCCAAGGTCTTTCCTTTGCAATAAGGATTCAATGGTTCCAGTTCTATGCTTGCATAAATCATACCTGTAATACGGTTTGGGTACATTTTAATACCTCTGGTCAGTCTAGATATTTTTAAAGGTGGAGCGAGTACTTAAATCTATAAAGCAATCGAAGCTCAGAAATTTTCTTGAATTTTATGTTTTCCCAATATTTTAGAATTTTCCCAACCACACCTAATTTATTTAAAAGCAATTTTTATCAGCAACTCAACCTTTATCAAACCTTACCAAAGCATTCCAGTTAATGTTCACAGAAATAGCTTTTTCCACCCCTGTTTCCTAGTTTGTGTTGAACTGTGTCCTCACAACAAGAAGGAGAACTGGCACAGAGCAGTTTGGCACGGGCACTGAGCACACAGCAGGGAGGGGACACGGGGAGCGGCCTGGTCAGTCAGCTCACAGGACGGATGGAGACTGTCGGGGAATCTGGTGAGTCACGTAAGCAGAGGATCGGTAAGAGCACTTATTGTACTTAGAGGTTCTTCTGAATGCTAACTCTGAAGCAAAATCAAGTGGTTATTCTACCCATAAAAAAAACCAGCCACAATCTGAGGCTATTACCAAATATTCACAGAGCCGCTGTGATCTGTGTGGCGGGGAGCCAAGGCCCCAGGTGGCGTGCTCCGGCTTGGCAGAGGGCCAGGAGTCAGTCACTCTTCCTGTTTCCTCCTGTGGACTCCAACGAGAAGGTCGTAAAAGAGAAACTGATGAGCACTAAGAATGTTCAACATGATTTGTTGACAGACTTGGTCATCAGAAAAGAAAAATGTCTACATGGTCACAGTGTCTTGGAAAGAGCGTATGCGTGGATTTTGTCTTGCAAGACTTTTTTTTTTTTTTTTGGCACTTTATATTTTTCACTGAAGACTCAACACTCAGTGTCTTGGCAACAATGGCACCTAAACTAGGAGAAAGAGATCCCTGTGTGCCATCAAGGTGGTGATGATCAGCGTACAAATTTAAGTACATGTTTCTTACACTGAGACTCCACATACCCAAATGCTTAGATTAGTGCATACAGAGAAATAGTTAAAATAAAACCGAAATCTATCAGGAAGGTAATAGAGGACTTGAAAAAAAAAACTACGTGGTCTAACATGTACCTTACATGTGCTTCGTTTCAATTAGGAGTAAGGCACTCGCCGAAGGAAGTACTGACCCATGCTGTCAGCCACACCACGCATGCATCATTACTGGCTTAATTAAAGTTTTTGTACTGATTACAGTGTTTTATTACTGTATTATCCTAAACTGCAGTGGTCTCCAACCTTATTACAGGATACAGGAAAGACATAATTCAGGAGTTTAAGCTGCCTAATTTAGTAACCCAGCCAGTGTCAATTTTTTTTATTTAAGTAAGTTTTGATAAAAAAGCCACGTATCCTGGAGTCCGACATGACAGTGTAACATTTCTTTCTGAATACTGTTTAATAAGTAGTAACTGAATGTGAAATAATTTGAACATGTGATATATCTATCCTGATGCCTAGGGTAATTTACTTCAGTACAACTGCAAGGAGAAACCTTTACATCATTTCCAATTGGCAAGAACAGGGGAGAAAGTTAATTTCATTACCCATCTTGATTTAATTAAATGTGCAATATGCTTTCATCAGCAGCTTTTACATGTCCCCCTCATTAGAAATTAATTATAAAAGCAATTATCAAAAAATTTTTGAACAGGTATACATAATCCTCTTTGTTGTTTACAAATAAGCATGACTTAGAGGCACTTGGTTACCTTTTAGTAAGAAAAACAGTAACACTACCCAGGCCCTCACAGTAAGATTGGAGACCACAAATCAAATTTGGTATGAAAATGCTCTCTGCCAAAAATACTGTATTAATGAATTAGTTAAGATAGAACATTTTAAAAATATTCAGACTTTGCAAGGTTCTAGGCTGTAAAAAATACAAAGGCTAAAAACAAAAAGTTTAGAAAATTTTGCAAACCCAGTAAATTTAAATGAGTAAGAAATGAAGAAAAATTTTCTTACTTGCAGGATAGGCTAAATAGTATCAATAGGTTTTAAAATAACACTAAACAGTAACAAAACCTGCTTGGCTACATCACATTTCTGCTCCTTTCACGACTTACAATAAGGAATTTGTCACACTTTCCTGTATCCGGCATTTAAACATGCACCCACATGCGCGCACACACACGTGACACATGACTCATATACTGAGGTGCTAAACTTTACATTTCAGACAGGGCACAACAAAAGTTTTAGATATATACAAAGACCTAACATGATTTTTAAAAAAAATATTAAAAGCATGACAGTTGGAAAACATTATAAAATTTTTAGGTGAAACAGGATGATAAGGAGTTTTTTAAAAAGCCATCCATTGGTCTTCACTAGTGAACCAACACTAAAGAATTTAATTATGCATCCCCTTAATTCGATTCCACCATAGCTGTCTGAAGTCAATTAACAGTACTTCAATCCTGAACAGCCTCTGGATTTCCACCATGATGTGTGGCTGCTCAGGCCACTGTGGCCCACTTAGTATTCTCCCCAGCAACGAAATTCTAGACCACTCCTAGGAAGTTGAGAAGTTTAGGCTAAAGAACATCAATGAAACAAGATAAAAAAGACAGAAGCTTGTGTAAGATACTTTCAAGGACAGTGACGCTTGTGTAAACATCTCTACAACTTACTCGTATCACAGCTTTGTGGTACAGGCTACCTAACGACATACGAAATGTTACTGTTGGTTTCATTAGGATGGACTTTCACGTATCAAAAATAGAGGTTGAACAGAGAGCTTGGTTACTTGTTTCTCGATAGCTTGTAAACGTGGAATGTTTTGTTCTGGAACACTCTAGTGAAGTATGCTGTGTAGGGTGGCAGGTTTCTCTTTATCTCTTCACAGAAGCGAGGGTGGCCCGCAAGTTTCAAATCGGGATCATTCTCTCCTGGGCCATCCATCATCTAAAGCCAAAACAAAACCAAATACAATTTGGGGGAAATATCATATTTATAGGAGACAAGAGAAGTAGGAATAGGTGTTGGGTTCCTTTGAGAGTGGTATGTTAGGTGAACATAAATTGTATTATTTCAATGTCAGTGGCTACTTAAAAGATGATCTGGTCCAACTTCCCCTTGGAAGTATACATCAAGGCTGAGGAGGGAAGCTGAGTGTAACAGGATGATCACCTTTAATGGCAAAGCTAGAAGGAGAACTTGGATCTCCTTGTTCTTAGGAATGTACTACACTGTCGCTCTCACAAAAATGAAGTACAGAGAAGGATGACTATGACCAGAGGAAATCCTCCAACTCATTAGTTAGAAAAAATTAAACACAAATCAAAATTTAAATGCATGTCTTTAGTCTGTTATCCTCTGAATTCAAGACAGTTGGGCAAAAATTTGAATCTCATGTTCTCTTTCCCCCGGGTTTACTGAGGCGTAACTGACAAATCAGACTGTGTATGGTTAAGGGATGCAACCTGATGGTCTGATTCACATAGACATGGTGAAATGATCACCACAATCAAGTGAATGAGTACATTTGTATTGGTCAAAGGACAAACCTGCAGTTATAAGGTGAATGAGTCCTGAGGCTCTAATGTACAGCATGGTGACTACAGTTAAAATAAAATACCCTATACTTGAAATTCGCCATGAGAGTAGATCTTAGGTGTTCCGAATCTCCAATTTTGTACAGTCAAGTTTTTTCTTTTTTTTTTGAGATTTAGGCCACGTTTAGCATTTTTTCCCATTCATTTTTTAAAATATCTGTCAGCTTTTATACCAAATAATTACAGCACACACCACCTCTTAAAGGATGAAAATCTTCTGCTTGCGCTGATCTGAGACCTGGCATAGCTCTAAGAACATTTTCCTCAGGAGGAGGAGGGAGAAATAGCTTGTTCTTCTGCTCTGGAGTGGAGGCTTGGCCGCAGAAAGCCATCTCTGTGGCACTGTGCCCGTGGACAAAGGGGACAGTGACAGGAGCGGCTAGGAGGGAAGCCCTGCTGTCACAGTCACACTCACGTGCCAGCCAAAATGATGCTTCGGAGCGTAGGTTTTAAAAGGTCAAGGTTTTGTTTCTGATTTTAACAGCAAAGCTTTAAAAAATGGATGTTATGCAGAGCCTCAGGATACAAATCAGCTGAAGACAGAGCTGCTCTATTTGACATGAAGCTCCCTCATCTGTCCCCTCAGCAGTCCCCACGGCCATCACTGAAGTGCCAGAGCCGGGAGTCCCACAGAATGCGGTGAAGCTGGGTACTTGATTCATGTCATCATTCTGTAACGTATAGAGGTTCCGACTGGACCCCCGTCCCCAGGAGTCCCGCCCAGGACGAGGGGACAGGCTTACGTGCCCGTTGGCGATGTCCAGCAGGTCCCGCAGCCGGCAACCCCGCTGGTGCCTTCGCTCGTAGCAGATGCTGTCTTCCAGGATGACGTAGTCCGCGCCGAAGGACCTCAGGAGGGCATGCACGTCCTCTGGGGACCTCTTTGCATAAATCTGATAAACCTGCACGATGAGAGGAAAGGGGAATAGGGAAAAATGCCACTCAACTGCCAGGAAGTTAGTGGAGGGGCTCTGATGCGGTGGCGTCTCACGGGGGTTGTCTAAGACCCAGACACCTGTTTCCGTGCGGGCCACTCCCTCACCCACAGATCTGCAGCACGTGGGGGACACTGCCAAACAATATTGTGATGACTCAGCCTTGAGAAAAGGAAGGGTGAGGCATGCTGCATACATTTGGATTTAGACACCCGACAGATACGGATTTAGAACTATCACTGGGAGTTGTTCATTGGTAGGTGCCAATTCTAAGGCTGCTTCCCAAAGGTAAATAACACGGTGGAGTAAATCAGACTCACTCTCTACCTTTAAAAAGATCCTTGGACGAAAAGGGTCCGTTAAGCATGATGGTGCAGTTTGGGGCACCTACACTTGTCAGGAGCCCCAGCTTCTGACAGCAGCAGCTGTGGAGAAGGAGCGCCACAGGTCCCTGGTGCCAGGCAGGTTGGTCCCTGCGTGAGCAGCAGGAGACCCTACGCTTCTCTCTCTCTCACCCTTCCCAGAGCAAGAGCACCTTGTAGCCCCCAGCGGCGGTTCAGCGGGAGGCACGTCCTTCCTGCTCATCACCAGCGTCACATCCCTTCCGTGAAGACACAGATGGCGAGCACCCTGTGTTCTGCGACTTGGCAGCAGGAGGAGGCTCTGTGTCTTGTGTGTGTGTGTGCACGTGCGTATGTGTGCGGGGGGTGGTGGAGAGGGCTGCCGACTCCTTTCCGGCACACTGATTTCTAATGATGTGGCTCTGACTGAAGAGATGGGGTGCCGAGGGCCAGCGTGCCCGCACAAATGGGCGCTACGCCAGGGGGGTGGTCTGCTTCTGCTGCTGACGCCGTGGGGCCATCCTGGTCGGAGCCCAGTAGCGGGCCTCACGCCGAAGGTGTTCCCATGACTGCAGAAGGGCACCAGGACCTTCGGGACGTTAGTTCTGTGAGAGCACAAAGCTCGGTCCCCAGACACGGACGGGGTCCCGGAGGTGGTGGCGCGTGGAGGAGCCCCCCCGTGCACCTGCCGTGGCTTCTCCGCCCCTCCCCCGAGTCCCAGCCACACGGGCCACCGCCCCGCCGAACTCTGGGTCTGGGGAGCCAGGCACCCTCCCTGCTTCCTCCAGCTAACCTGGGGCAATCTCGAACACTGGCACCAATTGAAAAATTCCCATTTTAGCAGGACTCTAGGTTCAGATATTCTCATAAAATCCAATGGATTTAGTAAAAATCATGTGCTTTTAGGCTAGTTAAGTCTCAGGCCAAAACAAGACTTTTCAGCAAATTTTCAGCGACTAAGATTAAGAAGTGACTGACAGAAAACATTAAAACGTTTGACGCCACCGCTGGGGAGATAGGTGCCTCCTGCCCCGCGGGCTGGAACGTCCCTGGTTCCCTCTGTAGAGCGTGACTCAGGACGTCCGTCTCGCTCGGCTACAAACGCCGGCGCGTCCACCTCTAAGAATCGATGTGCAGAGTCATACGTATGCAAGTCTACCATTTGGAACATTGTTTACATAACTTCAAAAGACAGAGAAACAACCCCAATGGTTAAATAAAATATGCTACATTTGCATAACACAATTTCTGTAGATTTAAAAACAAGAAAGCTGTTAATATACGGATTTGGAATGAGCTGCAAAATATATTAAGTGCCAAAGAAACCAAGATGTAGTATGTGACTTGTCTCGTAAAACAGGGGGAAAAGAATATGAATATGGGGCATGTGTGTATGTATACACATTTGTATATCATAAAATCCCTGTGGAAAGATATACAACAAACTGGTAACGCTATTTGTCTCCTGTGAGGGGACCCAGTAGCTGGCAGAGGGCTGGGATGTAGGCTTTTCACTAAGTTCCCTTTGGTTTATTCTGAAGTTTGAACCATGTGGCCATATTACCAATTAACACACGCACACGCACACGCACACAACGGTCCATAAAATAAGTGACCAGTGTGCCCCTACTCCTTTTCCTTCCTTCTCCGATTCAAAAGCTGACAGCTTTGTTCTCAAATGCTCTTTTCAGTACATCTCAAGCTGTTTTTCTTCTGTGATTCTTCCAACCAAGGGGAACATATATGGATGCCTGTAGTGGACGTGGGGCAGGGCAGGGCAAAGTCTAGGCTCAGCAGCCGCCAGCCCCAGGGGCTCAGGCCCGACTTGCTCTGATCAGCTACAAGGCAAGGAAAGGCCGGCCGGGTCCTCACCGCTTTGGTCCGCTCCCTCAGGCTGTTGTCTTCGTAGTGTGGGTGGTTGGTCAAGGTCCTTCCTGTGCACAGCTTGACTCCGGCCAGTAACTGCATGCTCCCAGCAAACACGGCCTTCCTTGGAGTGTGAGAGCTGAAAGATTTCAAGGGTCTGAATTAACCTCACAGCTAAGATCTCCTCACAGACAACAATGAAGACAACATCACACTCCCAGAATCACCCAGCTGTGTCAGGAAGGGCTGAGACTTTGGGAAAAACACAAGAGGTCCCTTGACATTTGCACTCAAATTGTTCTATGAAACTTCTATCTGTTTTTGACAATGGTTGGGAAATTTCTCATTCACTGTTTTGCTGGGTTTACTCTTATAACGAATGGTCTTAGGATGTGGGTATCTCCTGGCTCGAAGTCTTCCAGGCTAAATCCCATAATCCTCTCCTACTCTTGACAAAAGATTCTGACAAAAAAGAACTTAGAAGACTGTCATCACGTTTTGTATTAAAGTTAACTAAAGGGCTGCCTAGAGTAAAACAAATTATAAAGCCAGAAACTGCAGCTGATCATGAGTCAATTCCAACAATTTCCTTGTTTTTGTTTAAAACCAGAAAAAAAGATCACAGATATTATGATAAATTGCTTTCCAGAAAAAAAAAGAATTTGTAAAAACAAAAGAACACAGAAGATTCTGAAAAAGCAAGTAATTTATTACTCAGTATGGGGATATACACCATTTCTGATGTGGGAACACAAGTATTTCCTATGTTCCTTTCCTCAGTCCTGATTATGAAAGTCTAAGGAATGTGGGGGAATACGGGCACTCTCATATTATTAAATCATGACCTCGCTCCCCGTGTGCCACCGAGCTGCAATCCTCTGCCTCCCCGTGGGGTGTGAAGGACAAGGAAGGAGGATGAAGGAAAGACTCCCCGATTACAGTAAGAGCATTTTTCCTTTTCCCTCTGGAAAATAGTTTTAGTAGTTGATTTTAATTACATATTTTTGGGAACCTGGGAGTCCCTTGCAAACTGACAAGGTATCAGTTTATTGTGAAGAACATAAGCGCCCTTCTACAGGCTCTCCTCAGTGCGGCGCGTCCTCAAGAGGCCCACTGGGAGCACCACCGGCCACACGTGCCCTTCCTGTGCTCAGAAAGAGGAGTCTCGGCCTGCCAGGGGGAGTGAGAAGATGGACAGTTTTGAGAAGGAGTCTAACTGAAATTATTAAAACGCAACATGCTCTGTAGAAAGAGCTAGAGCAGGCTGTCCTCCTCAGTGTTTTTGGAGGTCAGGGCAGAGACTTACTCTGGTGCTACATTTCTAAGAGAGGCCGCCATCATATTCCCATATGGCACGAGGATGTTCCATGCACTTCAGTGTAATGCTAAGGTAAGACTACAGTGTGAATGCCATCCAATAAAGGCCTCAGGATGCCTATGAGTGAGACATCCTACAGTTTAAGTTGCAACACTTACAAATAACTTACTTGAAGAACTCAGGCTTTTCTAACAATGACACTCTCATTCACTTGGATTTCAAGGCGCTTTCTCAATGGGCACCTGGGGATGACACATAACCTGCATCCCCCCTTACTCACGCCAGAGCCCAAGGTGTGGATTCCAAGAGAAAACAGTTTTTAGTTAGCTTGGCTGTGCTCGGTAGGTTGTGAGCGTTCTAACAAGCAGACCCAGGAGCACAAGAACAGACAGATGTTTGCTCTGTCCCCTTGAACTGACAATTTACAGGGAATTCTTGATATCTAGCCCCATGTGGTCAGGGGGACACAAGGGTTTCAATGACAACATGTGAAGGTGTAGTGCTCCTTAGCGGGAGATTTTACAAATACTTAGTTTAATTCAACTGACCCTTATTAAACACTTAGTCTGGGCCCCAGGCCTGGGCCGTTCTCATCATAGTGTGTTAGAATTGCCAAGGACGAGTAAGCGCGGGCAAATACTAATTCAAGAAAATGTCAACGTTTTTCCAAGCCAGTCTTTCTTTTTGTATACTCCTAACTGGCTTAAACCATTCCACTGCAATAAATAATGCAATAATGCCACATATTAAATAATGCCCCACAGTGCCTGTCTTTGGGGCCACTGACCTGATCAGATGCAGAATGCAGGAAGGAGTGAAGTCTGGTCTCCCTATCTGGCAGAGCGTGGGGTAGAGGTGAGACTTAACTGTGGCTGAGCTATCCTGGTTTCTGCCTAGAGGGTACCCAACTGGTCTTTCTACACAGCTGAGCTGATAACATCCATTCAAATCTTCAGACTGTCTTAGCATCACCATTTTGAATTAGAACAGGGGTCAACATCAGGGAGATGCACAGAGCTGTTGCTAGTCTACATTTATTTTATAACTGTGGCAGACACAGATGACTGTTGTCTATTCATGGCTTATGACCAAGGTTTCATCTCCCTCCCTGGACTCTGACCATACCACTTGTATGAATTACACAGTTCACAAAGGTTTAAAATGTCCCAAGTCCTGAACTGCTTGCTGGGGAGTTAGAGAGTTATTCTTTATTCAAACTACAGCACCGAGGGCCTACAATGTGCTGGGCCGGCAAAACACCGTACGGTGATAACCTGGCTTCGAGAAGCTTACTAGCTAATAAGCGAATAGAGCCAGACTCAGCTCCCACTACAGGCAAGCACTTCCGAATAAACAAGTAGTTAGTCCAGCACGTATTTACTAGCACTTTCTGTGGGCCTTTAGCTATCCTGGAAACAGAACACACAGGGTGCAGTCCCCGGGAGAGCAGTCATCTCCAGGCAGAGCAAGGTGATGGGTCCCATGACTGCTGAGAGGCGCTGAGGGAAAAATGAAATAAACTGCCCTCATTTGCGACGTGTTTTAATGTTTGGCCTCACTAGTCAGGAGTCAGAAGTTTAAAAGTAATGTAATCTGTTTCAACTGTTGGTGCAACAATCTTCTGGATTGTTCACAGAGTCTTTCACTAAGGTCCTTGGTTTTATTTTAAAGGAGCAAAATACAAGCATCCTAATGCCTATCAAATGAACTAGAAAGACTACTTCTTTGAAATCTACTGACTTCCAAGCATAGCGGAGATGATGTTTATTTGCTTTCTTCTACTGATTCGGTTTTCCGTGCTAGCCCATAGTAAATCTGGGACATTTCACTGCTACTTTAAATATTTAAGTTTACCCATAAAGCAAATGCAAAGTAAAACAAACAAGCAAAGTGGAACAGAATGAAAAACAATCACACATTTTCTGAACTTTAAAAACCTAGATTCACTGTGTTTTATATTTTCTGTGGTAAACTTAGCAGGCAGAGGGGAAAGGCATTCTTTGTCCTTAACTTAAAACATGCAGTGTGGCAGGTGTAATGCTTGTTCTTCTTCCTTCCCAGATACTTCTGCTGACACAGACTGTGGTCTGTGTCTAAAATAGCTAATGTGCTTTTAACCACTGAATGACACTTCTCTATTATAGAAAAACAAAGCAATTTTTACCAATGTTTGAACAAATGATGTATAAAATGAAAGGATAATTTGTTTTTATAGCTCTCTGCCAAGCTCTATAGGCAGGCTGCCCAACCTGCAAACAATTTATTCTGTAAGAAATGTCACTAAATAATGACAAGGACTCACAGGTCAAACGGATTTACATTACATAATTTAAATGTCATTCCAGGAAGACCTGATGGCATTTTGAACAAATAATCTCATTTATTTTTGAAGCTCTAAGCTTCAACAAGTTAATTACTGTTGAACTAATGGGTAAACTGAGCATTATAATATAATGTGTGAACATTTGCTTTATCTACACTTCAAAAATTTATAGAATTATGCAAATACCACAAAATGATTCATTAAATATAAAAGAGGCTTATAGGCATTTAAGGTCTGAACTTAACCTTCATCATATTTAAAATATCCAGTAATTCTTTCTGCTTTGATAAAATGCTAAGGAAGTTTGGGCCATTTTCTTCGTCCCATTGAGAAAATATTGCACATGCAGGCTTCATCACTGAAAACAGACTACTGCTAGTGAAAACTCTTCTAAAGCCCCGTAGTTAAAATGTCACATCTCAAAATATTCAAATCTATAGGATTGTTTTTTTTTTTAAAAGATTTTATTTATTTGACAGAGAGAGAGACAGCGAGAGAGGGAACACAAGCATGGGGAGTAGAAGAGGGAGAAGCAGGCTTCCTGTGGAGCAGGGAGCCCGATGTGGGGCTCGATCCCAGGACCCTGGGATCATGACCCGAGCCGAAGGCAGACACTTAATGACTGAGCCACCCAGGCGCCCCATAGGAGTGTCTTAACTGCAAAACGTTAGAGAAGAATTTCAGGAACCGAGACTGAAACACTCAAGTGGTCACAGAAGAATGAGGTATGAAGCCTGCTATTGTGTTTGGCCTCATGGAAGGAAATGTGCTTCCTAGTCACAGAGAAGGCCCAACAAATACCACCCCAGGCTCGCTGAAAGTGATACCAGAACAGAAAAAAAAAAAAGAAAGAAACCCAACAACCTCAAAAAACCAAAGAGCCCAACATACCAGGTTTTAACCTTTGTATTTGGGAAACATTATCAGCAAAAAGGAGTTAATATGAACACGGCACTTAATCTGGGGGGAGCAAGGTGTGCAGCCCGTCAGTGTCACGTGGGAGGCAGGCGACCAAGTGAGCGAGCACACGGGTGGTGTTGTGGAAGGGGTGGGGTGAGCAGCCTCCCAGTTCTCCCAGGGAAGGTTCTGGGGCTGATTTCAACAAAATGTCCTTGCTGGTTAATGAGGAATTGAATCTCAAAGTGTTCTTAATTTATACTTATATTTAAATCTCTACTCCAGGGGCACCTGGGCGGCTCAGTCGGTTAAGCATCTGCCTTCAGCTCAGGTCATGATCCTGGGGTCCTGGGATCAAGCCTCACATCAGGCTCCTTACTCAGCACGGAGCCTGCTTCTCTCTCTGCCCCTCCCCCCACTCGTGCTCTCTCTCTCTCTCTCTCAAATAAATAAATAAAATCTTTAAATAAATAAATCTCTAAGGAACTAAAGATAGGACATTTCTGTACTAAAAATTAAAACTTTAAAAATATTTCAATTGAAACCTGGTAAGCCTCTCAAAGTCTTAAAATAGAGTCAACAATGAGAATATGGAAAAAAAAAAGAATGAAAACAATGGCGCTGAGATGAGGCTCAACATTTGCCCTAGCAAAGAGGCAGTATTAAAATGGATGGAGGGGCATCTGGGTGGCTCAATCGGTTGAGTGTCTGACTCTTGATTTCAGATTAGGTCATGATCTCAGGGTCATGAGATCGAGCCCTGCATCAGGCTCCATGCCCAGCATGTAGCCTGCTTAAAATTCTCTCTCTCACAAAAAAAAAGGACAGCCACCCCATTTACGCATTCATCATCATGTCCTATATCTAGTTGGTGCTCAGTAAATAGCTGTTCGATTGTATTCGTAAGTATACAAGTTCAGATATAACTTCATGCATTAAGGCTTTCAATATTTTCACAGAAATCTAATCCCCCCTGGTATGGCCCCTCTCATATTAATAAGTGGTATCCTAATGGAATAAGCTGTCTGGTTAGCCAATAAAAGGTCATACCTGAGCCCCTCCGAAAGAAAAGAAAAGAACTAAGTCCTGCTGAGGTGATGGAATCCTTCAATTCACCCTCCGACCCCGAGAAGCCCAAGTGAATACCTGGCAAGACCTAATCCCCAAACGGAAGCTCAGGGTCCCTGGAGCACAAGAGCGATGCCGAAGGCCGGCGCTAAGTACACGAAGCAGAGACCGGGACATGGCGGGTAAGCTTCCTCTCAACGTTTCACACGGGAGGTGCCCTGTGCCATAATGGAGGGTCACTCGAGGTTCCCCTAGAGTTTCTGCAGGTCACTGTTTCTCATCCTGACGCATCCTCAAGGGCAGCCATCCTTAATGGAGGGTGACTCCCCGCCCCCGTCTGTGCTGCTGGCGGACGGCCATGGCATTGCCACGGTGGCTGGCTGAGGACAGCAACAGGCCAGGCCGGGAGAGGGAGGCGTTCCTCACTGACAGGGCTGGGTCCCCAGCGGAGGCCTGGGGGCGCCCTCGGACAATTGCAAACAGACTTTCGGACACACGCCATGTATCCTTAGGCCGCAGCCTGGTCTCCAGCCCAGCTCCTACCTACTCATGTCATGGGCACACGTGACTGATCAAAGTACTAAAATGAAAGCTGAAGGTCAGAGTTTATGTTTCCAAAACAGAGGAAATCAAGGCGAGTTAAAAGAATATTAAGTACATTCCCTTGTGTTTGGAATTTAAGGTGACAGACCAGAGCCGATTTAAATGTTGATTTAAACAAATAAATTTTGTGTCTAAATAGACCCTATTTTGGCATATATTCATCATCACTTAAGCTTATTTCACAAACATGCCCAGCAGCTATTTTTGCAAAAACAATAATTTGGATTTGAAGAATTTTAAGAGGAAAACAAGCAGGATTAGATCACAATGGAACCAACATTTTGGAACAATACAAAGCTTTCCAGTTGCTGAGGATTTTTTAAAAAGTAAAAAGAATATGTCTCCATACAGGGAGCGGACCTTGTTAATGAAAGGAGAAAGTAAGGAACAAAGATCGCTTTCCCAAATGAGAGAAATAACAGACTAACAGACTGTCTTCTTTACACCTGGAATAAAATCTCTCATCCACAATTTTTCAGAACCAGAAACTTTAACTTTCTGTGAGGACAAGCACAGAAATAGAAGCTCTACAGTAAGTACACCCAGGCCGACACTGCCAAACCCGGGATCTGCCAGGACGCGTGCTGACTGATGTTACAAGTCATTCCCGTAAGACTGGGGAGTGGAGGTGGGATGTTTACAACAATGATCTGGGTAGATCTGCCAGAACCGCCGGCTTCGGGATTCTACCAGACAGAGAGCGGGTGCCCTGCATCATTCGAATCGGGAGTGCAATTTTAAAAACAGAAAACATCAGCCTCACCTTCAGATGTACATGTCATAAATTTCCAGCTGACTACAGTTAATGCAAAAGTAATTAGCTTTTCTTTATACGAATAACCCTCTTTCCCCATACACAATAAATACTGAAGGAATTATTTACTCTATAATTGTCTGCCATGATTTAAAGTTAAATAAATAAATAAAGACAAAGCCCTGCTTCGTAATCTCAGCACTGGAAATAGATGAAAAATTATACTCCCTGCATCCAGTCAAAGCCAGTCCGACATTGGGACCAAAGCCACATATATATTTTAGACATAAATCTCTATAAAACCCATGTATTGCACTCGAGAGACCTAAGCTATCAAACATTTACCATCTCTTAATACACAAGCAGTGCAAACTATACTGGTTAGTCAACATTAGTCACGAGCAAGTGCCAATATGGCTACTAAAATCCTAAGTAAGGGATGGAGACGATTCAGCCGATGCCTTCGGAATACGTCACACAAGATTTGCGACATGTATTTACATGTGAATAATTACACTGCTGCTTTTTGGTTATGAAGCAGGGAAATACAGTAGTACAGGGCACAGGAATACTGCTCTGGGTAGAAAAGTTTATGTGTGCTGGTGGGAGGCCGGTTTCACGAACACAGAGTTCATCCTGATGCCGGATGCTGAGGCAAAGCAACAGAACGCAGGCAACAATAAGAACCAATATAATGCTAAACACGACGATGTTCGAGAGAAAAGACTTTGTATTTTCAGTTTCCTTTAGGCCTAGGCTTGGGCAATATACTTCGTTAAAATGAAATGTGCACGGAGTTAGTAGGACTCTAACTGTGGATTCCAGTGTAATTTTGACATGATTAACAAGGAAAGAATACTTCCATGTGTCAGCAGTCACAGAAAATCTGAATGGTATTAAAAGGAAAGCAACAATAAAGGTGAAATTGGCCAAGAGTAGAAAGCTTTCTTTCCACAGCTGTCAGTGGCGTGGAGTACATCCTCCAGCTCTGTTTTCCTCTCTTTGTGGGGTGTTTCCCTTCTTCATGAGATTGTGGTTAGAGAGAATATTTCTTGAATGGAAAGAAATTATTTCCAAATACAGAGTTTTAAAGAAAAACTTGAAAATGAATGTTATCTTTACAATTAGATTCAGAAAAAAGAAAACACCAAATGAGGTCTATAGTGACTCTTAAAAGGCACTTTACATTTTAAAGGTTAAAAAAAATCCTCTTACTTAATCCAGTTCATCAGCTCCACTGTGTCTGGATCATAGAATTCTCTCAACTCGGAGAGTTCATCCATCATTCCTGGCCAGAACTGAAATTAAAAACAAAACAAAAACAAAAACAAAATCCACCCCCGCGCCCACAACTATCACTAAGATTCAAACGAAAGATGAGAAACTGCATAGAACTTGCGAGCTAGATCAACAGGACAACAGCAGTATCAGAACGACCTCACCTCCGCAGTCCGCCCTCCTGGCCTAAGCGATCCAACGTCTGAGACCAGTCCCCCAAATTATCTTGAGCCAAAGCTGCTCAGGGCTAGAGGGGTTGTCAACTTTTTAAAAAAGAGCTTTTATTTGAGGAAAAGTAAAATGCTGTCGTATGTGGTGTTAATATCTAGGCCAACGTTAATTTGGGTATCGGGAATGGCAACCACGAGGAAGCTCACAGGGTACCAGCAACTCTGACTTCCATCGCGCCATCTACCCTTCAAGACAGAAAGTGCCCTCACAAGACAGCACCGTTGTGGAGCTACAAACGTGCTCTGGAACGCAGAACCTCCTTCATCCCCGCAGTTACCCAGGGAGAAAGTGGACACAGAAGGCGTCATCCCTACTGCTGTTCACTTTTTATTTTACTAGTCAGGAGACGCTTGCTCAGGGAGATGACTTGACCAGGTCAAAAGGGACAGAGCTACCACTTGAAACCGGACTCCAAATCCAGCCCCCTCTTCACTGTGATTACAGCGTCTGCACTGGAAATCTGGACAAATGCCTCGATGTATTTTAATGTAACTGCAGGTACAATGGGAGAGAAGAGTATCTGTAAGTAGGACTGTCTAGGAAAATCTGGGGCATTTGAATATTCTATTTATGCCACCCGTGCCTCCTACTCAACTTAGTTAGTTAAGGTGATGCAGAGAGTGTAAACATCCCACTCCGAGTCCACGGCTTTTCTAACATAATTGCCTGTTTAATTCAACAATTAATTACGTGTTCACTGCTGTATCCAATGATGATTGGCTAAGAAGCCTTGATCATCTACATACACCCTACGGTGAAGAGCAGAATTCCTATGCTGGAAGAAGGCCACTGCCAATGGGTCTGTGCTTCATTAATGTGGAAAATGGAGTAATTGTACTTCAGAACCACTAACTGGAACCAGAGCGGCGCCCGACTCGTTGGTAGCTGTGCTTCAGCCCTGTCACTTTCTTATCTTGTCATCTCATCTTCGGCCATTTTTAGCACTCATTCTCCTCTTGTCCCCTGGGTGCGTGAACCAGGAAAACTGCTGGTGATAGAAAATCAGTACTTCTGGCTCTGAGTTTTAGAAGAGATGTAATCACAGGGACTCAGTGATAACCTGTGTAATATTTCAATTATCCCTACTAACTTGGATAATCAATAGAATGCCAACTTTTTAATGATATGTCCTCATTCTTTTGGTATAAAACATATGTTGAAATCTATGAATTCAATGGATATTAGATATTTTTCTAGCTTAGAAGATGCTGTTGTTAATTCTGAAAATGTTCAAATCTAGTAACACCATCTTGTGATAAACTTCTTAAACAACGTGAAAATAAGTGTTGGATTAACTAACTGCTGTTTCTAAATGATGTGAGATTTCAGCAATGCCAGTAAGTTAATCAACACGAGAGTAGTAATTTTATTAAGCTCCTGATTTTAGAGTGAAGTACATGCTTTTCCCTTTTAAACAGGATTGTCTTAAAGAGACATACAGCAAAATTGCTACTATCAACAAGAAAATTGGAAATCCTCATTACAATTGCTCCATAAAACTCAAAATCAGGCTTTGAAATACAGGAGTTCATTTTACTTACAGGTAAATCTGTTCAATAGCTGGAAAACAGCCTCAGTTTCACGGTACTTCTTACTATACATAACATCTTAATTGTCTTTGTGTTTTTACATTTTGAGAGGCTGGACTATCTAGACTGTTTTGTACTGTGAAAGCTGGATGCATTGGGGTTTCTTGTACTGGGAAGGGCAATGCTGATGCCAGGCCAATCTTTGGAGGGAGTCTTCCGAGTTACTAACTCTCTTATTCAAAGAATGTCTACTTAGATTTCGTAAAATGATGGTTTTGGTGCTATAACTGTTTTTGTTTTTTGTTTTTAATAGTAATGTTTTTCAAGAGGGGTGCGTGGAGGGATTTTGCCCCACCCCCAAGGGGATGTTTCCCAATGTCTGGAGATTTTTGATGGTCAAGACTGGAGGGAGGTGCTGTTGGCACCCAGGGGGTAGAGAGTAGGGATGTTGCTAAACATCCTACAACACACAGGACAGCCCCCTATGACAAAGAATAATCTAGCCCAGAATGTCAAGCCCTCTGCCGAGAAGCCGAGTTCTATGCATTAGCCCCACCTAGAGGGCCGAGGAAAACACACATTTCTGGACTCCACTCCCAGAGGTTCTGATTCAGTAGGTCTGGTCTGGAGTGGGACCCAAACATCTGTATTTCTAACAAGTTCCCAAGTGATGCTATGCTGCTTCTCTGGGGACCACACTCTGGGAACCAGTGCTGTATAGCTCAGTTTATTTCTTCTATACTCTCCTTGCTCAATTTTACCAAGAACAAGAGATTTAAGTCCTCAAATAGCTGTAAAAAAATCAATAAAATTCCAAATACATAGCTGAGACCTAAGCACTCAGCCTACGCACAGAGAGACTGTGGAAAAAAGACTGATAGTGTGCGTCCGTCCTTAGTGAGAGACAAGAAGCATGATGAGCTCAGTCTTTTCTTTGAGGAGGGTGTTTTATCATTCAGAACCAATGTGGAGAGGTTAAGGTACCTCATTCATTTTTAAACATACACTCTGTTTATAATCTTTAGTTGTTGCTTTCCAGAGGTTTTAAAGAAGTTTCATTTATTTAAATTAGAGCAATAAAATTCCCAGAGGCGGGGGGGAAGAAATAACCTATTTCTGTTTTCCAGTATCTGAGTTAGCCCAGTGCTCTGCCTGCCACAGTAGATGCTTTGATAGACAGGAACATGATAGAGCGTAATTTTCTGAAATATTTACAGTAGAATCATCCAATATAGTGATTAGCAAACATGATTTTTAGCCTAAAACCTTTGGCTTCAGATAAAATCTTACATGAAAGTATAAGCAAATAAAACCAAAAGCTGAGCTGCTCTAGCTGATCCTCTCCGTGGGTGAGCCCCCTCTTCCCTGGAGCCCCCCGCCCAAATGAGGGGCTATACACAGTAGAGTAGGAAATCTATTGTTCTAACATAAAACCAAACTTGAAGGAAAAAAATCTAAAGTTAAAAAAAAAATGGCAGATTTTTAAAAAAGAGGGTAAAAGCTCAATTGGATAGCATAGTCTGGGCTTCCTGCCCAGGTATCGATTCAAGCCTCTAAATCTCAAAGATGGGACAAAAGTCACCAAATAGCCTGACTGGTGACTCCCTGTCTCTTACCGAGGATTCTCAGAACTGAACACAGTTAAAGCTATTTCAGAAATTAGTCAACTGAGAATCTGAAGAATTTCATGATTTCCTATTGAAACTGAAGGACAGCTAATGAGGCTAATCTGGGACTGTACATATTTACATATACGCAGCCTCTTACAAAGATGATTTTAACCGTCTAATAAAATACGTAGGTTAAAGTAAGATGTGTTTTAGGATCTCTCTCTATAAGGCAGGTAACAGCAGAAAATTATTTTTCTACTTTATTCACCTCAATATAGGTCTGAAAACATCTTTATTTTCTGAATTTGCATCAGCTGAATAGTAAGTCAGAACCAAAATTAATTAGAAAAATTAAACTGTAGTTGTTTTTACTTGTTAAATACTATTTGGGAAACAGATCAGTTTTCCCATCAACGCCAAGTGCCTTCATGAGAAGCGAAGCAGATGTTTGTAACCTCTGCAAACCATTCTATTTGCCAATAACATACAGAGTACACTGAGTCAAAGCAATTATTCTGCTAAATTAATGATGGCAAGAATGAGGAAAATCAGTCTTACCTTATAGCACAGATACAGCAGTATTAATATCGGTACTGAGTATCGCATTATACATATCTATATAAGAAAGACATTATTTAGATCACAGGTATTTTTGCCTTACAGTTTTGCTTTGTAAACACATGACTTTTTTCTTCTTAAAACAATAGAAATGTACTTTAATGGAGCGTGAGTCTCCAATTTGCCCAACAACTACAAGGGTCCCAATCACTCATGAGATACTCATAGCTTCTACCATATTGCCACCTTGTGAATTTATAAGGGAGAACAACTCAAAACTGCATTTATAGGCTATTAATCATAACCATACACTTACTAATATTTGTTCTAAGTACAATTTA
Source organism: Phoca vitulina (assembly GCF_004348235.1). Taxonomy (NCBI): domain Eukaryota; kingdom Metazoa; phylum Chordata; class Mammalia; order Carnivora; family Phocidae; genus Phoca; species Phoca vitulina. The sequence continues at coordinate 3,480,014 of NW_022589761.1, read as the reverse complement.
TAATAATAATAGTGATAACTCTGGATAATGGAATTACTGGTGATTTTTAATTTTTCCTTGTATGCTTACAGTACTTCCAAATTCAGTATAATGAGCATATCTAACTTATGGTCTGGGAAAAAACAAAGGATTTAAAAAATAAAGAATAAATTTATTTAAAAAATAACTCCTTATAAAATCATAATGTGTCGGGGCACCTGGGCGGCTCGGTTGGTTAAGCGCTGGATTCTTGATTTCGGCTCAGGTCATGATCTCAGGCTGTGAGCTCGAGCCCCGCATCAGGCTCCGTGCTGGGCATGGAGCCTGCTTAAGATTCTCTCCCTCCGCCCCTCCCCCCTTGCCTTGCTCGCGCTCGCTCGCTCTCTAAAATTAAAAAAAATCATAATGTGTCAGTTATTCTATTTTCAGCTTCAAATTTTAGTCTCCATTTCATCAGACCAATGAACAGGCAACTACTGAAAACAACAGTAACTGGTATGAAAAAAATCCTCAAACTCTAACAGTAAGAGTGGAATGGCAAAGGACAGCACTGACCCTCTTTGGGTTATACAGATGGATCGACTTCAGGAGTAACTCCCATATCTCAGGGCTGCATAAGCCAAACGACGCGAACACACACATGTGCGACGTCCAGAGGTACTTCATTCTGTAAGAACAGAGACCCGTGCCAGCGGCGGACACACCCGCGGTGTGACTCAGCTGTACTGTCTGTGGGAGGGAAATCTGAGCCATCCGCCAAGGGTTAGCTATGCATTTCATTGCCTTTTGAGAAAATCATAGAAGTAAAAATGGAGGAATGTTGGTAATTAGGAATAAACTGGTTACTCATAATATTTTGTACTGGAGAAGATAGTAAACAAGGGCATTTTTATGGGACCCATAATTATCAATGAAGAGGACTGTTAGTTTCCAAGTTGCATTGCTAAAATATGTCGGGTAAAGAGTGGTCGAATAAAAAAATCAAGCAAACAGGTAAGACAAAATACCTCATTGTACTCAATGCCAAGAATCCAAACAGAATGGTATGTATTAGGTTGTAGGCAGTTTCTGGTTTCAGGATGATCGTGCACTTTCCCAATTGACCCGTGGATTGCTGCCTTGTAGAATCACTGAATAAAACAGCACACATACAAAATAGAAGCTAGATACATCATTTTAAGTTAGTTACATCTTTTTTAAGAATACCAGAAACTTATGCCTTCATGTATTTAGAAATGTGTTACTGCTCTAAGATAAAATGAATCAGCATTAATCAATTCTGAATTCGTGAGGATAAAACTGTTATATAACATAATGCATTAATAACTAAAATTTAACAAATTTCATTTTAAGTAAAAATTTAGAATGCTTCCACCCTTTAAATTACAATAGAAAAAAATTCTTTTGGAATCACTTAAATTGCAAGATATCTTTAAAGATATTTCATGAGTTACTAGGATTTTACAAGTTTTTACAAATAAGAAAAAATAAAAATGAATCCATAAACGTGGAATTCAGTTCCCTTATGAACAAATGATCACATTTTAACCAACCAATACCTCATTAAAGATGCCTGACATGATTTTTTTAATCAAATATGGCTACATTCAAATAATTACACCCATAAAATGAACAATAATTCCTTATCATGTAACGCCGAATTCATATTCTATTTTCCGTTAATGCCATTGCTTTTTTCAGGTGGTTTCTTTGAATTAGGACCCACAGCTTTCACAATGCATTTCATCAACATCTCTTAAATTATTTTCAATCAGTACAAGTATCCTCCACTTGGAGGCCGTTTATTGGTCGAAGGAAGTGTATCATTTGTCCTGTAACTACTCCCACCTTCTGGATTTGGCTGATTGTCTCCTTGTGGTGGTACTGAATACATTTCTCTATTCCCATGCTCCTTATAAACTTGTAATTAGATCTCGAGGTTAATTATTAGAGTCAAGTTCATTTATTCTGGCAAGAACACTGCATGGGGCATAGATATGCTGTACTCTAAACTGCATCACACCGGGTAAGCGCATACTGTCCTATCCTGTTGTCTGAACTTTAGAGACGCTGAGATGGGTGAGTGGGTTCGGATGTTGCACCATTTGTTGTCAAGGGGATAAGGAAACAGCAGGAAGGGCTGCCAGGTTAAGATCAAAACAATACCTTTATAAGGCCCCACTTATCCTTCATAAAATCCAACAGACCTGGGTATGTATGATGCTTCCATGCAACTAAAGAACTCTTCTTTCCTAGAAATCCTTTCACCACCCTAGATTCACATGAGAATCAAGCTGATATTGCAGGGTAATTTTCACCACTGGTAATAATCTTTACTTAGATCTTATCTCTTACAACCCAAACTCTGGCTTCTACGTTGCTTATACTAAAAGATTGCTGCAGACAAGGAGAACATATGTTCTCATCTCCCCTTGGTACCTGAGAGAATTCTGCAACACCTCTCCCCATCTCCCCGGCCAAGCTGGAAAGCTCTTAATCAATCCCGTGAATACAGAGCCCATGAGTTAATCCCCTCGGAGTCCTATCCTTTACACTAATGCAGATGTGTTGTGTAAACATAATAGTATCATCCTTCCCAGTACTAAACTGGTAGAAATACTTCAAATACTTGGCATTGAAGGCAAAATATCCTTCAAATTACTTAAAAGTTATTTAATATTAAGATACTATAATTCTTGTATTACTTTAATTAATGTAATGTTTTTCTTTTAGTAAGGTTCTAATACCCCTACCTGGTAGATGAGGATGCTCTAAAATCTTTACCTACACTCATACATCAAGTCAGCTTGCAGAGATGGCTCACAGATTCACACTGAGCACGGCAGACATTTTCACAAAATACTGTAGGCCAACTGAACTTCCTGCTTTGCATGCAGTCTAGAGTCCTGTCGACACTTGGCGTGTCTGGAATAATATTAAATTACACTGTCTAGAATAATTTCCATCTATTTTCACAGGGCTAAACTTTATCTTGGGCTAGGTATCGGGCTAAGAACACTTCTGAAAGATACTAAAATAGTTTATAGTCAATGAAATATTTTCACGGTTCAATGTGGCTTCACTCTTAATAATCATAAAACATCTCAACTGATCTGGACTCATTTTAATGCCCTTTCCCAGCACAGCTCTCTGGTGGCTGCGAATCACAGCTCACCAGCACCTTAATTGGCAAGATAACTACAGAGAAAAGGGCTTCCTTCTGAGCTTCATTAAGTTTTCACAAATGACAGTAGCTTCAATTTCTTACACTTAATTTTCTTTCAATTGAACATGGATAGTAAATTCAAAAAACTCCAACAGCTTTGTAGGTCGGTATTCTACAAGCTTTAAAAAAGTCTTTATACTCCCTCACTCTTTCTTTTAGCAGATTAGTAGACACATTAAGTTTTTTAGACATAGTCAATTATTACTGAAGACTTTGGCGGATGCTAATAGTTATGGTCCACTCCAACTTTATAAGCCCCTTATAGCAAGATGCAACAAAACAAAAAATAGTTAACTCTTGATATTTTAGGAGCAATAAAAAAGGCAGCTAGATGAAAGGTAGAAAAACAACAGGAAACTAATAATGAGAACAAAATAGAGACTATGAGTCAGTAATAATACCAGCTAATGACAGCTAAAATCTACAAAATGTTCTAGGAGTGAGGCAGCATTCTAAGTACTATTGTTTTAACTTATTTATTCCCCACAAAACCCTGCAGAGTTAAGTCCTCTGAGTATCCCCATTCCATAATAAGGGCAGTGCAGAGCTGGCTCAAAGGGGACCTTGTTCCCAGACCAGTCTTTACTGCCTTGCCTGCTTTTTGCTGTCTCTTAGCTGGTTGATCCTTAACTACTGAGTGTGGGATCCCTTCTAATCAGGTTACGATCCCCCTTTGAGCTACCCTGTCTGTGTCTGACATTCTGAATTTCAACTGTGTAGTTTTTCTGCAACACAGAACAAGTTCATTAAAGCATAGGACAGGTTTCTGAAACATGCCATACCTGAGATTATGGAAGGCGACCGCTAAGGCTGCCATCACTGTGATGGACAGAACAAATACGTAAGCATAAAAAAGGAGAGTATCTGAAAGCCTTCCGAATGTATTAAAAGGTAAGAGGCCAAACGCTTCTTCACACAGATACAGATTTGCATCAAAATCTCTAGGGAACAAATGAAAAGAAAGCAAAGTATTAAATTCAGTACAAGATAAGTAAACCACAAATTTTTCCTCAAAATGAGCCTGGAATTAATAGTTGAAGGCATAATGATAACTTAAGTTTTAAAGTCCCTGCTGATTTAATATAAAAAAGCAAACATAAATTTTAGATTCAGTCATACCTTGTTGCTCCAAACCCAAATTTTGCCTTCAGAAATTTAAATATGTGTTCGTCTGACTTCAGATTAAGAAGTTTCTATCAGGGAGGGAGAAAATGAAAGTTGTTATTAGTGCCTTATGCGTGCTTTCCTGATAACTTCCCATTGAATACATATATTCACTGTCCGGTTTCATAGGATTGTGTGCACATGGGTTTATAAAATTAGCAAATATTCTCAAGAGTGTTAGAACTGAAGAATTCTAACACAGGGACTTTCTTTTTTTTTTTTTTTAAATATTTTATTTATTTATTTGAGACAGAGAGAATGAGAGAGACAGAGCACATGAGAGGGGGGAGGGTCAGAGGGAGAAGCAGGCTCCCTGCCGAGCAGGGAGCCCGATGCGGGACTCGATCCAGGGACTCCAGGATCATGACCTGAGCCGAAGGCAGTCGCTTAACCAACTGAGCCACCCAGGCGCCCCTAACACAGGGACTTTCAAGCTCCCTCTGTTCCTTTTTTTTTTTTTTTTTAGCAGAATCATTTTTTCAAACCATCTTACATGTAAGTTCAACATGTAAAATAGATAAAAGATGAGCTTCTTTGGTATCAGTGAGAGGGAAAGGGCTGAAGCCCGGTAGGAGTACAAATTTTTTGATCAGAAAACCCGTAAGATGATGATCTGAAACCTCACACATATACAGAGCCCACAAGGCCTGTCTGGCTTTGGGGTTTCTGTCTGCAGACACAACTGATAGAAGACTCAGCCACACAAAGACAATCGACGCCCCTGTGGTGGCCCTCCTGGGGAACTGACAAATGCCAGTGCGCATCATTAATGATTATAATTCACATCATTTTATTTTTAATATATGGCTTATAAAAATCCATCCAACATAAATGGGTGAAGAAATCCTGTCAGAAGGAAAATGAAGACAGAAAAGAAGATGAATCTGGGAAGTGAGGTCAGTACATAAAATACATTCGCTAGAGATGAGCCACACATTTGGGCTTACATATTCGACTAGCAAATGCAGAGGGAGATAAAAGCACAGGTTCTAAGATTAAAACAAAGCAGTTGCTCAAAAGAGGTCCTAACACTCCTAGAACTGAGACTCAAGAGAAATTTTCCCCATGGGTACAGTAAAAACAGCAGGAGTCTCAAAGAAGATTTTTTCTAACGCCTCTCATTGTACATAGTTGGCAAGACATCAAGTACAATTCAATAGATGTTATTCTTCGGGAAGTCAAGAATCAATGGTCCAGGCAGGCAGCTCTCCACTGACTTAATCCAGGCACAGATCACTGAACATCTAGAGTGGGGGAATGGATGAACTGCATATCTGTCAGCCAATCCTTCAGAAATGCTGATTGCTCAGCTCAAATAAGCTTTTGATAAGTACTGAACTCTATGGGGTTTAAGAACATAGGGACGAGGACCCAGAGTGGAAGTGTTTAATGCAGCTGGATGAGTGAGAGTCTTTGATAGTCATACAGACAGGAAGAGGGACTGCCATTCTCTTATGGAAGAGAAGGAGTCTGTCATGTACATGCAGATGTCCCCTGTCCTGAAACCAGCCTTCTAGGAGGGGCAAAATCATCTTAATAAATCACTGTGCTTCTGATAGTTAAGTTAGTTTACTTATCTCTTTTTTCTAAGTAATCTCCACACCCAACGTGGGGCTCCAACTGACAACCCTGAGACCAAAAGTCACATGCTCCACCAACTGAGCCAGCCAGGTGCCCTGCCAGTTTATTTAACTTAACCCAATAAAAATAATGTCATCTTTTTTTTTTTGTACCACAGTATAAGAAAATGCTCTCTAAAAAGTAGAATTTTTTAACTTTAGAGAAACACTTATTTAATGCTTTTAAAGTTGAGCTTTTACAAAGTTTAATAACTCAAAAAGTGAGTTCAAGTTAGAACATATTACAGAGTAAACAGGCGTGCCTGGGTGGCTCAGTCAGTTAAGCGTCTGCCTTTGGCTCAGGTCATGATCTCAGGGTCCTGGGATCGAGCCCCATGTCAGGTTCTGCACTCAATGAGGAAACTGCTTCTCCCCCCTCCACTCATGCTCCCTCTATCAAGTAAATGGATAAAAAAATCTTTAACAAGAGTAAACAGAAATCAGTGACTAAAAAATCAAGAAGACAACTTACTGAAACAAAGTTAAAGCTGAGCTTGTTACAAGTAAACCTGGTAATTCTGTAGTAATGTAAATTAAAGGTCATTTTATTAACCTACCTTAATAACGTTGTTGAGAAAAAGTGTCAAACATAAAACTGCAAATAAATGTACCAATAGTTTCCCAAGCCTATTAAAGAAGCTTCCAGTCTTCAGATTTTTCTAGAAATTAAGAAAGTTGAGTTTTAATTCTTAAGTTACTTCATAAACATTTAAGATGAGATTACTTAAGGATTTAAAACATTAGATCACGCAACATAGAGAAAAATATGTGGAAAATATAACCTAATTTTTATGAGGTTACAATGTCTTAATATTTGTAAATTTCTAATATAAGAGTAAATGAATTCCTTAACAATAAGTTTCATAAGATCAGAAAACTGTCCTAGTGTTTCTTCTTTTTTTTTTTTCTGCAGACCTTTGCAACCAGAGTATGGAGTCTGCCAGAAGGTACTCAGAATACACTGACTGAACAAATCTTGCGATCATTGATCCATTAATTAATGTAGCACAGACATGGCCATAACCCAATTAAATAAAAGACCTATCAGTATAAAAAAAGGTAAACTGTGCTCTTTGATATGTAATAGTTTTCTTATAACCCTTAGATAACTTTACAGATTATCAAATATAGTATCTAAAGAGTTCAATATGCATGATGTTTATTTATAAGTAAAGTTAGAAGGATGAATTAAAAGTCGTTGTGACAGCTTGTCCACGACAGCTCTCACTCCAAAGAAAAAGGATTTATTCTTCCCAAAGCAGAAAGTAAAACAGCTTCTTGATATGAAAGTGTTTATGAGAAATGTTTCTCATATGCTCTTGAGAAAGAAAACAGGCTTTGTGACACTATATGAAGAGAAACAATGGACTCTTAATTAAATCTCATGTAACTTTAAGAAATGTGAATTATTGAATTAAGCCAAAAGATCAGGCCAGTGTTTTCAAACGTGACACTCTAGGAAATGTCCCCATAGTTCTAAACATATGTCTTTGGAGTCTCAAAATTCTGAGTTAATTTTAATTCACTTACAAATCAATACCATGGTACGGAACATTGAGGTAAAGAGCATTGCTCCTACACATCAATAATACGGCGTCCACCTACTTGAAAGGCACTGTGGCAAACATATCTCCCCAAGCCACAGGTTCTTCTTACTCTTCATTCACACACAAAAAAAGTTAATGATTTTTGCTCTTTTATTTCAACTTTCTATCAATGGCATTCAAATAAGCATCTCTGGCTAATCTCTGAACTAAGATTCCAATTCTCTAAGAAAAGAAACATGTCACAACAAAGGGATGGCACATCAGAAAGCTAGAAAACAGAAATGCTATACCATGCATGTAAACCACTCCCCCCGACAAAACACCTAAATAATGCCCTCAGTGCTTTTCAGTGTGCATTTGCTCAGACATCCTCCTTTGTGTGCTGTATGAAAACGAGGCCCAACCAACCGCACAATTAAAAAAAAAAAAGTTTGCTTTAAGGACACAAAAATGTCCTACCTGAAGTTTTCTTGCAACTAATACGGAAAGGTTAAAACTGATAAGCAATGATCCAAGAATCATAGAATTAAAAAACTGAAGGATGCAGACCAGGAGCAAACCTGTCATTTGGATGCCATACAGCCACGTCGCCTGCAACAAGCAAAGATCAGATGGTGAAATGGGTTTTATCCAGAGACTACTGCATGCTGACATGTTGGTCACTGGCTGGATACATTTCGAGTTACAAACAACACACCTAGCTTCAAGTAGTTCAGTCTAAAAAACAGTCCCCGAAACGAAATCATTTACATCCTGTTTACCTTTTAAATATACAGCACTTTAAACTTTGTAACGTTAATTAAGGAGGAAACAAACAGAAAAACTGAAGCACAGGAAGCAAACAATGGCATAAATATATTCTGGAAACGGGCAAATGTGATCTGCAGCCTTCCATTTTCTTCTAAATTCTTTTACAGTTACTGTCTACAGTATTTTCTCATCTTCTGTTATTTCTGAATGTTCTGCACTTCAGGCCTGTGTCCTTTACTGCTTCATTTTCTGTGTGTACTGAATTCCATTAGACAGACAACTGCTCCCGGAGTGAGGCCTTTGACTCTCCGCCTCGTGAGCCTGAGGCAGGCGGCACAGTGCCGCGGTCGAGAACACGAGCCCTGAGGTGAACAGCACCTGCCGCTACAGCCCCGATTCTGACATAAACCAGCTGTGGGACCTTAATGGGCTGGACGCAGTTCATGTAGAAGAGGAATGATGACACCTTCTTCAGAGCTGCCATAATGGCCTGGCCTAAGGACCGGATGCGGTGATATTTTAAAATGCCTAGCACATAATGAGCACTCACTAAAGACAGCTCTTGGTGTAGAAGAACTGTTGCCAGGTTGATATTGAAAGACGCAAAACTCAACCAACTTGAACACAGAAAATATGCCACGAAGAAAAAATGACAGTCTCTAATAAAGAGTTAATACCTTTTTTCTTTTTTTTTTTTAATATTTTATTTTTTTATGATTTTTTATTTATTTATTTGAGAGAGAGAATGAGATAGAGAGAGAGAGCATGAGAGGGGGGAGGGTCAGAGGGAGAAGCAGACTCCCCGCCGAGCAGGGAGCCCGACGTGGGACTCGATCCCGGGACTCCAGGATCATGACCTGAGCCGAAGGCAGTCGCCCAACCAACTGAGCCACCCAGGTGCCCACCTTCTTTTTTCTTTTTAAAGATTTATATATTTACTTGAGAGAGAGAACGCGAGAGTGTGTGGGCGGGGGAAAGGGAATGAGAGAATCCTCAAGCGGACTCCCTGATGAGGGTGGAGCCGGAGGTGGGGCTCGATCCCAGGACCCCGAGATCACGACCTGAGCCCAAATCAAGAGTTGGATGCCTAACAGACTGAGCCACCCAGGCGCCCCAAGACTTGATACTTGGTCTCCTCTTTTAAGTTGGACAATTCCATATTCTTATTGGCATATGAAAAATTCTGCTTTTATTCAGCAGCAAATCAGATTTCCCTCCTAGTTTTGTTTCCTTCACCTCAAAGGAAACAAACCTCTATCAAGCATTTAAAGGCACACCCTGCAATGGTTCAGTGCTTTTGGTTGGTGTTAACAGAAACTTGGATGTTAGGATCTTTATAGACACAATATTTTATTGTAGGAGATTTAGAAAATCCAGGAACACATAAAAAGAAACAATAATGGATAGGAAGGTGGGCTCTAAAATCAAAATCCAACACCATTACCTACAGAAATAATATTGATTTCATAGTGGTGTATGATTTTTCATGTATCATTTTACTTATTTCACATTATATTGTATCATTTTCTCACATCAATGACTATTCTGTGAAAACTTAATTTTAAACAGCTATATAACATTCTACCATATGCCATAATTTGTCTGCCAGTGGACTGTTTCCAGCTTTTTATCATTATTAAAATTAATGTCATGAACAGCCTTTTAAAAAAAACCTCAGATCATTGTATCTGGTTACACTCATTCACCTTATCTGCCAGGGATATGTTCCAAGACCCCCAGTGGGTGCCTGAAACCATGGAGAGTACTGAACCCTGTACATAGTACACATACCTATGATAAAGTTTCATTTATAAATGAGGCACAGTAAGAGGTTAACAACGATAACCAGTAACAGAACACTTATAACCATATACTGTACAAAATTTATGTGAATGTGGTCTCCCTCAAAATATCTTCTACTGTACTCACCCTTCTTCTTGTGATGGTGGGACGTGGTAAAATAGCTAAGTAATAAAACGAAGGATGGTGAGTGCTAGAGGTGTGGTGACAGTGCTAGGCCACGACTGAACGTATGTCAGAAGGTGGATTATGCTGCTCACCGTGGCTGACTGCACGGAACTGAAACTTGGATAAGGTGGGGGGCGGTGAGGGTGGGGACTACTGTCGCTCCTTAACTTGTTCATTGTTGTATCCCTAGCACCTAAAACAACACCCACTAGAACAGTGTGGCTCAATTAATATGGGAGGAACGAATGAAGGAATGCATTTCCTTAGGATAGATTTCCTGAAAGTACAATTACTGGTTAATGAAGAAATAGCTTTTCTTTTTTAATAGCTTTATTGAGATATAATTCATATAGCACAAAATTCACCTATTTAAAGTGTACAATTCATGAATTTTAGTATTAATAGAGTTGTGCAAATATCACCAGAATCTAATTTTAAGACATCCTCATCATTTCCGCAACACCCCGCCAATCATGGGCATTTTGGGTGGGTTCCACTTTCTGGCCGTTATGAATCATGATGCTATAAACATCCATGTACAAATTTTTATGTGGATATGTCTTCATGTTTCATGGGTATATATGTGGCAGTGGAATGCTGGATCACATGGTAACTATGTTTAACACATGAGGAGATGCTAAATTGTTTTCCAAAATGGCTGCACCACCCTGTAATCCCACCAGCAATGTAGGAGAGTTCCAACGTCTTCATATCCTTGCCAGCATTTGTTATCATCTGTCTTTGTTGTTGTTGTTTTTAGATTTTAGCCATCTGAGTTGGGAGGGGGAAGGTAATGGTATCTTATTTTGGTTTTGATTTGTGTTTCCCTAATGAGTAATGAGGCTGAGCATATTTTCATGTGCTTGTTGGACATTTGCATATGTTCTCTGGAGACATGCCTACCCAATCTTCTGCCCATATTTTATTGTTGAAAGAGTTGTAAGAGTTCTTTATATATTCTGGAACTGCCTTATCAGATATAGGATTTGCAAATATCCTCTCCCATTTTGTAAGTTGTCTTTTCACTTTGATGGTATTATTTTGAAGCACAAAAGTTTTCTATTTTGATGAAGTCCAATTCATCTATTTTTTCTTTGGTTACTTGTCTTTTGGTGCTGGATTCTTACAAAAAGGCTTGGCCTACTCCAAGGTCATAAAAAATTATTCCTGTCTTCTAAATGTTTTATAGTTAAAAAAAAATTAATGTTTTATAGTTTTAGCTCTTACAACTAGGTCTATGATCTATTTTGAGTTAATTATTGTGTATGGTGAGAGAGGAGTCCAACTTCATTCTTTCACATGTAGATATCTAGTTATCCCAGCACCATTTGTTGGAAAGATTATTCTTTCCCCGTAATTATCTTGGCACCCTTGTTGAAAATCAAATTGACTGTTTATTTCTGAAGATTTATTTCTGGTCTCTCAATTTTATTCCATTGATTTATGTCCATCCTTCTACTAGTATCACACTGTCTTGATTACTATAGCTTGGAAGTAAGTTCTGAAATTGCAAAGTGGGAGTCTTCCAAATTTATTCCTCTTTTTCATGATTGTTTCAGCTATTCTGGGTCCCTTGAGTTTCCACATGAATTTTAAGATCAGCTTGTCAATTTCTGCAAAACATGCACCTGGGATTCTGAGAGGAATCGTGTTGAATCTGTACGACAATTTAGGGAGTACTCCCATCTTAACAATAGTGAGTCTTCCAATCCATAAACATGGGATATCTTTCCAATTTATGTAGGTCTTCAAAACTTTCAGTGTTTTGTAGTTTCCAGATATAAGCATAAGCACTTCTTTTGTTCAATTTATACCTAAGTATTTTATTCTTTTTGATGCTTTTCCTTCTAGGAAGTATTTTTTGCTCCCTTTCCTATTGGGGTGTAAATATTTTTCTTACTGATTTGTAGGACCTCTTTAAGGATAACAAATCACTCATGAATACATTTTAAAAAAATAAAACAATTTTTTGTCTGCCTTTTTTGAGTTATGGTGTTTTTTGGTGTTGCCAGTTCTTTTTATATCAAATAGGCATAATTCTAGAAAAGAGAACAGTTTAAGTTACAACAAGATTGCACAGTTTTTATAAATGTTATTATATCCTAGATTCATAAGAAACATTGTTGGTGAACAGCCAGAATGTAAAATTGAGCAGTACTGTGTATTAGAAAGTCCTAGATTATCAGTGGTAGATCTGATGTTTGACATTAGCTCAGCTTCTGGATTCTATAAGTTCCTATCTTTTGTGAAATTTGGGAAGTTTTCAAACATTCCTTCGAAAAGCACTTTTTCAAATACTTTTTTCAGCCTCATGCTCTTTCTCTCCTTTGGGGATTCTGATCACAAGAATATTAGAGTTTTTTTATAGTCCCACAGGTCCCCGAGGTGCTGTTCTTTTTTTTCCAGGCTATTTTCTCTTGTTTAAATTAGGTAATTTCTAACTTGTTCTAGCTTCAAGTTCACTGGTTCTTTCTTCTGACCACTCCATTCTCCTGCTGAGCCCGTCTATTGAGTTTTTAATTGTCATTATTGGAGTTTTTCAGCTCTAAAATTTCCATTTGCTCCTCATTTTTCTATTTTTCATTTGTTTCAAGTGTGTCTGTAATTGCTCAATGAAAAAATTTTTATAATGGCTGCTTTAAATTCCTCATCAGATAATCCAACTTCTGTGTGTTGGTGTTGGCATCTGTTGATTGTCTCTTTTCGCTCAAGAAGATTTTCCTGGTTCTTAGTAGAAGTAATCTTCAATTGCATTGTATTACGTGATGGGACTCTGGATCTTTTCAAAATTTCTGTGTCAGCAGGCCTCCTCTGACACTGTACCAGTGCTATGGCAGTGGGGGAAGAAGGATGCTGCTTCTTTATTTCCAGATGGGGTTAGATGTCTGGTTTTCCTCTTGACCTCCACTGACTTTTGGGAGACAGGGGAGAAGGGTGTCTCATTGCCGGGAGATGGTGAAAGTTTAGGCTCCTTACAAGGCTTCTGGCTGAGAAGGGAAAGGATGCCTCGTTAAACTGCTCTTCTCACGGCCTTCATTGACTGTGTGTGTGGAGGGGGGAGAGTGAAGGGAGAGAGGGAGGCTTGTTACTTCTGAGCGGTGATAAAAACCCCGGCTTCCCTGTTGATCTTTTCTGACACCATCCTGTCAGGAAGGGGGAAGGGCTAGCTCATGACCACTGGATGAGGGCTGAAGGTTCTCCCTGTGGCCCTCACTGATGCTTCCGGGAGATGGCAGACTTCCGACATGGCCCTGGCAGAAAGTGAGTAGCTTGGTAGAGCTGGGTGAGGGTGGGAGTCTGGCTTCCCCACCAGCCCTCTGCCAATGGAGGTGGGAGTGAAACTGCAGTTTTTTTCTGTGCTGTTTGTCCGAAGTACTGCAGTTAATGTCCGAATGTTTTCTTTCTTGCTAGAGATAACTTGCCTCCCTTTTCCTGGTCCTTTTGGCTTTTCCTGGGGCTTCTGACTGAGTCCATTGGTGTTTCCTGGTTGCTGACTTTTCTAGCACCTTCTCTGGGATATACGGGGCAAAAAGAAAATCTAAGGGCCTCACTGCCGTGTTCTTCCTCTAGGCGCCAGGGCTCTAAGCAGCCTGCTTTCGTTTCTTCCCCACTCGAAATCTTCTTCTGTGAGTTTTATACACACTGTCCAGGGCTTTTAGTTGTACTAAGCAGGAGAAACAGGGAGAAGTGCATTCACCCCATCTTGTCTGGAACCATATGGAGTACTCTAAAATTTCCTCTTACGTAGTGATCATTCATGTGTCTTACTGTTTTCACAACGGGTTAATAAAACTTCATTAGCCTCCATATTCTTTAACAGAGCCAAAGTATATGCCTTATACCATCTACTATTCTGCTCTATATTTAAAAAGCCTAGACATATTTTTGAGTGAAACTTGAGCTTTTGATGGTAAGAGATTTTCCATTACCCAGGAAAAGATGAAATGTACTGAAGAGGATACTGCTTCTTGTCAGCACATCAGACGCTGAATTTGCATTACCTTTTTCTATACCAACTATTCTGACTCTCCCATTTGACATGATTAGAGGTCAGTGATTCCAATTTATGAAGATACGAAGGCTCCAAGAAGTTAAATCACTTTAAAGAGCTAGTTATTTTCATACCCAATAGCAGCAGCTTGGTTTTACAACTCAGGATTCTTTCATTACTATACTGTTCCTCCTCAAATTTTGATACTTACAACTACCACCACTAACATTAACATAGTTTCAACTATGAAAGTTTAACAAAGTGTAGAACTGAATATGACATAAATTACCTGTATTATTCTTTAGTTTTGTGGTGTGTGTGCCAACAGTATCTTTTTTTTGTTTTTTATTTTAAAAGAAAACAGAAAAAGTAATACATGTTCATTACAGAAAAATTCAAAAGATTTAAAGGACAAAAGGAATTTAAGAACATCATTCACATCAATCACAGTCAGCTGACTGCTAATACTTTGATGTATATCTTTTCGGAAACTTTTCTCACTTTCCCTATATGTGTTTTATTTTTTTCTATTTTTATTTATGTTTTTAAAGATTTTATTTATTTATTTTAGAGATAGGGAGAGAGAGAGAGAGTGCAAGCAGGGGGAGGAGCAGAGGGAGAAGGACAAGCAGATTCCATGCTGAGGGCAGAGCCTAATGCTGGGCTTGATCCCACGACCCTGAGATTATGACCTGAGCTGAAATCAAGAATTGGACACTTAACCGACAGAGCCAAGCAGGTGCCCCATATGTGTTTTACTTTTAAAAAAGAGAGAGGAAAAATAATGGTTATATAATACTGTTACATTGATATACCATATTTATTTAACAACACCCTATTGCTATTGACTTAGGTTTTTTCCAGCTAGCTTCTTCTTATTACAAGTACAACTAAAATGAACATGCTTGATTATTTCCTTAGGCTAAATCTCTAGAGGTGAGAGTGTCAGTGAAAGGGAAAACACATTTCTAGGCTTTTCTGTGAAATTACACTGTAGAAAAATTTTATATAGTTGTTTTCAAAATGGCTCAATGTATTTATTTTTTATGTGACAACGTATAGAGTTCTTTTGAAAGTACTTGCTAGAAAGGGGGGAAACGTGCTATTACATACAAAGAGAGAAAGGGAGACCAACTGGCTCCAGAGAGCAGGCCGTGGAGAAATGCAAAGGCATCCAGGCATCCCTTCCCCGAAGCTTACACGTCACCATGATCAAAGTCCAAAGAGGTTACAAAACAGGAAAAGCAAATATAAAGAGACTCTGCTTCATTTGTACACGAGACTTTCTGAGGCACCTGGAGCTCCAATACCATTATCAAATATCATATATGTACCCTACACACACACACACACACACACAACACACACTTTCCTCTGCTCTACTTGCTTTCCTTCCTGTATTTTACCTTCATATCCTGATGCCCCCAGCACTCCATCTTCTCATTTGTGGCCCAGCTTGAGCCTCCCACTTCTGTGAAACCTTTCTAGCCTACAACGAACCTTCTTAGACTTCTAGCGCTTCCTGTTACTACAATTAACCTCTCTAGACATACGGACATCTCGTTGTTCTAACTGTCCACATCTTTACTTCCCACCATAGCACACACACGATGTCTCATACAGGTGGTGAGTCTCTGTCGTGCCTGTCCACTGACTGGCAGATGGACAACACGTACTTGCCGGCGGATCTTAAGGTTTCCTAATTCATATTCAGCCATTCTCTAAAGATTGCTGCATCTCTTTTGACACGGAATGAATGAATGCGACTCTTCTGTATTACAGTCTTGCTGCCTTAGAATTAGAATATTTTATGATACTGGGAAATACTTAAGTTACTTTAGAATAGTAACAATGAAGAGTTTTTACAACATCCACAATACATTAAAACACATTTCTGCATGTGAAAAACCCCTTGCCATGAAATGATAGCAGCACACATGGTTGTCACACACCATGAGACAAACAACGGCTTCCTTAAAATGGCGCTGTCCCATAGGGGGCGCCTGGGTGGCTCAGTCGGTTAAGCAGTTGCCCTTGGCTCAGGTCATGATCCCGGGGTCCTGGGATCGAGCACCATGTCAGGCTCTCTGCTCAGTGGAGCCTGCTTGTCCCTCTCCCTTTGCCTGCCGCTCCCCCTGCTTGTGCGCCCATGCGCGCTGTCAAATAAATAAAATCTTAAAAAAAAAAAAAAAGGCCCTGTCCCATGTGTGGCCTTTGGTCAGGCAATGGGGAGTCCCGCCTCATACCTGATCAATGTTACCATGAAAAAGTGTTGTATACCCACTGATCTCCTTGGGGGACAAAGGCACTACATAATAAAACATTTTAGCTATCTTATATTTTAAAATTTAAGTCATCTCTGTAAAGGACAACTGATCTAGACATCTGTGCTCCAGATAAATCCATCTTTTACTGGAGGATAAACAGAATAAAAGTTAAGATGGTCAAACTAGGCTGCACAGATTACTCAACCGCAATCGACCACAGCGTATTTATGTTAGAACTCAGAAGCAGCTTCGACTTGATTGTTAAGCATGTGCACATTTTGAACCGTTCTGTCATCTAAACCGCTAAACGGCGGCTACCTCGAGGGAGAGAAGAGAGCGAAGCTTACCTTCACCGCCGGCAACATGTCCAAAGAGTCCAGTGTGAACAGCACTAATGCTTGCATCAGCATCATAAATTGATTAAATTGCCATGTCAGACTAAAGAGAAAAGTTGATATGAAAATGGCAAGAAGTGTCAGCCTCTGTAAAAAGAAAACCTTTGTGTAATTTCCATGTCTCTAGTAATAAAGGGCCCTGCCGACAAGTTCTCTCAAGAGCAGCCAGTATCTCCATAAACCAAATAGAGAAACCATAAACTGTGGCTCTGAAAACCCTTGCATTTGTTATTTAAGCTCTAAATATCCTAAAGTGACACTGGGCATATAAATATTCACATAAGGTATGTGTACTCCACAGTATTATGGAGGAGATAATGCACCATGTCACATCTCAAGGGCAATGGCTTAAGGATTCTGACAGTTTCGCAGAAATTGTGTGTGGGCTTGCTGCAACTATTTGAGGGCAGATAATGTAGGGTACATTTTTAACATCAAAAATGAAAACATTTTCTTTGCAAAGTAGGAAAGGGCTCAGAAAGGGAAAACTTAATTTAACTCAAGTTCAAAAACTGGTCATAGAATGAGAACTATTCACACACTCGATGGGACACCATGCACATCACATTTTCTGAAGCTTCTTCAACAAAACTGAATAATTAAAAAATAGATAAAATATTACCAAAACTTACCTCAGAAAAAGGCTGTAAGTTTGGTCGCAGGAAATATGTGATTGCTGCTATCTGAATTGCAAAGAATGGCAGAGCCCAATTCTCCCTCAGCGGGATGGTAAACTCAACTCTTGTGGTATCTATTCTGCACAGAGAAAACACAAACGGCCACAGGAATAATTTTTACTATAATTACCTGAAAAGATCTCCTACAGTGAAAGATGTAGGACATTAAATATACTTAAGATTCTGGTTATCAGTTCTCAACAATAATGATTTGTCCTTACTGTTATCATCCCTGTACCATCAAGTTGCTTTGAGAAAATTTAAGGACTCTGTCCACAGGTATGCAGCTAGCTAAGGGGTAGAACTGGCCTCCAAGCCATGGTAGGTTGACTCCAAAACCCAGGACAACGCACTCATGCCTAACTGCCTCCAACTTTTATTTCCCTCAAAGTTATCAGTGCAAACTGGCAACGTGTCGATTTCTCCCTCTATTTCTTTGGTGCTTAGATCTGAATCTTTGTCATTGGAATAATTTGTAATAATAATTTGTATAAATATTATACCAAAAAAAAATAATTTGTAAAAGCTTCTTGTCCCTCTGTAATGTGAACCATCAGATGGTAAGTACAGCTAAGTTCTCACCTTTGTACACCCAGCACCAAGAAGCATCCCCACACAGACTAGGCGTTCAATAAATGTCTTCTCTTTCCTCTTGTAGAACAACAGATTTGACTTTCATTTACTCTTAGCAAGAATACTATGTTAAAATGTTAAGAGGTAGCCTAATAGCGCTTTCATACTCTGTGTTTGAATTCTGATGGAGACTAAGCTGGGGCCGTGTGTGTGTGTGTGTGTGTGTATGACTTTATATATATATACACACACCTTTACTTTTTAAGTAATATGTGTGTATGTATGTGTGTATGTGTATATATATACATAATACATACATATATATATATATATATATATATATATATATATATATAAAACTTAACTTTTAAGCTTTAATTTCCTCTCTCTGGGGCGCCTGGGTGGCTCAATTGGTTAAGCATCTGTCTTTGGCTCAGGTCATGACCTCAGGGTCCTGGGATGGAGCCCCTCAGTGGGCTCCCTGCTCAGCGGGAAGCCTGCTTCTCCCTCTCCCTCTGCCCCTCCCTGCTGTTGATGTTCATTCTCTCTCAAATAAATAAAATCTTTTATTAAAAAAAATTCATCATCTCTAAAACCGTCATAATATCTATACTATAGGATTGTTAAAAGAATATATATAAAGCATTTTTAAAGTGGTTAGCATAAAGTAGCACTCAATAAGGTTATAATACAAAGTAATTTGCTTAGGATTATAAAATAAAATCAATATTAGAACTTGGCGCTGAAGTTTTAGGACTCCTACTGAATACTGGTGTTGCTACTGTAGGTCAAGCAATAATTCAATGTATCTTGACTATGTTTTTCAAAAAATGTTATTTCAGGGTGCCTGGGTGGCTCAGTTGGTTAAACGTCTGCCTTTGGCTCAGGTCATGATCCCGGGGTTCTGGGGTCAAGCCCCATGTTGGGCTCCTTGCTCAGCGGGGAGTCTGCTTCTCCTTCTCCCTCTGCCCTTCCCCCCTCTCATGCTCGCTCCCTCCCTCAAATAAATCAATAAAATCTTTTTAAAAAATGCTATTTCATACTCTAGTATTTAGAATAATATTAACTAAATAATGTAAGAACCTCCTTACATTTGTACAGTGCTTTATGCTTTGCTAATTATGAGCCAAACACAACCCTATCAAGGTTGACAGTAAGGATACTATTAAACATCTTTAAGAGAGGAGACATGTGGCCAGAGAAATACTGATCACACATCCAACTGGTAATAGCACAGGAATTATTATGATGATTCTATTGACTTGTCATTCAATGTTCTCTTCCTCAGCTGGAAATATATGTATAAGCAGGACTTTCTACCTTGCTAATTATAAGACAAGTAAATACCACTAGGAAAACCAAAGAGAAAATACTCCCCTACAAACCAATGTGGCCGAACAACTTCCTCTGAACTGGAAATCAAGGACCTTTGTTTTCACTTCCATCTTAGAAAGGGAGAAGGGCTACTGATTGCAACTCACCTATTGGTGACGTACCAGAACGCTGCTAGAAGCCCTGAGAGCCATGTCCCACTAAGGAGCCAGCTGGTTATGTACAGGGCTGTGACATAGATCGCCTGCAGTCCAAACAAGGTATAAATATAAAAATAAACTGGCTCTAAATATTTCTGGAAAAAGGAACAATAAAAAATATTTGTTATGGAAGCCCTCATTATCTTTTCATTGTCACTTAAAAAATATGACAGTGAGGGGCACCTGGCTGGCTCATTCGCTAAGAGCATGTGACTCGTAATCCCAGGGTCCAGAGTTCAAGCCCCACCTTGGGTGTGGAGCCTACTTACAAAAAAAAAAAAATTACAAAAAAATATGACAGTGGAAATTTAATATTCAGCAACTGGGTGTTAATTACAAGCAATAAGCCTCCATCAGTCCTTTCTGGGCAAAAGTGTGCTGGCAGCCTTTCTTCTTACTAGCAGAGTGGGAAAGGGACGGAAGGCCTGGAGAACTCTGGCTTCATTCTTTAGATAAGCCTTACATCTAACTGTGTCCAGTATTGCCTCATTCACACGGAGTAGTCACTGTGATTTGCGAATCTCCAATTTTTTAATTTAAAGATAAGGGAGGAATGATTACATGTTTCTAAATGAAAATATGTACCAGCCTCTAGGCTGCATGCATGTATTATTAGCCAGGATGCACCTATATGTAAAAAAATATCTTATAGGGGCGCCTGGGTGGCTCAGTCGGTTGAGCGTCTGCTTTCGGCTCAGGTCATGGTCCCAGAGTCCTGGGATTGAGCCCTCCATCAGGCTCCCTGCTCTGCAGGGAGTTTGCTTC
This sequence comes from Phoca vitulina, assembly GCF_004348235.1. Taxonomy (NCBI): domain Eukaryota; kingdom Metazoa; phylum Chordata; class Mammalia; order Carnivora; family Phocidae; genus Phoca; species Phoca vitulina. Next base: position 3,459,561 of record NW_022589761.1, on the reverse strand, counting down.
TCCCTCTCCTTCTGCAGCTTCCCCTGCTTGTGCTCTCTTCCTCTCTCTCTCTGTCAAATAAATAAAATCTTAAAAAAAAAAAATAAAAAGGAGAAAAAAATATCTTATAAAAACATATATAAAAAGCAAAGTTCAAAACATATCTGGAGAAAATTAGGATTTTGTTGCTTTTCTACCAAGCCAGTGGAAGATCAGAATAACATATGTGAAAGTTGCAACTTAAAATAGCAGATTTTGACTTTCGTGTGGTATTAACAATTCAATGTCACAGAACACAACATACCTGTATGGGCAGGACTCTATATAAAATACTGAGGAAAACTTCTTGGTAAATATTCATTCGTTGAAGAAGGTTAATTGTCCTCATAGACTCAGTTTTGTTATCATATATTAAGCCATGAAAACCTAAGGTTGATATTTGAAAGATCAGGGAAAAAAATTATAAATTATTCATTCATTTAAAACTATTCATAGATTCTTTAGTGCGTGCCAGAGAATGTGCTAGGCGTTGGGGATATGATAGTAAGCAAATAACACAGTCCCACCCTCAAAGAGCTTACTGTATATTAGATGGACATTCACATGTTTACACAAATACAGGTAAATTATAACTTGTGTGAGTATGATAAAAAAAAAACAAAACCCATACGTTCTTTTACAGAAATTTAGGCCAAGAGGATTTTATGTCCCCACTCTGCCCTCCCGCCATGAGACCTATAGTACCTCCTTTGGGGCTATAAGTAGCCTACGGGTTTGGCCACTGACTTTCTCTGACCAATGGCATGTGAGAGGATGTGACATCTTTTAATAAAAGACAATGTCTGTTTCCACCAGCAGTGTGATTATTTCCCTTTGTCATGACAACAGCAGGTTCCAAATAGGGGCTGGATAATAAAGGAAGAAATTAGCCTGTTGTTACAGAATTCCGTGGCTACACTGAGGTCATCTACCGCTGTAACCAAGCTAACTAATTAACAGAGGTTTGAAGAGATGGTTCACAGAAGAAAACATGCATACAGTCCTTACACGTATGAAAAGATGCTCAACCTCGCTCCTATGGGAAGTGCAAATTAAAACTACATTGAGAGGGGCGCCTGGGTGGCTCAGATGGTTAAGCGTCTGCCTTCGGCTCAGGTCATGATCTCAGGGTCCTGGGATCGAGCCCCACATCGGGCTCCCTGCTTGGCGGGGAGCCTGCTTCTCCCTCTCCCTCTACTGTTCTCCCTGCTTGTGCTCTCTCGCTCTCTCTGTCAAATAAATAAAATCTTAAAAAACAAAACAAAACAAACAAAAAAACTACATTGAGATACCATTTCTCACCTATCAGCTTGGAAAAAAATTAAGTCTGACAACGTCCTCTATTTTATAGTCCTTATGAAATTAACAGATTCAGGCAATGATCACCAATGGTGCTAACCCTAATTAGGTGAAAGGCTAATTGAGAACTTATTAATGGGTCAGTCTCGACCCTAAAAGAGATAGTGCACATCATGTGCCCGGTGTGAAGTGTACACCACCACGTAGGAAGTACTCTTGCTAAAACAGAACCTAGGCCTGAGCAAGTCTCTAGATCTAACTACCAATTAATAGGAGATGCAGGCAACAGAGAATCATGAAATGACACCATGGGGCTCCAGCAATATCCAGAAAGTGAAAAACTCTATCAGACAAATGAATCTGTGTTTTCAACAAAAAAAATGAAGAAAAGAAGATGGAAAGAAATCTACAGATTAAATGAAACAGAGAGAGGGGTGCCTGGCTGGCTCAGTCGGTAGAGCAAGCAACTCTTGATCTTGGAGCTGTGAGTTCAAGCCCCATGTGGGTATAGAGATTACTTAAAAATAAAATCTTAAAAAAAAAAAAAAAAGAACAAATGATTGCAATGTGTGGACTTTATTTGGATCTCAAAAACTGTATTAAAACTCTGGAAGACAATCAGAAAAATGACAACATTGACTAGATATTTGATAGTAAGAAATCTCCTAATAGTGCTTTAAGTGTGATAATAGCAATGTGGTAATATTTAGAAAAGGGGTTACCATTCTTTAGAGAAATATACTGATATATTTACAAATGCAGAAATATGATGTCTTGGAGTTTCTCCAAAATCATCCAGTTTGAAAATGGGGTATAGAAAGGAGACAAGATTGGTTATGAGTTGGTAACTGTGTTAGCTGGTGATAGACATGTGAAAATCCACCAGAGGATTCTCTCTACCCTTTTATATGTTTGAAATTTTCTAGAAGGAAGAACTTAACAAATGACTTAGAGGAAGTGAAACAGAAGAACCATTGAGATAATAATGGTAATAATTCGAAAGAAAATACCCATTATTCATCTTTAAGAGCAGAGTTTCTCAACTTTAACACCACTGGTATTTTGACATTTGAGGCCTGATTATTCTTTGTTGTTGAGACATTGTAGGATGTTTAACAACATCCCTCACCTCTGCCCATTCCAGTAGCACAATCCTCCCCAACCCACCCCAGCTGTGACAACCAACAATGTATCTGGATGTTCTAGATGTCCCCTAGGGACACAACTGCCCCTCAATAAGAACACTGCTTTAGAGGATCCTAGAGAAGCAAATCACAATTTTGAGAACTCACTGACTCATTGCTCTCAGTAGTTATGTTCCACAAAGTTGCAGTGAACACTGAATTAGCAATACTGAGCCCTGTAGGAAATACAGGGTTATGTTCTTATGAGCCTCTGCTCATGCATTTTCATCAACTGATCGACACATGACCTTGATTTACGTGTCTCTGTTTAAAGACACCTTCTTTTATATGAGTAATTCATTAACGCTGAACACGTGGTCAACAGCGCTCTAGCTCATGCCTGAACAAAGCTTATCTAACATATGTGTTTTCTCTGTATGCCTTCACGGCCTGCATGCACTTGGGAATTCCAGACAGCACTTTAGCATTATGCTGGGGGCCATTTCAAACTGCAGAATCACCGCCAAAAAGCAGAAAAATGCAAAAAGCATGGCCCTAGGTAGACCGTGAAAAGGACACTGTAGAAGGAGAGCTGAAACGAGATGGCAGTCATCACCTCGTTCCACCTCAGCTGGGAACATGCAAGCCAGGTGACTAAATGTTCTCACTGATCTGCACAAGCCCCTGAATGCCTGCCAAAGCACCACGAGTACGGATTCTGGGGTTACAAATAGGTTTTAGTAAGTGAATTTGCAAATATGGACTCCATGAATAAAGAGGATCAACTATATAGGGAAAGAAAATCAACACCTATCCTGCCTTTGTTGTATAAACTGTACCTCAGGGTCATCAAATAGTTGATGAGAAAAAGGTTTCTTAAATAACAGAGTTCCAGCTAACAAATACAAGAGGAACGCAGAATGTCACTTTTGCAACTACAGATAATAGGCAATAGGCATCAATGGCTGCTAAAACCAGTAAGTGAAAGGCAGATGGGTAATAATCTTACTATGGGGGAACCTGGCTATCTACACAGGAACCAACTGATTGATACTTAAGAGTGCAAAAAGAAAGATAACCAACTTTTCATGTCTCCTACTGTGATAGAATTAGAAGTGCAAAACATCACCCATGAAGGATTCTTGCCAAAAACGCATCCGCATCCAAGCAAAGCCCAGCAAATGTCTCTGTCGTGCGTGATCGTGTTGAGCACAGCAAGCACACAGTAAGTAGGAGAGATCCTTTCTGGGGCTTCAATTAGTGGAGTCAAGGTAAAGGTTATGGGCTCTAAACCACTCACAAACAGCAAAAACGTGGGGAAATGGCAATTGCAAAATAAAGGACCGAATGGGGACACTGGGGACAAGAAGGACAACTATAATTTTTGTCTGTCTGACCAAAATGCCTCCTGTTTTTAGACAATACTCCTTTCACTTGCAAAGACCTTTTCCAAAATGATCATGAGAAAAAAACTGCAGCAAAACCAAGAAATTGCAAACAGATGAGTTTTGGGATGGAGTAGAGCTGAGGAGAGGAGAGTTACATTAGGTATTACAGAACTTCTTCCAAAGCAAAACACTGGTTACTTGAGCAGGGAAAAACTGCACAAGTTTAAAAAAAAAGTGCACAAGTTCTAGAAAGCATTTAAAATGCTTGAGTGCATAAGTAGGTTTGGCTGAAATATTGAAAAGGATGAAGTAGATCCCCATAAAGCTGTTAGTTGTAATTACCTTGCATGAGGGTCGGAGCCTGCAGCATTTGCTTGTAGTAGGAGTAATACAGCCCACATTCTGTTCTGAATGAGATTTCTCGCTCCACTTCCTGAAACAAAGTTAGGTCTACTGGGTTTACATGACCTAGTTTTTTCTTTTTGTTTTGTTTGTTTGTTTGTTTTAATATCTATTGTCACTGCAGAAACAGGATCCAAAACTACAACTTAAAAGGAAAAAAAAAAAAACTCTCGAAATACAGTCTTAAGAAATCTTAGCAAACCGAAACAGTAGGAGGCCGGTAATTGTTGAAGCTGGGTGGGAATTACAGGAGTATATTACATGATTCTCTCTACTTCTGCGGATGTTTAAAACTTTCCATAACAAACGATTTTACAAAATGGAGACAACTAGTTCCATTTACGTTGATGTTTCACAGTTAACGTTTTTCTTTTATTTCACACAGATTAAAACTAAAAAAAAAAGCCACAAAACATACCACCAATCTTATGTAATATTAGTGCGAATCAAAATAGGGACAGTATAAAAAAAACTCCCAAATGAAAAGAACTATAATTGCATTAGACACCTACCTAAAAGCTAACAGTATTATATAAAATTAATAACTTTCTGTTTATTCTAAGAATATAAGGTATTCTGAGTGAAACGGGGCAGATCTTTTTACATGTGAGTTTTAGTTTGCCAAGTGTCACCCTGGTGGAAAGATGCTCACATAGGCAAATGGATACAACAGTTAACTGCTTTTAAGTAAGTATTCAATTTTAGAAGAACTGAAAATTGAAAGTGACAGCTATTAGTCAATTCGGTTGTAAGATGCTTTTATGAAATTTAAAATTTAAATCATTAACAAAATGTGGAGGCAGTTGGTGGTGAGGATGGGGAGGACATTCTGGAATAATCATATTAATATTCTTAAATACTGTGTTTCAAATATATACACCTATATCGATATCTCTCTCTCTCTATATATAACAGTATAAATGAATGAAATGGTAATTTGTCATTACAGACTCTTTTACACCAGTGTTTAAGAGGTCAGGCTGTATAAGTGTATTTCCATCTCTGTTTTTCCTACCATAGCTGATCCCTATTCTACAAACCCAACCTTACTGGTGGAAGCTGCTAAACATAAAACATGGTACATTCTAGGAGATAAGCTTCTTTTAACACACCTTTGTTTTTTCTCCCCTACCTCCAACTATTTTTCAAACTGTAATAAACATTTTGTGGAAAGAACCACTCATGCCACTTACCTGCAGGCCTGAAATTATTTCATGTATCTCTTCTACCCTTTAAATATTTCTCCTATCCTTTAAAAAAGTATTACAAATTGATTCATGAATAAAGCACTCCAAGAAGTACTCAGTTATCTGAGTATAAATATCCAATTATTGACCTTGAGAAACAAACTTGTGTTTATCATTGTTTATCACTGTTCACTCTTTTTAAAAAAACTGGGAGGGAGGGGCAGAGTAGCAAACCTTATATAATGAGCTTCCTTCCATAGAAAACAGGTTTATCTCCGGGAAATCAAACATGGAAAAAAGGCCCAGTCAGGTTCTGAAATTTACTTTCATTAGCACACTTGCTTTATAAAAAGGACAATATACAACGATGGAACTCTTGGAGCTTTTGCATTTGCTACTGACTTGTGTTGTATCTTTCACAGCAGTAAAGGCAATTCTTAGCAGTCACGTTAATCCATTCATCTTTAATTTTTGAGAAAAACTGCTCTATTGCTTTTCTTAACATAAAACTAGACTGGTATCACTTTTTTCCATAATGTTCACACTCCTACTTGGTCAAGTAGCCACAGAGGCTGTGAAATGATGTTAACTGAGCAAATGTTAGCTTTTGTTCATGCAAATAAGGGGAAAAAACCCCCATTAAGTCTAATTACATTCCTTTTCTTCTCTCCAGCTGCCTTAAAGTGTTCAAAGTACGGCTGTCTTCAATGGAATATTCTAATGTCAAACCTATATCCCCAAATCAAACTGGAGAGCCAGATCAGTCATTCACATGAAGGGGGCTAAGGATAAAAGAAGACTGGCCTCACAAAGATGGGGAAAAAAGGAAAAAAACAACAACAACAAAACACTGCTCAGGGTACAAAGGTAGAAAGCTTTAGTGCTCCACCCCTCTCTTTACTATACCCAGAATGTATAAAGAACAGAGGGGGTCCTAATTAGTAAAAAAGCATTCAAACATGATTAATTGGTAATCTTGGCACCAGCTGTATGGAACCAAATGCTAGACTTTATTAGACAGACACTTGCAAGTTTTACATCTGCTTCATGCTAAGAGAACATCTGCTTTACTCATTCAAACACTTTTCCAGTTTTACAGCAATTTATACTTTGCCTGCTGGATTGTGCTTATGAAAACGTACACCAATAGAAGCTACCCTCTGATGAATGCAAAATGAACAAATACTTCATATTTTAATTCGCATCGGTTCCACAGGGAAAGCAATGTCGGGAGAATGAAAGCATCTTTTCTGAAGACAATGACAGAAAGAAACAGACGAAATAATTGTATTTTTAAGGAATTGTACAGCTAACACCATTTAAGTAGTAGTTTATATAGTAATTTAACAAAAGTACTAAAAGGAAAAAGCATTAAAAAATGCTCATAATTAGTAATTTGCATCCCCTAGAAACACACAAAACGTAACCACCCCTTTTAGACAAATGACACCAAATCTGCCAAAGGAAACCTCTCATTAGTTTTTTAAAATCTCATGTAAGTAACTTTTGTTTACAGAAACTGCACCCAAAATAACGAGGCCGCTGGTAGTGGGGAAGCCATGGAAGACTAACTTCATACATGTCATCTGTTTCAGAATTGGGTAACCAATCATCTCACGAAGAAACAGTAGCTCACGCTAAGACAGCTGTTCTTGAAGTTTTGCACTGGGAATCATGCCCTTAGCAAATATATTTACGGCACATACATGGTTTATGGTCTGGTTAGATTCCTGTCCATCTGTTGGAACAGAATGATTCTTGCCCTAGAGCTGATGAATGCCTTGATGTGTGATAGCTGCCAAGCAGCGTGTGGGGGCAGGTTAGACGGCTGTTGCGGAGACCGGCACCCGCTGGGCTCGCACAGAAGCCACCACCAGTCCTTGGTACCACCTGAAGTCGCCACTTCGTGGATTCGCCCTGTTTAGTCTAAAGAGTCCTTGTTTAGCAGGAGCATTCATTCGGTGGGACGATATGCAAATTCTGTAATATCAAGCCAATATGACAATAACAGGGGAAAATACTAGCCTAAGGAAAGATTGTACAAAATTGAGTGACAGGAGTGCTTTTTTAGCCAAATGATCTTTGGCTAAAGATGGAGAATGATCTTTTCTTATCACTCAACATTTATTTGCTTGGGAAACAAAGGTGTAAAACTTCAGTCCTTGATCCCAAGGGGTTTATGTTTCAATGAGAAAGAACAATGCATTTTTTAAAAAGGAAAATGATTCAAGGAAGGGTATCGATTAGAGGGAAGGAAGGGCCTTTTGCCTGAACTATTAACCCAGCCCCCACTGGATTCTGTGCTTCTCATTGGTCTCTTTTTTCCTCTATCTTCCTCATTCATTCATTCATTCATTCACTCAACGAACAGCTACTGACCAACAAGTGACAAACATTCACCTGCTGGGAGATTCAGCAGGGAACAAAGGGACACAAATCTCTGTCTTCATAGAATTTATAATCTGGAATAGAGAGATGGATTTACTTGTTTAGTAAACAAGTACAATATAAGAAGTAAAGCAGAGAAGGGGATGGCGAGGGAGGGGTGGTGCTGTGGTCTTGCAGGTGGGTGGGGAAGGCTGCATCCATGAAGGGACAACTGAACAGAGATGAGGTGAGGTGGTGAGCCATGCGCAGAAGAGCCTGCCAGTCAGACAGGAGAGCCCACATACACCTCGAAGAACAATGAGGAAGGCAGTGTGGTCTGAGTTGGAGGGAGCAAAGGAGGTCAGGGGCGGTAGTGCAGAGTGGTCTGAGAAGTTAATATGGGGTCAGACACCCAGTCCTGGCAGGTGACAAGGACTCTAGGCTTGTACTCTGAGCTCGGTGTGTGTGTAAGGAGTGGTGCGGGGGGGAGGTCAGGAGCGTGGTTTCAGACATGCTAAGCTGGACTGTGAAGGATTCTGAGCAGGAAGGGAGTTGTTGTAATAACCCAGGTGGGGATAAAGGTTTTGAGAGGTGATCACATTCTAGATATTGTCAAAGGAAACCTTATAGTACTTCCTGAGGCTATAAGGTGGGACTTGAGAGCCAGGACTGTGTGAGAGCAGAACCCTAAGCCACTGAAGGATGAAGCTGCAATTTACAGAGATGGAAATACCAAGAGAAACACTCGAGGGCAGGGACGGTCAGGTGGTTGATGTTGCACCTGTTAAGTGTGAAATGCCCACTGGACATCCAAACTCAGGTGGCCAAGTAGGTGGCTGTATATACAAGTCTGGAGTTCAGGGGAGAGGTCTGAGCAGGGGACAGACATTTGGGAGCCATCAGCACAGAGATGGTATTTAAAGCTATAGGTAAGATTGTTCTTAGGAATGAGAGTGGACAGAAAAAACAGAGCCAAGTCCTGGGTTCTCTGCCAACAAGAAGTCAGAAGGCTGAGGAAGAGCTAGTAAAGGAGCCAAAGGATCAGCTGGAAAGGTAGGAGTAGATCCAGGAGACCACGTGTCCCAGAGTCAAGGAGAACTGCTAAGAGCCCAAGGAAAACAAGGACTGAGAAATGACCACTAAATTGAGCAACTTGGAGGGTATCAGTGACTTTAACCAGAACTTTTTAAGAGCGGTGCCATGGCTGAAGCCTGACTGGAGTGGGCTCGAGAGAGAGAGAGAGCGGGAAGAGAGGAACAGAGACTACGGGCCCACAAACTTTTCGGGGGAGTCTGGGTGTGAAGGTGAGCAGAACAATGGGACAGTAGCTGAAAGAGAAAGGGGGGCTCAAACAGCCTCCCCCACCCCCAGGACGGGAGAAGGCAAGAGAGACTCAATGGCTGGAGTGAGATAATTCAGGAGAAGGCAGGGGAGGGGGTCTCACACACTCGGGGGGACAAGTTGGTGTACATGAGCAACATACGGGCAGATGTGGGGTGAAAGCATGTGGAAGGTCTCTTCAGCTTGCTTCTCCTTTCTCAGTTGACAGGGTTGGGAATACGCTACCTCCAAATATGGCATGCTGGCATAACTGAATGTTTGAAGTTGAAGGAATTCAAGAAATGGTAGGTGCAGGAAGGGCTCTCTGACCTCTCCCTTCTCCCCCTGAAGCAGGTCAGAAGACTCTCTTGTGAAAGCTGTACTCCCTAACCCGGGAGGAAAGAACATCCTTATCTCCAGAGATGCAGGGACAGGACAGGAGTCTGAACAAGCAGGCCTTGCTAAGTTCGCCCCAGTTTACTACCCCTAGCTCATACCTTTTGGTCCTATTATATTTTTCCATGGCTTTCTACTCTTGGTCAAATCTAGTATAAAAACGCTCGGGTTTAACCATTTCTTCAGGTCTTCATTTCCTTATGAAGGTTCTAGGGTCACGCAGAACTTGTATTAAATAAATTTGGATGCTTTTCTCTTGTTAGTTTGTCTTTTAAGTCAGCTCAGTGAACAGGACCCCAGCCAGAGGACCTAGGGGGGCAGTGGGTTCCCCTCTACAGTGAAACGGGAGGCAATGCAACAGCTGACAGTCAAGACTGGGGAAGGTCTGGGGGGAGAAAGGAGGGAAGACAAGGTGAATCGTCCCAGGAGAGCTGGGGGAGGTGGTGGTAAATGGACAAAGGAAGTGGAATAGGCCTGCCAGGGAGCACTTCTTTTTTTTTTTTTTTTTATTAAAGATTTTATTTATTTATTTGACAGAGAGAGAGACAGCGAGAGAGGGAACACAAGCAGGGGGAGTGGGAGAGGGAGAAGCAGGCTTCCCGCCGAGCAGGGAGCCCGATGCGGGGCTCGATCCCAGCACCCTGGGATCATGACCTGAGCTGAAGGCAGACGCTTAACGACTGAGCCACCCAGGTGCCCCCCAGGGAGCACTTCTAAAAAAGGCATGTTTGAGGTTTTCCTTCCCTATTAATTTCAATTTGACAAATTTCAAAAATATTTTGGTATCTGTATATTTAATTTTGGATTTAGTCCCTACTATTTTCTGAGTTTTCCTACTGCTTGTAATAATTTCTCAGATTATTCTCTTGTGGTTTCCAGGTATATAATGACACGATCTGCAAATAATGTTACCTCCTCTTTCCCAATTGTTAAATTTTTACTTCTCATGTTATGTTGCTGGTCCCTCCAAAGCAATGTTAAATAGTACTAACAGACAGCTTTGGCTTGGTATATGCTGCCCTTTTTTTTTTTTTTTAAGATTTTTATTTATTTATTTGACAGAGAGAGCCACAGCGAGAGAGGGAACACAAGCAGGGGGAGTGGGAGAGGGAGAAGCAGGCTTCCCGCGGAGCAGAGAGCCCAATGCGGGGCTCGATCCCAGGACCCTGGGATCATGACCTGAGCCAAAGGCAGACGCTTAACGACTAAGCCACCCAGGTGCCCCTTGGGATATGCTTCTAATGCCATGATGTCTCTAGCCACATGTGCCGACTTAATTAAAATGAAAAATTTAGTTTCTCAGTTCCTGAACACATTTGGTTAATGGCTAGAGTATTAATACAGCACAAAGAACTTTTCATTATCATAAAAAGTTCTACTAGATAGCACTGTTCTAGTGTTTCCCTAATGGGTAAGGTCTCAGCATTTGGTCTGAAATGTTTGCATGCTATATTAAAAAAAAATGCATTGATTTTTTTAAGTTTTACTGAAATAGAATTCGCACGCCATACAATCCACCCATTTAAAGTATATAATTCAATGGCTTTTACTATATTCACAAAGTTATGCATGCATCACTAGCATGAATTTTAGACTATTTCATAACCCCTACAAAGAAACACCACACCCCTGAGTTGTCACCCTGCAAATCCCTCATGCTTTCTAGCCCTGGGCAATCACTAATCTAATTTCTATCTCTTTAGATTGGCTATCCTGGACATTTCATTTTAATGAAATGATACAATATGTGCTTTGTGCCTGATTTCTTTCATTTAGCATGTTTTCAAGGCTCCTCTAATGTGGTAGCCTGTACCATGAATTTACTGCAAAATTGCCAAATAATATTCCATTATATGGATATGCCACATTTTACTTATCCATTCATCCATTAGTGGACATTAGGGTTGTTTCCTCTTTTTGGCTATTATGAAAAATGCTGCTATGAATATTCATGTACAAGTTTTTGTGTGGGTATGTTTTCATTTTTCTTGGGTATTTCCTTAGGAGTAGAATGCTAAGATGATACGATAACTCTGTTTCACTGTCTGAGGGCCTGCCAGACCCTTTACCAAAGTGTTTGCGCCATTTTACATTCCCACCAGCAGTGCAGAAGGGTTCCAATTTCTTCACGTCCTTGTCAACACTTGTTATTACATGTCTTTTTATTATAGCCCTGCTAGTGGATATGAAGGTCTGATTAGAATTTCCCTGACAGGCTAATGATGTTGAGAATCTTTTCAAGTGCTTTTTGCCCATTTGTAGATCATCTCTGGAAAAATGTCTATTCAGGTCCTGTGTTCATTAAAAAAATTAAACTGTATTTTTATTATTGAGTTATTATGGTTCTTTGTAGATTCCAGACTCAAATCCCTTACCAGGCATATGATTTGTAAGTATTTTCTCCTATTCTAAGTGGTGTCTTTTTGTTTTCTTGACTGTATCCTCTGGAGCACAAAATTTTCTAATTTTGAAGAAGTCCAACGTAACTATTTTTCCTTTAATCACTGGTGCTTTTGGTGTTGTATCTAGGATGGCTTAGCCTAACCCAAAGCCATGATAATTTATTCATGTTGTCTTCTAGAAGTTTCATAGTTACTTTTAAGTCTCTGATCCACTTTGAGTTAACTGTGTATATGTATGAGGACGGGGCTTAATTTCCTTGTTTGCTCACAAATATCCAATTGTCCCCAGATAATTTGTTGCAGACTATTTTTTCTTAATTGTCTTGGTATCTTTGTTGAAAATCAACTGACCATAAATGTAAGGGTTTATTTCTGGACTCTCAATTCTATTTCATCTCTCCTTATGCCAGTACTCACTGTCTTGATTACTGTATCCTTATGGTAAGTTTTGAAATCTGGGAGTGTGAGTCCTCCAACTTTGTTCTTCTTTTTCGAAACTGCTTTGGCTATTCTGGGTCCTTTCAGTTTCCATATGAATTTTAGGGTCAGCTTGTCAATTTCTGCAAAAACATCCACCTGGGATTTTGAGAGGGATCATGTTGAATCTGTACACCAATTTGCCATCTTAACAGTACTGTCTTCCAATTCATGAACATGATTTATGTTTTATACTTCTTTTGCTCAATTTATTCCTCTAAGTACCTTATTCTTTTGTTGCTATTGTAAATGATACTTTTTTTTTTTTAAAGATTTTATTTATTTGAGATGAAACTATTTTCTTAATTTCATTTTTGGTTTGCTCATTGCTACTGTATACAAATACAATTAGTTTTTGTATATCGATCTTGTATCCTGCAACCTTGATATATCCATTTATAAGTTCTAATAGTTCTTTTTGGTGAACTCCATATGGAAGATCATGTTATTACAAACAGAGACAGTTTTACTTCTTCCTTTCCAATTTGGAGACCTTCTGTTTCATTTTATTGCCTAGTCTCCCTGACTAGGACCTCTGGTATAATGTTGAATAGAAGTGGCTAAAACAGACATCTTTGTCTTGTTCCTAATCTGAGGGGGAAAGCTTTCAATTTATCATCATTAAATATGATGTTTGCTGTGCAATTTTTGGCAGATGCCCTTTAGAAGGCTGAAGTTCTCTTCTATTTCTAGTCTGTTGAGTGTTTTTTATTGTGGAGAGTTGCTGAATTCTGACAAATACTTTTTGTGTCTTTTGAGATAATCACATGGTTTTTGTCTTTTATTCCAGTGATGTAATGGGCTCATCCGGTCTATTCTTAATTTTAAAGTTACATACGTCACATGGAAATGATAGATTTTTTTTCAAATAACCTTTTTTTTTGCATCTTTTGAAGTACTAACGTAACAAACAAGTATATTACTAGATTTCCCAACAATTTCCTTTAGTTTCCTGGCATAAAAATGACTCTTTCATGGTGCATTATACTTCTGATATGCAACTAGATTCTCTTTTTTAGTATTAATTAGAAGTTTTGCTTCAATATACATAAGTGGGATTAGTCTCTGAACTTTGTTTTTTTTATATTACCTAGATTATATACAGTTGATTCTCATTATTCACAGATTTCTGGTTTGCAAATCTGCCTACTAGCTAAAATCTGTAACAACGAAATTGACAAAATTAATACTTGCTGTGCTTTTGCAGCCATGTGCAGAGCAGTGAAAATGTAAGTTGCCTGATGTGCATGGTTCCCAGCTGTGCTCGGCCCCTTGCTCCAGCTCTCACACAGAAGCGATCAGAAGGTGAATACGGGAAGGGGCAGTGGGTGCAACACAGTGACTGAAGCCCCAGCTCTGAGCCCCCATGGATGAGGTCTGAATACAACTCTGGTACCTGTTAGTGGGGCAGTCTTAGGCAAGGCACCTGACCATCCTGAACCTCATTTTCTCTTTTGTAAAATAAAGAAAACAGAAACTACCAGGAAGCGTTTTTAGAATTTAAGACCTATGTGTGATACACACACACACACACACACACACACACACACACACACACTTCCACAGGAACAATGGTTCAATATTCTCTAATTCAGTGTTCTCAGTGACTTTTAGAACATAACGTTGGGAATTAAGGAAAATTGACGGTAGTTATATTCTGATCCTCAGTTCTGGTGTGTTATATCTGATTTATAAAAATAATTTGGAATTTTTCTCCTGGGTGTTCTAGAATGGCTGAAATAGTACTAGAATATTTTGTTTCTTTAAGAGTTTGGTAAAATTCCTCCATAAAATCAACAGGGTCTGCTATTTGGGGGATGTGGGATGGGTAGCTCTTCACCACGTTTTCTCTATCACATCTGCAGAAATAATTACATTTTCTGGGGCCAGTTTTGGTAATTTATATTCCAGAAAATCATGTTTCGTCCGTTCATTTAATTTGCACTGAATCAAACAAAATAGACTTGTGTGGCTATTTCTTATTTCATGGTCTCTATAGTTATTTCTCTGCTACATTTCATGATCTCTGTAATTATTTCTCTGTTATTTCTTATTTTGGATATTTATACTTCCTACACCTCATCCTTATCCTTATTTTTCACTCCCCAAATAACCATTCATTTATTATTTTCCTACTTTCTAGTTGATCAATTTCTTCTTTTACCTTTAGCCTTCCTTCCATTGCTAGATTTTTACTTTCCAACTACTTAAGTGGATAATCTGTTTGTTTATTCATTCTTATTTCATTATATAATACTTAAAGCTAAAAATTCTTCTGAATACTGCTCTAACTGTATTCCCTAGCCCTGAAATATGATTTCCACCCTTTTCTAGATTTCATTTATAATTTCTATAAATTCAGTTTTAATTTCCTGTGACCAAAAAGTTAGGAAATATTTTTAGATTTTTAGGAAGTGACCTTTTTCTTTTTAGTTATCTCCAGTTTTTATTTAAATGAATGAATAAATTAAAAGAGTATAATGTGAGTCTGTAACCATTATCCCCAAAGTCAAGAACAAGCCAAGACTTGAGATACCACCTTACACCAGTTAGAATGACAAAAATTGACAAGGCAAGAAACAACAAATGGGAGGTGCCTGGGTGGCTCAGTCATTAAGCGTCTGCCTTCGGCTCGGGTCACAACCCTGGGGGGTCCTGGGATCGAGCCCCACGTCAGGCTCTCTGCTCAGCGGGAAGCCTGCTTTTCCCTCTCCCACTCCCCCTGCTTGTGTTCCCTCTCTCACTGTCTCTCTCTGTCAAATAAATAAATAAAATCTTAAAAAAAAAAAAAAAAAGTTGGAGAGGTTGTGGAGAAAGGGGAATCCTCTTACACTATTGGTGGGAATGCAAGTTGGTACAGCCACTTTGGAAAACAGTATGGAGGTGCCTCAAAAAATTAAAAATAGAGCTATCCTATGACCCAGCAATTGCACTACTGGGTATTTACCCCAAAGACACAGATGTAGTGAAAAGAAGGGCCATATGCACCCCAATGTTCATAGCAGCAATGTCTATAATAGCCAAACTGTGGAAAGAGCCGAGATGCCCTTCAACAGATGAATGGATAAAGAAGATGTGGTCCATATATACAATGGAATATTACTCAGCCATCAGAAAGGATGAATACCCAACTTTTACATCAACACGGATGGGACTGGAGGAGATTATGCTAAGTGAAATAAGTCAAGCAGAGAAAGTCAATTATCATATGGTTTCACTTATTTGTGGAACATAAGGAATAGCATGGAGGACATAAGGAGAAGGAAGGGAAGAATGAAGGGGGGGGGAGATCGGAGGGAGAGATGAACCATGAGAGACTATGGACTCCGAGAAACAAACTGAGGGTTTTAGAGGGGAGGGTGGTGGGGAGATAGGTTAGCCTGGTGATGGATATTAAGGAGGGCGCATATTGAACAGAGCACTGGGTGTTATACGAAAACAATGAATCATGGAACACTACATCAAAAACTAATGATGTACTGTATGGTGACTAACATAACATAATAAAATAAAATTAAAAAAAAAAAAGAACAAGCCAAGACTATGCACTATCACACTGTGATAAGGAAATATTGTCTGCAGTTTTGGATGTGAGATTTTCTCTATGGCTTAACATATCAACGTTTTAGTTAATGTTCTGCGGATATTTGAAAAGAACATACATTCTGTCTTTAGATATTTATAGATTAGAACTCTTATTCATTATTTTCCCTATGTCTTCTATATTCTTATTTTTGACCACTTGCTTTTTTTTTTTTTATGAACTGAGAAAGAATTAAAACCCAGTATTAATGTGTTTCTCTATTTTTTGTATCTCCTGTGGTTTTTGCTTTATAAATATTGGTAAGTTATCTGACACATGGATAGTCCTATCTGTGGTTGGCATCTTTATTACTGAAAAATTGCCCTTCTTCGCTTCATTTAACACTTTCTGTCCAAGACTTTCTTTCCCCCCTTTGGGGAAATATTTCAGCAAGTCATTATCCACCTTTGGACTAATCCTTCTAAGGAACTCTGTTCTGGGAGAATCTTATGCATATAGTACGTGATTTGGATTTTGCTTTATGACAGAGTTTTTATCAGGTGACTAAAGCAGACAGATTTATTTATACAAAAGTATTTTGACTTATCTGTGTTAATACACATTTATCACATTTTTTGTTACCCTTTAGAATAAATCCTTTACTATACGGCCCGTGTCTGCGTGTGTGCGTCTGTGTGTATGTATGTCTTTTAATTTGAAAGGTTTATGTTTTTGTTCTAGGAGTTACCTTTATAACTGTAACTTTGAAGGATAACTTAATTCTCTATTTCTACAGATAGTATCTATTGAGTTCCTATAATAAGTAATGATAATCTCATGAAATTTATAGTTCTTCCCTGCCCCATTTTACTTGATAATACTTTTCTTGGAATTTTCTTTTACATACACTACACTTTTTTTTTTTTTTTTTAAGATTTTATTTATTTGACAGAGAGAGCCACAGCGAGAGAGGGAACACAAGCAGGGGGAGTGGGAGAGGGAGAAGCAGGCTTCCCGCGGAGCAGGGAGCCCGATGCGGGGCTCGATCCCAGGACTCTGGGACCATGACCTGAGCTGAAGGCAGACGCTTAACGACTCAGCCACCCAGGCGCTCTACACATCTGTCTCTTGACTACGTATTTAAGTAGGCTCCACACCCAGCGTGGAGCCCAGCATGGGGCTTGAACTCACGACCCTGAGATCAAGAGTTAGACATTTAACCATCTGAGCCAGCCAGATGCCCCTTGACTTTTCATTTTGAAATGAAACTTGACTTCTATCTATAAAAAATAAAGAAATGGATCCTCCGTCTTTTACCTTCTCTTTTCTTTTCTCTTCTAACTTATTATTACATTGTTATTCTGTTACTATTTCATAGTATAACATTGCTAGGTGTTACCACGTTGTTTACATCATATGTATTTTGTTTTATAACTATTTAGTGATAGTTCTACAGTTAAATATATTTGCACCTCAGGGGTAGTCTTTCTGCCATTGTTTTGCCTTTTCTCTCTCAGCTGGGTAAAGTTTTCCCTCTACCAATTTCTTCAGGTGTTTTAAAAAATACATTTCTCAGAATCAAAACAATTTGTATGGTGCTTTATACATGATAGAATGACCAGATTAAAATGGAACACCTGGGTGGTTCAGTCAGTTAAGTGTCTGCCTTTGGCTCAGGTTGTGATCCCAGGGTCCTGGGATTGAGTCCTGCATCAGGCTCCCTGATCAGCGGGGAGCCTGCTTCTACCTCTGGCTCTGCCTGCAGCTCCCCCTGCTTGTGCGTGCTCTCTGACAAATAAATAAATAAAATCTTTAAAAAAAATAAAATATATAAACCACATTCTCTTATGTGAGTCTTCTGCAGCATCATTCCAGATCTTTAAGCATTAAATGTTACCATGGAGAAGTTGGAAGCCAGACTGACTTCTCTTATAGGTAAGGCGATCTTTGGTTTGGATGTCCAGGGGTTCCTTACTATTGAAGCCCAGCCATTTCACAGAACTATACCCAGCTAATGATTTTTCTAGGCCAAGTTTTCCTTTCCTGGGGCCCATTGTGCCCCGTCAATTTGTAGATTCAAGTCATCTTTCATTTTTCAAAAGTTTTCTTGAATCATATCTTTAGACGTGATTCTCCCTTCATTGTTTTGGTTCTCTTCTGTTGGGACAAATTATGCATGTTTGCTGTTGTCTTCCTTACCTGTCAGTTTCTCTCTACTATTTTAACTGTACTAATTTCATTTCGTTTTGTTTTCTTTTATCAGTGCAACATTTCTTATTCTGTGCCTTCTGCAGATTCTAATCTTCTATGTGTTGCTTCCAACATCATTGTGCTTTCTGTTATGGTTTTATCTTTTAATTCCACTTCTTGCCTAAGTTCTGCCAGCTCATGTTTCATTTCCTTTTGTTATCTTCCTGTATGTCCTTGAAGATGGTCTATACCTTCTTACACCCCTGCTTTGAATTCATCTTCTATGGTGGCAAATGCTTATTATATTAGTTTTTTAATGTGACATGTCTGGTCACAATCTTCATGTCTCTGCTATAAATTGTTTCTGGTGACTACTCTTCATCTATCATCTGCTCCTGTTTTTCTCTTCCTTTTTTTCCTTGCAGTTTCATTGTACAGATCCTGTGCTAGTTCCTTTCCGGTTGTGAGCCATTTCTGAATGTGGCAAGTTCTTACCAAAATCAGCTACTTGCAGGAAGTTTATGTCGGGGAGAGGCCAGGGTCACCAGTCAGGCCAGCAAGAATTTTCCTTTTGATACAGCGTGGTTTATAAGAGTGAGCTCTTTAGTCTTCTCCTCATTTTAGTCAACCAAGACTGGCAGCCTCAGAGCTGTTCAACATGCAAGTTTTCTCCCTTTATCCTGGTCTTCTTAAACGCCACTTTTACAAAAATGGCTTGTCTCTGTGATTACTCCCTTCAGCCTGCCTAGCTTACCAGAGAGTCTCCAGGAAAGCTTCCGTCATTACTGCACACATCTGGCCCCGTGTTCTCCACAGGACACCTCAGGCTCACCCCTCAGGGTACGCCAGCAACCTCGGAGAAGTAGGCTTTGGTGACTTCCTCTAAAATCTGCAGCTCTGAGAGTCCCCCCCACTTCCCACACCCCTCTGAGTTTCCCTGGGCTTGGCGGCCCTCCCTCATACATTGTGGTTCCAGATCATAGACCTTTCTTAGTTTCATCAAGGATGGAAAATGACTATCTGTTTTTCATTTTCCTTAATTGCTTTGAGGTAATTCTAAAAAGATGAAGGAACCGACATCTCTACACTACCACTTTAAAACAAGAACTAATAAGCAATTTGAGGGGTTTAACTACACAATTAGGAACAATTTACCCCAAGTTGGGGAGCATAGAAATAGTGAAATAACTAAGAGTATAAAAATTTCAAAAATATTAAATTATATAAACATAATCATT
Source organism: Phoca vitulina (assembly GCF_004348235.1). Classification (NCBI taxonomy): domain Eukaryota; kingdom Metazoa; phylum Chordata; class Mammalia; order Carnivora; family Phocidae; genus Phoca; species Phoca vitulina. The sequence continues at coordinate 3,440,230 of NW_022589761.1, read as the reverse complement.
TACATAATAATTGTGAAAGTTAATATAAATATGTAACTACATATGGGAAAAGCATATGATGTAACATCAGATAAATCTGATTATAAAAAGTATATTGGAGGGGCGTCTGGGTGGCTCAGTCGATTAAGCATCTGACTTATTTCGGCTCAGGTCTTGATCTCAGGGAGTCATAAATATGTAAAATATATACACATACAGGATGAAGCATGGAAGAGAAAAACAAAAACTGGTTTTTGTTAAGGGTAATGAGTACTGAGTAATGTTTTTTTATTTGAAGTTTTTATTGTTACGGTATAGTTTGTAATAAGTAACACAACACGTGTTCAAAAAATAAAAAGAATCATGCTATATATATTTTTACTCTAGCATCGACTAAACACAAGTCACTAAAAATGCACTGACTAGCACCCTACTTGCCAGTACTAACTATATCCTATCCCTGAAGGCCAGCTCCAAAAGCTGTATCCCTCTGCTCTCGTTCCAGCCCAGATCTTTTTATAGCAGCTGTTGTCCCCATCTCCCCTCTCTCCTGCTTATATCGCTTCCCTCACCTGTAGAGGTTAACTTGACTCCAAACAGACCACTGTTATTCAGCACTGATGATGTGCTGGGCACCATAAGGGTAGCACAGCAAGTAAGAGCACTGGCTTTGAACCCTTTTAGTGTGTTTTGTTTATAATAAAGGGCAGCAAAAAAGCACGTTGCATTTAAAGGACAATTTAGAATTAAAATGTTTGGGCTTTGGAGATAGCCAGATTAAATAAAATGTTTAAATTGTACCTAAAACAGTGCTAAGCACACAGTAGACATTCAATAAGGAGAAGGGGGGTGCACCTGGATGGCTCAGTCAGTTAAGCGTCTGCCTTCAGCTCAGGTCATGGTCTTGGGGTCCTGGGATCGAGCCTCGAGTCTGGCTCCTTGCTCGGTGGGGAGTCTGCTTCCCCCTCTGCTTCTGCCCCTCCCCGCTGCTCATGCTCTGTCTCTCTCTCTCTCTCTCTCAAATAAATAAAAATCTTTTAAAAAAATGAGAAAGGGGAATCGTCTTGCACTGTTGGTGGGAATGCAAACTGGTGCAGCCACTCGGGGAAACAGTATGGAGGTTCCTCAAAAACTTAAGAAGAGAGTTACCCTACTATCCAGCAATTGCACTACTAGGTATTTACCCAAAGGATACAAAAATACTAATTCTAAGGGATACATGCACCCTGATGTTTATAGCAGCACTATCTACAATAGCCAAATTATGGAAAGAACCTTAATGTCTATCGACTGGTGAATGGATAAAGATGTGGTGTATATATACGATGGAATATTACTCAGCCATCAAAAAGAATGAAATCTTGGGGTGCCTGGGTGGCTCAGTCTGTTAAGCATCTGCTTTCGGCTCAGGTCATGATCCTGGAGTCCTGGAATCAAGCCCAGCGTTGGGCTCCCTGCTCAGCAGGGAGTCTGCTTCTTCCTCTTTCTCTGCCCTTCCCCCAGTCGTGCTCTGTCTCACTCTCAAATAAATAAAAATAAAATCTTTAAAAAAATAATAAAATTATAAAAGAAAGAATGAAATCTTGACATTTGCAATGACATGGATGGAGCCAGACTGTATAATGGTAAGCAAAATAAGTCAGTCAGAGAAAGACCAATACCCTATGATTTCAGTCACATGTGGAATTTAAGAAACAAACAAAAAAAAAGAAACAAAACAAATGATCATAGGGGGAAAAAGAGAGGCAAACCAAGAAACAGACTCTTAACTGTAGAGAACAAACTGATGGTTACCAGAGGGGAGGTGGCTGAGGGGATGGGTGAAGTAGGTGATGGGGATTAAGGAGGGCACTTATTGTGATGAGCATTGGGTGATGTATAGAAGTGATGAAGCACTAAACTGTGCACCTGAAACTAATATTATACTTCATTTTAACTGGAATTGAAATAGAAACTAAAACTAAACTAAAAAATATGCTAAGAAAGGATAGTATATACACATTTTCTATGACCATTTAAACCAACATCTTCTTCAACTTTCAAGTTGCTCCCTGGTCCAGAGTTCCCACATGCAAATACTAACATTGTTAAGATTAGCAACTAACATTTAAAGTTATCATTCTGAATGCATAAACTCAATGTATGATTTGTCTATTTTGGAAGCAATGTTTTTACTCTGAATAATTACAACTAATTCAAAGTATTCAGAGAAGATCAAAGTATTTTCATAAAAAACAGCCTAGCAATTTTGGTAAGTTATGACCCATAAGTACAAAAGGAAAACAGATTTACACTTCTCAAATATTCCCATAATCCCCCAATATGAAAATGGTATAAATTAAGGAGTAAATTTCTGAAGGCGTATAAACTCTGAAAATGAGCTTTCCCTTTGGCTGACTAATGTCTCTGATCACTAATGGCTATCATTTTCATTGGTTTATTCACAGAAAATGTATACACATTTTAAAATTAAGTAAAATGTAAAATTTAGTTCCTCAGTTGCAATAGCCACATTTCAAGTGTTTAACAGCTACATTTGGCTAGTGGTTGCTACACTGAACAGTGCAGAAATAGATCATTTCCTTCACTGCAGAAAGTTTCATTGGATAGCACTGGGTTTACATAATCTAAGAGGAAAAATAAACCAAGTGCCTATGCAGAGGTATCGTCAGGTTTGAGTAGTTGAAACATCTGAGGATTCCTCTTGTGATACAGAGGGAAAAAAAAATTCTGTGCTACAAGCTATTGCTTGAATAAAGAGAAAAAAATGCTGTAAGACTGAGCTCAACTGTACGTTTCAGGGGGCGGGGGTGTTGGTGGAAAGAAACCTGTTAGATTTGAGGATGTTCCTGTTTTATAGCTTCTCCCAGATGGTATCTGAAGCATAGACAGAAACTAGCCTAGGGTCTCTTTCTCACTCTGCACACTCCTCAAACATTCTTGCCCACACGTCTACAAGCTGGTAATATGAAAATGTCCATTTCCAACACAGATGGATCTCCTGCCTCCAGATCCATGAATCCAGCTCCCTTTACTCTCCCTCTCTCTCCTTGGACTGTTTCAAAAGTGACTCATAACGTATCCAAACAAGGATGTATCATTTGCTGTCTTGCTGTCCCCTGGAAAGAATTTGGCTGGCCTCTGTCCCCAGTTCCTGGGAGAGAGCCAGTAAATCCTCGAATTTCTCAAGTGAGAACAGTGTCTTTGTTCACAGTGGGTTCCTCAGGACGACACCTGATAGTCTGTTCTAAGGAGATGACTCAGGATGGGGGCTGACCAAGCCAGAAAGACCAGCCGTGTGCTCAGAGGGTTGGGGCTTGGAGCCAGCTGATACTGGCCCAACCCCCGGGGAGGAGAGGGGGATTGGAGAATGAATTCAACACTGGCCAATGATTCCATCAGTCATACCTACATAATGAAAGTCCAGTCAAAGCTCTGGACACCAGAGCTCAGGTGAGCTTCCTTGGTTGGCAATGTTCAACAAATCGTCACACATCAAGGTGCCTAACTCCACAGGGAAAGGACAATGGAAAGCCTGAGTTTGGGGTCCTCTTTCAATGAGTCTCTGCCTTTGGCTGATTCTGATTTATATCTGTCCTAATAAAACTGTAATCATAAGTGTAAGGCTCTCCTGAGTTCTGTTAGGCATTCTAGTTAATTACTGAACCTGAGGGAATAGTGGGTATCGCCAAGTTTATAGTCTACTTGTAGTCAGAAGTGAGGGTAGCCTGAGGACCCCCAAACTTGTAAGTGGTGTCAAAAGTGAGAGCAGTTTTGTGGCACACTGTGCCCTTAACCTGTCAAGTTCAGCTTCACTCTGGGTAGGTGGTGACAGAAGCTCTTGCACTCTAGATCTGTTCCTCCCACAGGGTTCATTATCACAGTGGATGGCATATCCACCCATCTATTCAGCTGCTAATGGGAGAAAGCAGATCATCACTGATGATTCTTCCTTCTCACTCACCATCCACACAAATGATGAATCGCTCCATCCTTCCTAAGCTCTGACTGTCCACTTCTCTCCAGCAGGATCCAGTCTTTTCTTCTCTGGTTCTATTCTCCTCTTTGCTTATAAGATTCTGGCCCCACGTGCCTTCTCTCTGATACTCAACTAGACAGGTTTTGTCCTACACAAGGGCCTTTTCACTTGTTGTTCCCTCTGCTTAGGAGACTTTCACAGACTTAGCTTGCCTGGTTCCTTCCTAGGATGTAAGTACTGATGTAGGTCTTGTCTTCAAAATGGTCTGCTTTCCCTCCCAATTTCAAGTAGCCTCCCAATAACTAGGTCACCACACTGTCTGGTTTCCACCATAATACACTTATTTTTTCCCTCCTCATCAGAATTCAGTTCCATATCTGATTCAAAGGCTATATTCTTAGGGCCTGAATCTGTGTCTGGCACACATAAAACATGCATTTACTGACATTCAGGTATTACTGAATCCACTGAGTCGGATTTTCTTGGTGGTTTCCTCTCACTTTAGTGTTACCCTCTTCAAATCCACTCTCCACACTGTAGCCGGAGCCATCTTTCTCAAACAAGATGATGACATTGCTGTTCCTTCATGACCTGGCCTCTGTTTACCATCCCAGTACATGCTCTCCCCATCTACTCGCCAGCCAGGCTGAACTACTGCCAACACCTTGAACGCTCTCAACGCTCTTGCCTCCTGAAGTTCCTGTACACGTCCCTTCCCTAGGACATTCATCTTTCCTCCCCAGTTTGTCTGGTTAACCCTTCTCATCCTTCAGGTCTCCTTAACCATTACTTCCTCTAGAAAACCTTCCCTAATCTTCCAGAACTGGGTTGGGCTACCCCTGCTCTGCGCTCCCGCAATACTCTATCCTACCCCATCAATGTACTGACTTTGGACGGGCTGTCGCTGTCTGCCTACTTGCCTATACCCTCCAGAGAGTAAACCCCTGAAGGCTGGGGCCTGGTTTTAGTTGGCAGTGTTGCTACTGGGCACCGCACCTGCTGGCATCCTACAGTGCTCAACACGTATGTACAGAATTAGTGTATTACACTGGAGAGTCTGCCGGCAAATTCATTAGTCTTCGTTACTCTCTCCATGTTCCCCACAGTGTTTAGATCAATGCTACCATGGAAGAGGCGCTCAATAAATACTGGGTAAAAGTACAATGCCTCTCTAACCTGGCGAGATTGAAGAGAAAAATCAAGGGTGCTCAGGCTTCTTAATGATGGGGTGTATTTATTTGAGGTTATTAGCAAGGTCACTTAAAAACTTTAAGTTTTTAAACTTAAAGTTAAAATAAGTTATGTGATCTGTTTCAGCATCTTCTCCTTACTACAGAGTTACTAGCATTTAGTTTCAGCCATATGCCCACACAGGGATATTTCAGTCTTTATTCAAAATACTTGTGTGGATAAAAAAGTATTACATTGTTTAGTTCTAAGAAATCTGTTTATAAGCACTCCATTTTATTTTATTTTTTTTTAAAGATTTTATTTATTTATTTGAGAGAGAGAGAATGAGAGAGAGCACATGAGAGGGGGGAGGGTCAGAGGGAGAAGCAGACTCCCTGCCGAGCAGGGAGCCTGATGCGGGACTCGATCCAGGGACTCCAGGATCATGACCTGAGCCGAAGGCAGTCGCTTAACCAACTGAGCCACCCAGGCGCCCTAAGCACTCCATTTTAAAGAGACAAAAGTGAGTAGAATTTTTCTTGACAAGAAAAACTACCCACTGTCCGTGAAGGATAAGAATTATTCTTTGTACCATGATAATTTGTATGAAGGTACATACACACTATACCTATAGAGTAATAGGACAGGTTTTTAAAATAAATATACAAGAAGTTATTCCTATAAATTAAAGTTGTCATTCAAAGTAGTCTCTCCTTTGGAGACTCATTCCAATAATGGAACCAAAGCTCAAAATACTTTGGGAAAACTCTGAGAACTGTTTCAGATTCTGCACAGACTTTTTAAAATATTCACAGAGGTGATAAATATTTGACCTTTTCAAAGTGAATTTTACCTTTACCAGCAACTAGTCACTAGGAGCCATAGTAAATACGGTCAAAGATCATAACATTTTGGATCAAAAACAAAGTATATTTCGATGAAAAGTACTGGCGATGCTTGAGTTTCCTTGCATAAGTGATACTTGTTCCGAAAACAATGGCAAATTAACAGACGCCTAGAAATGTTTAAAAAGAGGAAACAGAGAACAAGGAAATTGGGGTTTAAGAAGTCACAGACCCTCCTGAGAACGTGATGAAAATCATGACTCCCTTCCTCAGAAAACCAGTGGCTCCCTGCCCTCTCAGCACTGCATCTATGACTAGAAAGGTATGAACACACTGCGGTCATCTGTAGCTCTATGGTTTACAGCACTGGCTTCTGATTTCTTTTTTACTGTACCGAACAGAAAAAAAATGTATACTGTGACCCGGTTTGTACATACATACCTATAATTAATAGTTACACAAATACCTCTCAACCCTAGCGTATGTGATAATACTCTCTCCCATCTTATTTTAACTAAGAAAAACGTTACTCATGTTTTACTGTGCCAATTTCACAACGTACAGGTTGAAAAATACTGGTTTACAGTATCTGCCGTGTAACTGGAGCAAGTTAATGAAAATGAGAAAACTCACTGATTACAAAAATTCTGATGCAATTTTAAACTAATGAAGTCTTTTTACGCTACAGCCAAGCCTTTTAAGAGATTAGATTCTTTATGGCAAAACTGCATTATCTTGGTCATTCATCTATATGGTTAACTACTGGAGATACTGATGAGTAAATCATACAACAGTCATAGGAACCTCATACCTTAATATTAGAAAACCACAAATCGTTTTCATGTAAAGTGGCCAGGTAGACAGATGTTAGAAGTCCAATGCAAAGGGCAATGGTTCCACCAACCGTAAATGACAGAAGCTTCCACAACCTTCTAGTGGTACAACCTTTTAGAAAAACAAAACAAATAGCTAAGTGAGTAAAGAATGTAGAATTTACTAGTTCTACTTCAGCCTATCAGGTATGCTAAGTTCCAGCTGCCTGTCACTGCTGAAGCTTTCCTTATTCCCAGGAGACACTGAGAGGCTCCTTTCTGTGATTCTGGAGACCTGTTTTCATACTTTATTACACTTTTTATGCGACTGTATCTAATTGTTCACTTGTCCATTTTGCCAGACAGCGTGAGCTTTTGGAGGACAAGCAAGTTATCTTATTCATTTTTATATGTCTGTGTTTGGCATAGTTCAATAACTAGTTTACCTATGAAATTCGGAGGAGTAAATGGGTTGCATGTCTAGGATAAAAAAAGTCTCTGTGATGGTCTACATATAATTTGTGGTTTATTCATTAAAAGCTACCAAAAAACTTGACAATTTAAAATCCAAAAACCCATCAGGGGAGAAAAATCCATCACAACTCAAGTTAAAGGACACATAAACTAGGAAAAAGTATTTATAGCGCATATAAGAAAGTTTAAGTATCCTTAATACGGGATGAACACTTTCAGGATTAAAAAAATAAATATTTCAGTTGGAAAAGATTAAACATACGAGTAGGCAAAGTACAAAAGAAAAAGACGGCCAATAATAGACAAAAATATTCACATTCATCAGTATTAAAGAAATGCAAATTGGGGCACCTGAGTGGCTCAGTGGCTTGAGCATCTGATCTTCCGCTCAGGTTTCAGGGTTTTGAGACTGAGCCCTATGTTGGGCTCTGTGCTGGCCCTTAAGGCTGCTTGGGATTTGTCTCCCCCTCTCCCTTTGCCCTCCTCCCTCCCCGGCCCACATTCTCATTCTCTTTCTCTCTCTCTCTCTCTCTCTCTCTCTCGTTCTCTCTCTCAAAAAAGAGAAATGCAAATTAAAACGATGAGCTATAACTTTTTAGATGTTGGCCAATTTGATAGCTTAAAAATGCTAACACTGTTTTAATAAGGGTACAAAATATGAGTATTTCTCAAGCACTGCTGGTGGAAGAGTAACTTGGTAACTCTCTGGAATGCAACATGGCAGTTAGTAAAAAGCTACCCAAATGAGCATACTATTTGACCAATAATTCTTTTTTTTTTTTTTTTTTAGATATAGTGTTCCATGATTCATTGTTTGTGCATAACACCCAGTGCTCCATGCAGAACGTGCCCTCCTCAATACCCATCACCAGGCTAACCCATCCTCCCACCCCCCTCCCCTCTAGAACCCTCAGTTTGTTTTTCAGAGTCCATCGTCTCTCATGGTTCTTCTCCCCCTCCGATTTCCCCCCCTTCATTCTTCCCCTCCTGCTACATTCTTCTTCTTCTTTTTTTCTTTCTTAACATATATTGCATTATTTGTTTCAGAGGTACAGATCTGAGATTCAACAGTCTTGCACAATTCACAGTGCTTACTAGAGCACATACCCTCCCCAGTGTCCATCACCCAGTCACCCCATCCCTCCCACCCCACCCCGCACTCCAGCAACCCTCAGTTTGTTTCCTGAGATTAAGAATTCCTCATATCAGTGATGACCAATAATTCTAAATCCAGGCATATACCCCAAAGAAATAAAAGTTTTAAATAAACATTTGGCCACAAGTATATTTATCATAGTTCTGTTTATATAGGTAAAAGGTTAAAAACCATCTAAATATTCAACAAGGAATTAAATTATGCTATAGCCACACAACTACTACATTGATAACATTTTTAAAATACATTGACTGACTTATGATATGTTTGTAACATAATGAAAGAAATGTAGCAAGTTACAAAACAGCTGGGATCTCAATTTTGTAAAACCACATATGAATGCTTGCAGTTATATAGGGGCAGAGACATTTAGACAGCAAGATCAAGTTTCATGGGTGGAAGTCTAAGGATGGATTTGTTTGTGGGAGTATTTTCTTTTCCTTCTTTCTTTCTTTCTTTTTTTTTTTGCTTTTCTTCAGTTTTCAGGGTTTTTTCTGACATGAATAAATAAATGCTGCTTCAGTAAAATGAAGAATCCTCAAAATTATGTTTTAATATAAAAAAGGAAACTTGGGGCACCTGGGTGGCTCAGTCGGTTAAGCATCTGCCTTCAGCTCAGGTCATGATCCCAGAGTCCTGGGATCGAGACCCAAGTCAGGCTCCCTGCTCAGTGGGGGGCCTGCTTCTCCCTCTCCTCCCAGCTCATGTTCTCTCTCTCTAATAATTTTTTTTAAAAATCTTTAAAAAATAAATAATAAACAAAAAAGCAAACTTGAAGTTACATTGTTTAAGTCTTTAGAAAGTACTCTGTCTTGTCCAAAATTGCTAACAGCGGAGTTGGATGGCATGACTTCTCAATACAGATTAATTTTATTTTATAAAACTGTTCCCCCAAATTACTTTACTTGTTCTGGCTGATAAGAATTAACATAGCTGCTGGGTGCCTGGGTGGATCAGTTGGTTATGCAACTGCCTTCGGCTCAGGTCATGACCCTTGAGTCCTGGGATTAAGTTCCACATGGGGCTCCCTGCTCAGCATGGAGTCTGCTTCTTCCTCTGACCTTCCCCCCTCTCATGCTCTCTCTTTCTCTCTCTCAAATAAATAAATAAAATCTTAAAAAAAAAAAAAAGAATTAACATAGCTGCCATTAATGTAAATTCTATCGATATCCAAAATGGTTGATAGACATGGAATTTTTTCATGCTTATTTTTAAAAACCTTGACCACGCTTAGTTAAGAAAGCAACTCTGGAGTCAGGAAGTTGGTAATTAATATTTGATGTACAGCTTAGCAAGAGTCTTTAGCATTATATAAACAACTCACCAAATTCTGACCATCCTCCCTCCCCAAACCAAAGGAGAAAATTTCAGGAATTCATATAAAGAATAAAAAAAAAAATGTTTGATTCATTTTTCAATACCTTAATGAAATGAGAAAGTCTCCCAAGGTAAGGGTGTCTAGAGTGAACAGAATACACAAACCCAGAAAAATTAGAAACAAACTAAAATCTGAACCGTGGGGGAAAGCATTACTTTAGAAAGTCAAAGATTGGCAAAACCAGAACCTACTGAACACACAGCTGAGAAACAAGGGGTTCTAATCAGAGCTGTTTCACCTTTTATGTGATCGTAACTGAAACGCCAGTATTATCAAATTGCAATCAAATAATTTGTCGAACTAAAACATCAGGGTATTAGAACAAGTCTCCTCAACTGTTAGGTCTCACCAAATTCTTATCCTATTGGAGAGTGATATTTTAATATGCAGAAATAAAAGCAATCCCAAATGCTGCTTTAATTTAAATCACCTACCAGATGGCAATTTATTTTCCAACTTCACATTTGCTTCTTGTGCTGCATAATCCTCAGAAACTTCTGTGGTTTTCACTCCTTTTCTTTGCCTGATGGATATCATGGTGTCAAAGACTTACATGCATTGTTCTTCCAACCACTCCTATAAAACGACAGAAAAGTAAACTCCCTGTCCATATGCCGGTATCCTCTCCGCAACACACCCTGTGCTCATCTGTGCTTAAGTGACCTGAAGCCTTGTCCCTGACTTAGCATGCCCTCCCGCTTTCCCATCTTAACCAGCCTTCAAAGTTACTGTGAAGACACAACACAAATATTTACTTAATACATCCCAACAAGAATTATGAATACAGGTGGGCATCCCAGACAAGCCCCTGCCCTTCTTCCAAGAAGCCTTCCTGTCTGTGGTTGTGCCAGCGGCCGCTGATCTTTCTCCTTCCTGAGCCACTGCAGTTACCTTGCAATTGGTCACATAATTATGCAGTTCTGGATCTTGTTCTACAGTTCCGTACCACGGGAAGAGGTATTCAGTAGTAAATCTGTTGAGAGTCGGATTCTGAAGAAGTGAAATATTGTTTTGTCTCAGGTATCTGAATTTTAATACCGATGTTCTTTAAAAACAATTCATACTGGAAGCTTTAGGAATACGCCTCAGTGGTGATGGCAGCGGGGGTGTGCCAATCAGGGCAGCCTGCTATCCCAGGGAGCAAAAGTGGGAGTAAAGGCAGGGTGCAGAAGCCTGGTTTGGAAGCAGCGAGTGGGAGGCGAGGGAGTGGTGGCAGTGAGAAAGCTGGCTACAGTCCTCCGGAACATCTTGCTTCACTCCTCTGAATAATGAACAGCGTTTTACTAATTACTATGAAATATGACCAGGTGCCGGGCACCATTGTTTGGGCAGTTTATCAATTTCTAAACAACTTGCTTTATAGAAAGAACAAACCAACCAACCAAAATTATACAATTTATTCGTTCGTTCAGTCATTCATACACACACAAAAAAAGTGAGACGCAAAAACAGTTAAGTACAAACAATGAAAATGGAGAACCTGTAGCAGCGAGGGAGGAAAAAGGAGTACAGGCAAAAAGTCATACTGCTGTAGATGGGCTCATCCCCCAGTCACCTTATCCTAGAATCATGCCCTTTCTAAGGGCTCGGGAGGAGTTGTAAATATCCCACAGCGGATACACTCTAACAAGTTAGGACAGAAGGGCAACAAATATTTTCGTGCCAACTCTGTGTCAGGCAACTGTGATAATCGCACGAACTACGAAACAAAAGTTTCCCCACCAAATGAAAGGGAATGCCATCTTAAACACTGGAAAAGGGAGATGAAAGCGACGCTTGTCCTCTACTCCGAGGCGCCAGCACGCCCCGAGCGTCCCGGGCGCTGCAGGGCACGTCACTCAGCATCCCACCGCACCCCAGCCCCACAGCTCCGGGTGTCCCCAGCGGACGCCGAGGGGCCGGCGGCGGCCGCCCAAGTTAGGGGACTTGCTCTGGCTGGGTAGAGTCGCGCGGCCGCCGAGGCCGGCACTGACCAGGCCGGCGCGGCCGGAGCGAGAAGTGGCCGGCGAACGCGACCCCGCCCTCGGCAAACTTCCTCACTCCCGACCTGCCGCCCCCGGCCCCGCAGTTCGCGCCGAGCAAACGTGCGCCGCGTCCCCCACCCGGGCGCCCCCAGACGCCCCGGGGCCCGGACCGCGCCCCCCGACTGCACGGCGCGGCGGGGCGGCCCGCGGGCTCCCGGTGGTCGCGGCCCATTCGGCGGAACGCCGGACACCCCGCGGCCCACAGCCGAAGCCTCGCGCCCGCGTGTCCCCTCGCGCCGCCAGCGGCCCGACACGCAGCCACAGACCTGCGGCCTCAGGCGTCCTGGCGCGCGGCTCCGGGCGGGGAAGGAGGCCGGCCGGCCGGCCGGGGGGCGCCGAGGGCCGCGGGGGCGGGGCCGCAGGACGGCCCGCAACGCGCCGCGAGGACAGAGAGAACCAGGCAGCGGCCACCGGGCAGCTGCTGAGCTTCGCGCGACACCCGAGAAATGGGGAACCGGGGGGCGTCCGCGGCCCCGAGGAAGGGGCGCGCCGGGGAGGCCGGGCCGCCGCGGCCGCACCCATAGGTCCCGGCAGCCGTCCGTCAGCGCGAGCCCCCGCCCCTTCCCGGGGCGCCCCGCCCCGTCTCGTGCGGCGTCTGCCGGAAGGAAGCAGCGCATTTCCGCTCGCTGCGCCGGCCCCGCCCCCCGCGTCCAGCCGCGGAGACCGCGGAGCTCCCGGCCCCCCGACCCGCAGTGCCAATATTGAGCCTCCGAGGCTGCTCTCGGCCCCGCAGACTAACGCCGTTCCCAGGCCAGAGCGAGAGGTGGCGGCTCAGGGGGAGGAGGAGCACGGCTCCGAGGGGGGGGTCGCCTCAGGTCTGGCGGTGGCTCCACTGAGATCCCCAGGGTTGAGAGTGGGGCGCGCCTTGGGGCCGCGGAAACCTCTTGCTTGCGCCCGTGGCCGCCTGTTACCCCCCCGTGCTGGTGGATGCGGGGGACTTTGTAAAGGCCGCGCGGACCGAAGCAGGCCGACGCCTCGGGCCTCTCCCCGCCTCCCGCGTCGCTCGGCCCGGCGCGCCCCTTCCCGGGTCTCGGCCGCCCCCCAGGCCCCGCTGCCCGCTGGCGTGCGCTGGGAAGGCGTTTGCTGACTGCCTGTGAGAGCCCCCGGGGATACCTTCGCCTCTCCCAAGACTCCCCCCTAGTGTTGGGGTGGGGGCGGCGCGCTCGTTCCTTAATCTCGCCTTCAAGCATACGCTTGTCTTGCTCTCCAAACTAAGAGTGTAAGCCTTTTTTGAGGGCAGGTACTGTGCTCTTACCTGGGTTTCTTTCTCGTTCTTCTTCACTCTGCGAAGAACGGTAGATGAAGCCTTTTGTCAGCAGATGCGCAGACCACGTGTTTAATTGATTTTTCTTAAGGGATGGTCTGGTTGTCTGGGTCTTTCACCTGTGAAAAGACTGTCCTTCTCATTCCAAGACGAAATTCCTTCATCCAGGAAGCCTCTCCTGGTCACCCCTGTTGGGTATTTTCTCCTCCTTCCTGTGTCTGTTGCTATTAATAACAAGCACACATTCTGTGCAAATGGATTGAGGTATCTGCTGGGTGGCTTTAAGAAAAGTAAGTAGTTAGGTGTCTTTTCAGATGGCATTTGTCATGTTTTAACTTGATTGTTGGTGTCTTTGATGTTACCGATTGGAGCGCAGGGATTATTTTTGTAATCCGTTTCTTTCATGTTTAGATGCCTTACATAAAACACGTTTGGGTCCTTAATAAATACATATGTGAATTGATTCTTCCTTCAATAAAATTTTTCCCTTTTTGTATATAGGGTTTTGTCTAAAACTGTGTCACTCTGGGGAAGATTGTGTCTGTGGTGCAATGTACATCCTCTGAGTAAAGGAAGTAGTACTCATTAGCAGCTGCTTGGTTTAATATCATGAAATGGCTTTACCAGCAAGATAAAGCTTTGAGACTTATAAAAAGTAGGCATCCACTGCTGAGAGTTAAGTCTTCAGAGCGAATATGTCAGTTAAGAAGGAGTCCTTCTCTGTGATAGAATGACCGAGAGGTGATGGATAGCAAGTAGTAGGCCCTGCCCTCCGTGAGCGCTAGTCACGGACTGACTGCAGTGGTATACGGGGATACTTCTGGTTTGCATTATGTTTTGAGATCCAAATGGATTCTCTCTCTGTTGGGGCCAGCAGTCATTAAGCTGTGATGCTCTAGAATGGTGCAGTTCAAACTGTGGTCTTGGGGAACTGTGGCATCACTGTCACCATCGCCAGGGAGGTTGTTAGAAACGCACATTATCAGATCCTGCCCCAGACCTACTGAATCATAATCTGTAGGGGCAGGCCCCAATAATCTGTTTCAAGACCTTCTCCATGTGAGTCTGTGCTCAGTGAAGTTTGAGAGCCTTGCTATTCCAGATGGCTGTGGGCTAGGAGCATCAGTATCACCTGGAACTTTCTTAGAAACACGATCTCAGGCCCTCCCCAAGACCTACTGAGCCAGAATCTGTGTTTTCATATAATCCCCAGGTTATTTGTATGTACTCCACACTTTGAGAAGCACCACACCAGAAGTCATCAATGCTGTTCACATCCTTCCCAGAAAAGTATTCTGTCTTAGGACTGAGGGAGAAAACTCTCTGTCTCTACTGTCTTTTTCTTAGCTGATGTACAATGTTTGTTCCGTTTTAAATTGCTTGGCTTAGTATGACCACTCTTGATCACCACTATCTTCTGTGACAGTAGACTCTCCTGGTGTTCCTCCTGTCTACCTCTCATTCCTTTTCAGTCTCTTGTAAACTCTTCCTTTTAAAAGCAACGATTCTCTGGCTCATGGCTGCCAGTTTCCACCGATATCCTGATGGCTCATGAGTTTTTATGCCCAGGCATAGCTCCTGACCTCCAGGTCCCATGGAGCCTCTGCCTATTCGACATTTCCATGTGTGCAGGCATCCCCAACTCAACTTGTTAAAAAATAAACTTTCTAAACCCCAAACCTGTTTTTTATCCCCCGTGCCCAATCACCTAATCGTTCAAGTCAAAACCCTAGGAGCCAAATGTGGTTCCCCCCATCGTGTAATCCATGTATCTAAACACTGAGTCCTGTTGGACTTGTCCCTAGATATCTCAGAACTTGCCTGACTTTTCTCCTCTTCTGTTGCCACCACCCTCATCCAAGTTACCATTCCTTGTCAGGATCATTTTAACGGCCTCCTAGCTGACAGCCTAACCTCCATCCTTACCCCCTTGTCCTTGTCCACTCAGTCCACCCTCCATGTAATAACCAGAGTTACCTTACTGAAATAGAACTCTGCTGGTGGCTTTGTGGCTTTATATAAAAATCAAGCTCCTTAACAGCTTGGAATGATTGCCATGAATCAGCTTCCATTTACCTCTCCAGCCTCATCTCTACTTCCTGTTGGTAAATTTCTTTCAAGGTTTTTGCAGGTGTCTCCTTGCACTCTCTTTATCTGACTTCCTTGCTAGTCAGCCTTTGAACTTCAGCTTCAATGATCCTTGCTGCTGGTGTTTATACCCGCATAGACTCCCCTCATACTGAATTGTAGTTGTTCTGTGTGATTGATAGGATACCGTGGAAATGACGTTGTGGGGCTTAAAAGGCATCCCAGTTTCAGCCTTAGCCTCTCTTGGATTGCTCACTTCGGGTCCCCCAGCCACCGTGTTGTGAGGACACTCAAGAAACAGCCAGTGGAGAAGGCCACCTGGGTTGCACCCAGCCTCTGGCCAGCAACGAGCACCACCTTGGAGGAGGGTCTGCCAGCTCCATGTCAGCCTTCAGGGAACTGCAGCCTCAGGAGAGATCCTGAGCCAGAAATGCCCATCTGTGCCACTCCCGAATATCTGACACACAAACAGTAAGGATAATAAATGTTTATTGTGGTTTTGAGTTTGGGGGTAATTTTTATTACACAATGATAGGTAATCAATCCATTAATATTCCTCCAGTAGATGTATCATAGTTTTATTTAACTATTCCCCTCTGGTTGGACATAATAGGCTGTTACAAGCAACGCTATAGAATTCTCTTATATTTATGTAATTCTTATGTATCCTTATATTTATGTAATTCTTTAGGACATATTTCAGGAAACAGAATTGCTAGAAGTCCTATTTGAAATGATAATGAACACTGGCAAACGACATCCCCAAAAGTAACGATTCTATTACTCTACCCTTCCACCGATGTGTATTACACCCTTGCCAACAATGGATATTTTTAATCTTTGCCAATCTTACGTGACAAATGAGTGATCACTTGAAATGCTCTGTGTGAGGTGGAGACAGTTGCGTCAGGGGTTTATTGGCTGTTTGTGGTTCTTTTTCTAGGATTTGTCTTTTTGTGTTCTTTGACCAGTCATGGATTTGATGTTGATAGGAAGGGACAGATTACGGAGATCAGCCTTTAGTTCTATGCCCTGCAGATATTTCCTCATTCTCGAATGCCTTGTCAGGTGTCTCGCTACATAGCAATTTTCCATTTTTATGTTGTCGAATCTATCACCTTTCCTTTAGAGCTTCTGGGTTTTTCCGTCATGCTTAGGAAAACCGTTCCCATTGTAAGATTGTAAAATTTTAAAAATACTTTGTTCAAGTTTTTAAAAATATGGCATCTTTTTAATATGGGGCAAGATGGGGATCTGACATAATTTCTTTCTAGCTGGTTGGTCAGCTGCTTCAACATTATTTTTCTATTGCTTTGAATTACCTGTATCACACCCTAATCCCTGTATGTATATGGCCTATTTGTTAACTCACTACTATGTTTAAGTGACTTAAAAAAGGAGCTCTATACAACAGTTCTACGCATTTGTAATTACTGTTTCTTTTAGAAAGCTTTGATACTTGCGAGAACAAGTGCCCCTTTATTATACTTCTTTTTTTTTTTAATTTTATTTATTCATTTGAGAGAGAGACAAAGAGCACAAGCAGGAGGAGAGGCAGAGAGAGAGGGAGAAGCAGACTCCCCGCTGAGTAGGGAGCCCGACATGGGGCTCGATCCCAGGACCCTGAGATCATGACCTGAGCCAAAGGCAGACGCTTAACTATCTGAGCCACCCAGGCACCCCTATTATACTTCTTTTAAACACATCTTGGCAAGTTTTGCATATTTACTTGCCCAGATGAACTTTATAATCTTTTAACGGTTTTTTCTTTCTTTCTTTTTTTGCTTGTTCATTTTCTTTCTTCCAAATTTTTATTTAAATTCTAGTTAACATATAGTGTAATATTGGTTTCAGGAGTAGAATTAAGTGACTCATCACTTACATACAACACCCAGTGCTTATCATAAGTATCCTCCTTAATACCCATCACCTATTTAGCCCATCCCCCCAGCCACCTCCCCTCCAGCAACCCTCAGTTTGTTCTCTATAGTTAAGTCTGTTTTCTGGTTTGTCTCTCTCTCTCTCTCTGTTTTTTTCTATGCCCTATGTTCATCTGTTTTGTTTTTTAAATTCCACATAGAGTGAAATCTATGGTATTTGTCTTTCTCTGACTTATTTCACTTAGCATAATACCATCTAGCTCCATCCACGTTGTTGCAAATGGCAAGATTTCATTCTTTTTGATGGCTGAGTAATATTCTATTGTATGTATGTGTGTATATATATATACACCACATCTTCTTTATCCACTCATCAGTCAATGGACATTTGGGCTCTTTCCATAGTTTGGCTATTGTTGATAATGCTGCTAAAAACATCAGGGTGCATGTACCTCTTTGAATCTGTATTTTTGTATTCTTTGGGTAAATACCTAGTAGTGCAGTTGCTGGATCACAGGGTAGTTCTATTTTTAACTTCTTGAGGAACGTCCATACCGTTTTCCAGAGTGGCTGCATCAGTTTGCATTCCCACCAACATGTAAGAGGGTTCCCCTTTTTCTGCATCCTCGCCAACACCTGTCGTTTCCTGTGTTGTTGATTTTAGCCATTCTGACAGTTGTGAGGTGAAATCTCATCGTGGTTTTGATTTGTATTTCCCTGATGATGAGTGATGTTGAGCATCTTTTCATGTGCCTGTTGGCCATCTGGATGTCTTCTTTGGGAAAATGTCTGTTCATGTCTTCTGCCCATTTCTTAACTGGATTATTTGTTTTTCTTTCTTTTTAAAAATTTTTTTTGGGCGCCTGGGTGGCTCAGTTGGTTAAGCGACTGCCTTCGGCTCAGGTCATGATCCTGGAGTCCCTGGATCGAGTCCCGCATCGGGCTCCCTGCTCGGCAGGGAGTCTGCTTCTGCCTCTGACCCTCCCCCCTCTCATGTGTTCTCTCTCATTCTCTCTCTCTCAAATAAATAAATAAAATCTTTAAAAAAAAAAAAAAATTTTTTTTTAAAGATTTTATTTACTTGTTAGAGAGAGAGAGAGCAAGCAAGCACAAGCAGGGGGAGCAAGAGACAGAGGGAGAAGCAGGCTCTCCGCCAAGGAGGGAGCCGGATGTGGGACTCGATCCTAGGACCCTGGGATCATGACCTGAGCCGAAGGCAGATGCTTAACCGACTGAGCCACCCAGGCATTCCTGGATTATTTGTTTTTTGGGTGTTGAGTTTGGTAAGTTCTTCATAGATTTTAGAAGTATCCAAATCAGATACTGGATGTACCCTTTATCAGATATGTCATTTGCAAATATTTCTCCCATTCTGTAGGCCTCCTTTTAGTTTTGTTGATTGTTTTCTTTGCTTTGCAGAAGCTTTTTATCTTGATGAAGCTCCAATAGTTCATTTTTGCTTTTGTTCCCCTTGCCTCTGGCTACATATCTAGTAAGAAGTTATTATGGCCAAGGTCAAAGAGGTTGCTGCCTGTGTTCTCCTCTAGGGTTTTGATGGTTTCCTGTGTCACATTTAGGTCTTTCATCCATTTTGAGTTTATTTTTGTGTATGGTGTAAGAAAGTGGTCTAGTTTCATTCTGCATGTTGCTCTCCAGTTTTCCCAGCACCATTTGTTGAAGAGACTTTTTTCCATTGGACATTCTTTCCTGCTTTGTCAAAGATTAGTTGACCATAGAGTTCAGGGTCCATTTCTGGGCTCTCTATTCTGTTCTATTGATCTATGTGTCTGTTTTTGTGCCAGTACCATACTGTCTTGATGACTACAGCTTTGCAATATAGCTTGAAGTCCCGAATCATGATGCCTCCAGCTTTACTCTTCTTATTCAGGATTGTTTTGGCTATTCTGGGTCTTTTGTGGTTCCATACAAATTTTAGGATTGTTTGTTCTAGCTCTGTCAAAAATGCTGTTGGTATTTCGGTAGGGATTGCATTAAATGTGTAGATTGCTTTGGGTAGTATAGACATTTTAACAATGTCTCTTCTTCCAATCCGTGAGCATGGAATGTTTTTCCATTTCTTTGTGTCCTCTTCAATTTCTTTCATAAGTGTTCTGTAGTTTTTAGAGTACAGATGTTTTACCTCTTTGGTTAGGTTTATTCCTAGGTATCTTATTGTTTTTGGTGCAATTGTAAAGGGGATCAGCCCCTTGGTTTCTTTTTCTGCTGCATCATTATTGGTTATTTACCAGTTTTCAACAAAGAATCCATGGAGGTTTTTACTAGCATTGTATAAAATGCATAGAAACGTTTGGGCGAAGTGAGATCTTTCTAATACTGGGTATTCTTTTGTAGGAACATGTATTCAGTTGAAGACAGTTTGGCCAGCCACCTATGTTTTTCTAACAGTGCTTTCATCCAATTCATATTTTTCCACAAGGGTTGACTTTTCAAGTGTCTTGATAAAAGAGCAGACTTTTTGCTCTCATACCTTTATCGGATAAAAATTGTATATACATACATATATTTAGCTAAAGTAAATACAAATGGAAATGCTAGTATGTTCTGTGTGCATTCCACTGGATTGTTTTATACATCCTTGTGTAAGACTCACACGAGAGACCGCAGAGACAGGCCATGCCTGCAGCGCTCCTCTGAGCCTGGCTTGGCGTGCTTCGTCTTTGGGAACCATTGCTGAGTCCAAGGGAACGTTTCCTCAGTGCTTACAGATCATTACAGAGTTGCACAGGAATTGACCTGACACTGGAGTCCTTCCCTCCTTTAAGACATTTGTCAATATAGGGGCGCCTGGGTAACTAGGTTGGTTAAGCCTCCAACTCTTGATTTTGCCTCAGGTTATGGGATCCAGCCCCAGGACAGGTGCCATGCCATGCTGGGCATGGAGCCTGCTTACGATTCTCTCTCTCCCTCTCCCTCTGCCTCTGCCTCCACCCCCCACCCCGCTTGTGCACACATAGGGCACTCTTTCTATTTCTAAAAAAAAAAAATGAGGAAGATATTTGTCAGTATATGGCTCCTTCCCTGTGTGATTCTTTAGAAAGGCATTATGAAATATTGTTAGTATTGATTTGTTTCTTCCTTTGATCAACTTTGTACTAACTAGATTTGTAGTGGTTTAAACAGTGAAATTCAGGGGCGCCTGAATTCAGCTGGCTCAGTTGGTAGAGCATGTGACTCTTGATCTGGGGGTTGTGAGTTCAAGCTGCGTGTTGGGTGTGGAGGCTCCTTAAAATAAAAAATAAAATAAAATCGTGAAACTCATAGGCAGATCAGCATAGGTGCGCAATTATCCGACTCTTAAGGTTAATAGTACTTTAGCATTACCAGTTTTGTTTCATTTTCCTTCTTAATACCTGCTACTCATACCTCTCCTTGTCTCTTGTTCCCACCTATACCTTCTTTTTTCATTTCCATGGTTAGAATAACCATTGGACTTATATATTTTAAATGAGGACATGAGGGGCACCTGGGTGGCTCAGATGGTTAAGCGTCTGCCTTCGGCCCAGGTCATGATCCCAGGGTCCTGGGATCGAGCCCCACATCGGGCTCCTGGCTCAGTGGGGATCCTGCTTCTCCCTGTCCCTCTGCCTCTCTCCCTGCTCATGTTCTCTCTCTCTCTTTCTCTCTGTGTTTCTTTGTCTCAAATGAATAAATAAAATCTTTAAAAAAAAATGAGGACATGAATAGTCAAGTTATTCAATTAAAGCAGATGGTGATGCTTTATCATATGAGCTTTTTGCCAAATGTGATGATTCCTACATGTTGGCTGTTCTAGTCCACAAACCAGTGGCCTTGGCTGGTCTTCGCAGTTTGTCCCTTTGGACTGCTCTAATGTCATTCCCTGCAACAGGCCTAACACAACAGGTGTCTAAACTCCTAGAAGTACACATTTCCTACCAACGGTTGCCAAAGTGTATTGTCTGGCTTGGGAGTTTTTTTCCGTAGGAAGAAGTAGGACTTTGAGCCAGAAATGTATATGTTTCTAACACTCTCAAACTAAGTTATTTTATCCTGCCTTAAATTATGGCTAATCTAGCACTGGGCTGGATTCATCACTAAGTGTTCCTGTGCAACCCTCCTGCGTCCCCCATGAGCACTGGTAAGCCAGCCGGAAGGACTCCTTCTGTGTAAGAATTCACAGGTGTGGCCGCAGCTCTCCAGGCCTGCCAGGCAGGGCTCACGCGACCCCCAGCAGCTGGGTGGACCGTGTACTGGGTGAATTCAGTACTTTAGTGATCCCCACATGATGGGGGAGCAGATACAGCCCCCTCGGAGAGGTTTTTACTCAAAATCTTTTGATGACCTTTTGAATTTTCAGTCTGGATACCAGAAAACAGTTTGTAGGTATCTTACTCTCTCGACAATGATCATCAACCAGGTCATTTATATAAAGGCCGGCCTTCTCCATGGTAATATCCCCCTGACAGGGAGGAAACTGGTCTTGGGGGTTGAAAAAAATCTTACTCTTTTTATGTATCAAGCACAGATCTACAGTATATCTAAGGTATTCAAGTTTCAGGGACTGGGGGGGCTGATTAGAGAAAAAAGATCCTTAGAGGGGTGACAATGAAAAAAAAAAAGTTTGAGACACTGATATGGGTTAAATTTCAGTGGCCAGAGCCCTGCCCACAACCTGGAGGTATGCTTTTCCCTTTCCTGGATTTTCTCTATACACAGAAGGGGGCCGGTGGGTGGGGGGCCGCTAGAAATGATGGCTGAGGATTCAGTATTAATCAGGATACGGGTTGGATTGCTGAAGCCACACCTCAAAAAACAGTGGCTTCAACAAGACATTTATTTCTGTCATGGAAGCAACGCAGCTCCACAGTGTCAGGGACCCCGGGTCTGTGGCAGGGCTCTGCTCTCCCCAGGATGTCACACTTGTTCCTGCAGTCAGCGCGGGCTCGTCACCATGGTCACAAAACAGACAGTAGGAAACAGAAGGGAAGGGGAGGGAGCTCAACCCAGTAGTTTCAGGTCACTTCTGCGCACACCCCATTAGCCTTCATGTGGTCACACGGCCTCACCTAGCCGCTAGGGAGATGGGGAAGCCGGCTAGCCATGTGGGTCCATCTAGAAACCCTCCAGCCGTGGGAGAGAGCGGGTGTCGGGGAACATGTGGGAGCGTGTGTCACAGCCCACGTGGGAAGTACTTTCTGCCGCGGGGCGAGGTTGAACGTGCGCTGGTTCATGCACAGCATTAGTCTCGTCTCTGATGGTCACAAACTCCGGGAGCACCAGCAGTAGAGAATCCTTCTCGAAAGCTAGAGCATGGGAATGGCTCACAACCATGAAGCAGAACCAAAGTAACTCATAGTTAACGTGTATTTTGAAGGGTCCCAACTCGACCCAAAGGATACCTGATTGTTGAATTGGCTTCTAAATGAGGATTCCCTAGCTGTTAGTCCCCCCGGCGGCCCCCGCTTTATGGAAACCCATAGATTTCTTTTTTTTTTAAACCAGAAATTTGATCTTATGGGGATAGGTTTTACCAGAAGAGCTCACTTGGGGGCATTAGGAACAGTCAG
Organism: Phoca vitulina; assembly: GCF_004348235.1. Classification (NCBI taxonomy): domain Eukaryota; kingdom Metazoa; phylum Chordata; class Mammalia; order Carnivora; family Phocidae; genus Phoca; species Phoca vitulina. The sequence continues at coordinate 3,417,635 of NW_022589761.1, read as the reverse complement.
TTTGAATTACTTAAAAAATTACTTAAAAAAATTAGTAGATGTTTGTTAAGTATTTGAGTAAATCAGTTGAAAGGTGCTACAGGTCACTGCATAGGTAAGATTTCGTGTCTTCTTGGAATTTCACACAAACCCCGAGGGGTATCTAATAACAAGGTGTGGGTGTAGCTAGAATGTCATTCTGCATTTCTACCTAAGACAAAATGAGTGTCATCGTTTTAAGGTTTTAATTGGAAATCATGCCCTTTGTATCTCACTTCCATACATATCCTTTTGTTTTGTAAGGGGTAACTCATACCTGGAAATACGGCTCCTTATTCTGTTTATTCTTAAGAGCGAGTTAGACCAGCGGATAACGCTTAAACACAAATACCGTTTGGTTTCTTCTCTGCCCCTTCTGTCACTTTCCCACCAGATCACAACCCCCCTTGGTGGAACGAGCACTGCTGGGCCCTGGGCCCTGAGGACAGACCCCCAGGGGAAGAGGCTGCGCTTCAGAACTGGGACTGCCCTCGTGTCACAGTCCCGCAGCTGGAACCGCCCCGGGAGATGGGGGGACACTGACTTAGGTGTGAGGGCCTTGCACGGTCTGAGGCAGGACAGGTCTCCTCATCCCCAAGAACCTCCGTCCCCCCAGACGGTCCAGCGCATGCGCTCGCTCCCATACAGTTATCGGCTGATGATGCGGAGCGCACACAGCCCTAAGTCCGATCCACTCTCCTTGGGCCGAAGGGTCACCAACGCTGCCAGCTCCCCGGCTCATTGAGGGAAGGGGTCGGTCTCCGGTCCTTAATGGCACTTGATAGGTGTGAGAAAAAGATTATATGAACTTAAGGCGACGGCCACAGAGTGATGTTCTAACACTTTCTCTTGGACTGTTACCTTTTTATTTTCATAATAAAAATTATGATTTTTATAATTTTGAGTATCCTGCCTCAAAACACAAGCCAGCAGGGTTCCTAGGTTCCTTTCCAAGGTTGTAACAAGAATCTTTGCTACTGTGATTTCTAAGGGCAAGCTTCATCTCCAACCCCCCTCACAGTTAATGCGCCCACCGAAGCTCCTAGATGGCCAGGCCCTGTCTTCGTGCGGTTATTAATCTTCACAACCGCCCTGCGAGGCTTTAGTAGTACCCTCTGTTCTACTGATGAAGAAGCGGGGGCTCAAGAAAGCTAGAATGCCCTCCTCAAGGTCACATGGCTTCGAACCCAGTTGTGTCCAGAACTGTGTCAGCACTTGACTGTTTTAGACACAGTCTCATTTGAGCTAGGTAACTCTGTGAGGTAGGCTTACGTTTCAGAAAGCCGAAGAAATAGCTGAACTTCTAAGAGATTAAAAAGGGTAAAGCCGGGCGCCTGGGTGACTCAGTCGTTAAGCGTCTGCCTTCGGCTCAGGTCATGATCCCAGGGTCCTGGGATCAAGCCCCGCATCGGGCTCCCTGCTCAGTGGGGAGTCTGCTTCTCCCTCTCCCACTCCCCCTGCTTGTGTTCCCTCTCTCGCTGTCTCTCTCTGTTAGATAAATGAATACAATCTTTAAAAAAAGATGGTATTTATTTATTTCTCCCTCTGCCTGCCGCTCCCCCTGCTCGTGCTCTCTTGCTCTTTCAAATAAATAAATACAATCTTTAAAAAAAAAGTTATTAGAAAGGGTAAAGCCAGGCTGTGTTCCAACCTGGCAGAGGCGGGAGCACTCCTTCCGCGGGCAGCTCTGGTGGGCTGTTGCCCAGACCTTCCTCCCCTGGTTTCAGATGGGAACGCGGGCACCGCTTTCCCATGAGGAAGAGTCACACTTTTTTTTCCCCCTGCTATTACGAAGTTTAGTTTTAAACATTGTCAGGCAGCTTGCTGGGGCGGCTTCATCAGCATCCACGCACCAGGCACAAGGAGGCTCCAGCTGGGCACAGGTTCTGAAGAGCCTTATTTCAGTTTTTTTTTTTTTTGACCTATATGGTGATACTCTGCATGGACTCCAATATCAGCATTCTAGAAAGACACCACCTCACCAACTGTGTTCTGCTTCACACCGGAGAAGGGCTGGAACAATGAACGTAACCTTGAAAACACTGGTTTATTTATTTAATTATTCCGGCAGGACTATTTTTTTGTACAACGTGAGCTGTAGAAGATCAGAAATAAATACAGCTTAAGATTTGAACCACGTCCTGCTGTACTTTTTCTCAAGCCTGAAATAGAATTTTCTAACACCTTTTGTGGTTGGAAATACTGAATTTAAATAGGACTGCAGATATAAACAAAAAGAGCAAGATGTGGATTGATGTGCCTATTTCAGTAAAAATGCAGCCACATTATTTCTGAAATACAGATACAAAAATTGACAAAATGACAAGTGGAAAATACAAAAATCTGGAAATGTGCACTGTAGTGATAATAGACCTTTAAATAACGCTATTAGGTACTAATAAAAGACCTGAAAAACGAATAACTTATGTTGTTGAGCGTCTCTTCAGGTCACGATTTTTAAGATTAATAATTAAAAACCCCATTTCATTATTATTGATACCAGTGGCAATGACATGGGTAAGTATTCATTTTTCTTTTTAACAAAAGATAAAGCTGAGAAATCAGAAAGATGAAATAACTAAGTAAGTCTGAGCTCATGGTCAAGATTCACTTTCTTCTGATTTGTGTTAAGTCAAATTCCCATCTACCTCTAACATGCAATGTCCTTTCCAAACAAAGGACCCAGGTACCTCAGTATTACTGTGGAAGTCCCTGACTTACATTCAGTTTTGCAAACTGTTACTCAATGGTGCCTTCACTATCTGGATTAGGTGACAATCGATGTAAATGTCATTGAGTTAGGAAGCCAAAAGACAGCAACATTTGATAATTTAGTTAGGTAATGGTAAGAATTTATATTAGATGCCTAAAATTAAACTCTTTAATTTTAACAAAGGAAGATCTACTATCATCTACTTTTGTAAGGCAAACAAGTGGAAGTGATTACCCATTAATGGAAAAAATACTCAGTAGACAAGAAAACCAAGTATGTCATCATCTTACAAACACTTATGGTTCAAATAGAAAAATGCAGCACCACAAAATGAGGTCTAGTCAAACTGGGTCTTGCTGCACAGGTAGGAACCTGGAAATGGGTCAAGCACCTTACTTACAGTCATTTGGATTTTGAGCTATAAACCCAAACACACTACCTACGTAAGCCCGTCATATGGCACCCATTACAAACTTTTCTAAGAACTTACAAGGGCTGAAAATGTTCGTTTTACATCTTTGCCAGCGGATGTGGAAGACATCTAGGAAGGAAAGTACTGTGACTTTTTCTTCCCTCGGCCAGTTTGGTCAACAGATCTACACTGAAGCCAATTACAACCTCCGTGAATGTGGCTTTAGACTCAGACAAGCTATTATCCACCACAAAGAGGTGCATCAAAGACTCTCTTCTGTGTACCCTGGATTATTCCCTCAGCAGTCCCCAGGGTGAGGGGCGTGGCTTCCACAGTGACCTGGTTACCAGGTTACCAGGCACAGCGGTCAGGGGTGCGGGTAGAACAGCCACACCAGCTGAAGCGCCTGGGGCGCCCAAAGGGTGAAGCAGGCAGGGGACCGGCGACACTGTCGGGCGGTCGGGAGGAAAACAAGACAGGACTTTTTAGTGCAGCATTATTTTCTTACTTAATGGTGCACTGTTATTTTAAAAACCAATTGTGTGTGGCTTTAAATAGCAGAGATGATGAAATAGGTTAAGTCATAAATTATGGATAAGGGCTGTGGAAGAACAGGAAGACTTTATAAAAATTACAGAGGGAGAAGTAATACGATTTAGCTAGAAAACAGTGCTATAAAAAGCTTTTTCTAGAAAAAGCTTTTTTTTTTTTTTTTCTTTCTGATAGCTTTAAAGCACGGGTCATACCATTGTTCCAGATCAGAGGTCAGCCAACTTTTTCTCTGGAACTATTTACTATCTGACAAAGAGTACCTAATTCGGCCTTCGTGGGCCATACGGTCTCTGTCTCAACTCCTCGACGCCGCTGTTGTACCTTGAAAATAGCCATGTGCCACACGGAAACCCACGGGTATGGCTTTACTCCATTTACAAAAACAAGTGGCAGGCCAGGGCTGCAGTTTGGTCTTCTAGACCAGCACTGTCCCACAGGAAAATTACATCAGCCACATGTGTAATTTACAATCTTCTGGTAGCTACACTAGAAAAATAAAATCAAGTAAAATTATTTTAATAGTCTATTTTATTTAACCCCAAATATTTCAACATGTAACGTAAAAACTATTAATAATACACTTTACCTTTTCTTGTAGTAAGTTCTCAAAACTGTTGTGTACTGTACGCTCAGAGCGCACTAGTCAGGTTTCAGGTGCTCGACAGCCGCACGTGGCTTGTGGCTGCCGAGTTGCAGCATTATGTTTTAGAACTTCCATGCTGGGATTTCTACAACCAGTCTGGTGTAGTGACGAAGTATTGCCATTTGCTTCTTCAAAGATAGGGGACGGAATTATGTTGCCTCGAGGGAGACAGGCGAAGGGATTACAGCTACTGGGAAGAGGTATGGGGCCTCAGACACTCTAAGCTGAGGTGGCCCAGGGTGCTGGGGCACAAATGGGTAATTAGAGCTATGATACAGTCAGATGATGTTAGCTTCACGTGTCAATGCAACAAACAAATCTAATTAAAAAAAAATATATCTGGTATAGACCACAAAATGATCAAGGTGTGCACACATCACTCTAATTTTTGGCCTTCAATAAAGAATGCTAATTGTCCTTAACACAGCTGGTCTTCGGCACTGTCCCTGTATCAGAACTGAAAGTGTCTAAAAATGCGATTGGGAAGATAAAATGGAGAACCGTGTAGCAAGGGGAAAAAAAGCTTCGAAAGTAGACTGAATTTTTAAAATGATTAAAATGAACTAAGTGCTCTTCCATTTTTGTGTAACAGGGTTTAATGCTAGTTGGCGATAATTTAACAAGTTACCAAACGGTAATCTTTTTTTTTTTTTTTAAGATTTTATTTATTTGACAGGGGGCAGGGGGGAGAGCGCACAAGCAAGGGGAGCAGCAGAGGGAGAGGGAGAAGCAGGCTTCCCGCCAAGCAGGGAGCCCGATGTGGGACTCGATCCCAGGACCCTGGGATCACCTGAGCTGAAGGCAGGCACTTAACCAACTGCGCCACCCGGGCGCCCCCAAAGGGTAATCTTAAGCCATAATCGTAAATTCAACCCTTGGGAAGTTCGTCAGTATTTGAACCTAACTTTCCAAGTGACCAAATCAACATTTCTAAGATAAAACCGGATAGAACCTTTGGTAATAAAACATAGAGGCAAGTGTTTTTAACAAAAAATTTATTACCAAAATACAATATTAAAGTCAATACATGACAAACTCCTGTAAAGCAAAATAAATTATTCTAACATTGTACAGTATTTCCAAAGGTAGTTAAAGAAGCACTATAGACCTTGCTTCACTGTTTGTTGAACAGATAAACTGTCCTACCATGAACACAATCCTAGAGTTTTAGGCTTTTAAGGCATGCAGCTCGATGTGCAGGATAATTTTACAAAATGCAAATCATCCTATTTTAATAAGATACAGTGTCAGAATTAACTGTAGTCTTTACATGTCAGTGTTCCAGAAATTTTTAGACTTTGGCTATAGAAGCAATGCCATAGTGTTACACAATACTCATTTTTTAAAAAAATACATGTATTCATGTCCATGAATATCAAACTCAAATTTCTATTAAATATATTTTATAGAATATTACTTAGAGCACCTTGCTGTACAATAAAAAAAGATTAAATAAGTGTCTATGAAAACTAAAAATATAATAAGTCTCAATAGAGAAGCCTGCTTGTCTTTGTCAAGCCAAGTACATTGTGGGAAGATACAATGTAAACATGGGTGCCCACCATCTGCTTTGTGAGAAAAGACAAAGAAAATAAAGAAGCCACCAAGAGCTACCTCGAATAGGATGAGAGATCTAGAACAAAGGCTTCGTTCTGTCAGTATCCGTACACCCCGCAGGCCGGACACAGAACTAAAATCTATAGGCAGGGCACTGGGAGAACACTGGGGCTGCCCACCGTCTTCCGGGTTATTAGAGGAGGAGAGAAAAAGTTGGCCCCCTGGAAAGTATTACTTATAATGATCAGAATGCATCGTCTTGCCCCCTCCCCACCTTTGCCTCACATCCAGTATGTTTCTTTTAAAAAACTATTTTTACTATCAAATCTTAGAACTGTGTAAAGTGTTCAGAGTGGGAAACAAATACTATGAGCTTTATTATGGCAAAAGATCTACTACAAGTAAAATGTTATTCCTACAAAGATAATTCCTACTGATTAGTGTAATACCTATCTCTTCTACAATTAAAATTGCATACTTAGCCTTCATTATTACTTTTAGAAGTGTTCAATTGTTCTTGGTAGAGACAGCGTTCACTTAAGGCTTGCCACAAAATGGTAACAGGAAGGTACAGAACACCCATGGTACATGGTTCCTCCTACAGCCCCGGGGAAAGCGTTTGAGGATATTCTAGGCTAGGATCAGATGAACGTTTAAAGGTTTTGAACCTCTGGGTTAATTTTTTCTCCATGAGTTAGGTAAATTTTAAATCCATGATCCCAAATGGGAAATTTATGTAACAATCAATGGAAGTGGTTTAGGGAACTGAATGTAATTTAAAAAATTCACTATTGATGTTTTTGGGATTTTTTGGGTTATTAATATTTTCCAACTGATTACATGAAATTAAAACCAAGGAAACTTTATAAAACAAAATCCTGCTACTAAGGTTGTTAATTTTTAGAATGAGTGATAAAAATGGAACCATTTAAAATATTTAAATTTGAAACGAAATATAATTGTGTTTTAATTCTGAAAACAGGAGAAAATATATATCCACATGAATTTGGGTGATATAATTTAGTGTATATATATAAATTCATTTTATCTTTTTTAAAAACCACCTATCAGAGTGGTATTAACTCCCATAAATAAATTAAAGCTACCTAAATCAAACAGCCGCCAAGTTACAATCAATTGTTTGTTTAAATATCATCAACATGAGATTTAAAAAAGAAACTTAAACAATGTTTCAAGATGGCCTGGCCCCACTTAAGTAGTTCCTGATGCGACCTTAAAAATACTAATTCATTCAATCCGTACCTGGACTTTGGGAAGGGAATTCTATCCTAAAATATGTCTACAAAGTATTCCACTCAAAAAATTCTGTTTTCAATGTCTTCTAAGTTTATCAGAGTCACAGCCTCAGCACTAGAAGATGTTAGAAATCAAGTTCAGAAAGAGCACCATGAAGATGGTGCACTGCATGGTGCACCGGCCTTTTGACTTGTATGCAGAATTTACTTTGACAAAACAATGCAAAAATAAATGATCAGTACAACAAAAGCCAAAACAAAAACAAAAACAAAAACACCCCTCTTCTCTTCGCTTTGAAACACATTATAATACAAACTGTGTAATTAATGAAAAGATTACATGTATGCGATGGCGAGTTTTAGTGCGAAAGCACTGGTAGTTGGTCTTCCATATGTCCTATTGCACACTGACAAAATGGAATAACCTAGATAGGAGAAACCCTGTGGACTTGCCAAATGTTGTTTGTTATTAAAAGTTTTATAAACAACCTGAATTTTTACTATAGGTTAGCCACATTTGATTATACCTCTTATGCTAAGTACAACTAGATTAATAAACTCCCGGAAATAAAATCTCCACAGCAGTACTCATTCTAAGGGGCTTTTGAATTTCGCCCCTATTCCCCCAAATGATTTTTATTTAAGAGTTCCAAGTACTTCCAAGGTCTGATGATCAAATGCAAATTTTCATACTTTGTTGCTTGAATAGACCTTCGCAATACCACGCTTGGTCTAGTTTGGGAGAGAGGACTATAAAGCATGTGTAGCTATGGAGAAAATTGCAGTGTTCTGTCAAACACTTTGAAAAGAGCCTTTGGGAATGTGCTGTGCTAAACGAGTCCCCATTTTCACGAACCTTCCGATTTGGTTTGAGGCAGGTGGGAATTCACCTATTTTCTCCTTTGCTCACAAGAAATTCACTGTAAATTTAAGACAATAATGTACTTCTTAAATGCCTATTTATACTCCGGATTTGGATTCAGAGGTCTCTCTCTTTTTTAATAAGTAATGTATTTAAAAAAAAAAAGTACTGTATCTTAGACTGAGTATATGATTAAATCCTATCGATTTGGGGAAAGACTTATAGGTAGATCATTTCAAAGCCCTCTGGTATCTTATCCTTGTTGACTCTGTTGGTGATAGTGAAAACCCCTCAGACAGCAGCCCCCCACCCCTCACAAGAGGCCCGTCCCTCTAGAGTTGGCATGTCCAAGCTCAGAATGAAGAAGAAAACTAAGCTCTGTTTAAGACTGTGACACTTTTACAACAAGAAGTTTTAGAATAGTTCCAGAAAAGCTCTTTCTTAATTCTTTTGCTTGCATTTCTACACTATGATAAGCTTTGAATAATAAATACACTCAACACTAAGAAGAGGTAACAGGGTTAACACAGGGTTACATCTTTGCTTCCTCCTCAACCCACTTGCCCTCACTCAGAATATTTAAATATCATTACCGTGTATCCACTTGCAATTTTTTTATTACACTGCAAATTTGGTTCCAAAGTCACATGCGTCTCTTCCTCAAAAAAAAAACCACCAAAAACCAAAACCCAAACACCACACCAACTATTTCTCCTGTGTCTAGTAAGTTACTTGATAGCGCAAAGGTGAAACCGTGGTTTAAAGGATTTCTCTTCTACCGTGTTCCTCTTCAAGTAGTTATTCAATCTAATTTGTGTTCAAAGTGGTGTTGTGGTCCTTATTGAGGATGATGTTTACGATCTCACCCTCATGCTCTTTCATATGATCCAAGAGATTTTCTTTGCTGGTAGATTCGAAGCCACAAATACAACAACAGAAGAGTAAAACACAATACTCCATGCCAGGAGGCGCCAGACTGGAGTTTTTTTCTAAACTATATGAGGTATTACTTGTAGGGCTCAGTTTCTCATTGTCGTTGGAACCTGCAACTTCACCAGGAGCCTGGGAAATCAGCTCTGAGGATGATACCAAATTTCCCGAACTTCCAGTGACAGGATCGGCTCTTTCCTCACTGCTGTTTAAGAGCATCTTTGCAGGGGATCTCCCCAGAACCCTTAAAAACAAAACAAAACACACCAAATCCTCAGTTGGTTATAACGTAAGACTAGCAGGTTTAACCCTCACTTTAGTTTACATACAAAAAGGGAAGGGGTAAGGATCAGGTACCTGCCACTCTGTGAAATGGCATCATTGATAGCCTTGTTTACTTGTTCGTAGTTGTAATTTTGGTCACTTGCATGCTTCCACATGTGAGACTTCAAAGAAGGAGGATGGCTGCACACGTACCCACACAGAGAGCATCTGAAAGACACAGGTGAGAGTCAGAGCGATCCCGTAACCTCATTTGAAGAATTACAGTGATTCTGTAACGACTATGAAATTCCTTCTCTGGAAGCCTTATGAGACATCCTATTTCACTAAATCTAAGATGTTACTCATTGTAAAGAGACGTACTGATTTCGGAGGCTGAAGTGTCCTAGAAGAGGTATCCTAGAATCAATAAAATTAAGTATTTTCTGTTATAAAAAATTTATTAGCATCATGACAAACATCCCAGATTACCTGGGCTATTACAGTATTTGGAAAGATTTCTAATATAGTAACATACAAAATCTTTGCTCTAAATTATTTAACCACACACAGGAAGAAAAATATACAAAATACATACTCTATACCACTCATTTTTTAAAAAATTTTTTAAGAGAGAGAGAGACGGCGAGAGAGGGAACAGAAGCAGGGGGAGTGGGAGAGGGAAAGGGAGAAGCAGGCGCCCCTATACCACTCATTTTTTAAGAAAGCAGAAAGGAGGGTGCTGGGGCGGCTCAGTCGGCTAAGCATTTGCCTTTCGGCTCAGGTCATGATCCCAGGGTCCTGGGATTGAGCCCTGCATCGGGCTCCCTGCTTAGTGGGGAGTCTGCTTCTCCCTCTCCTTCGACCCCTCCCCCCTGCTTGTGCTCTCTCGCACTCTCTCAAATAAATAAAATCTTAAAAAAAAAAGAAAGCAAAAAGGAATTAAATAATTTTAACATGAACTATTTATTTACAGATCCACAGAAAATGGTAGTAGTCCTGAGAATAAATTAACAATTTAGATTTCATAAATAAAACTTAATAATCTTCAAAAAGTTTCTATTTAAAATAACATTTGTTTCACATAATTGGTTACACTTGGTAAAATCTGAACTGAATGAAGTATTTAAAAAAAAAGTGAAAAAAAAAGAGTATACTTTTTTTGAATAGATTCTTTTAGCACTTTTAGGTTTATCTCCTTTCCCCTGCATCCAGTTCTCCCTCTTAGTGATATCTTGCATCAGTGTGGAGTATCTGTTACAAATGGTGAACCAAAATGGATACATCATTATTAACAGCTGACTGTTCACCGTTGGTGTTCCACAGTTCTGTGTGTTCTGACAATGCATAATGTCATGTATCTATCATGACAAATCATAAAGGATAATTTCCCTGCGTGAAATACCCTCTGTGCTCTATGTATTCACCCCTCACCGCCCCCAATCCCTGGCAATCACTGATTCTTTTACTGACTCCACAGTTTTGCCTTTTGCAGAATGTCACAGTTGGAATCACAGAGTATGTAGCCTTCTGGACTGGTTTTGTTCATTTAGCCATATGCATTTAAAGCTCCTTCACGTCTTTTCCTGGCCTGATAGCTCTTTTCTTATCACCAAATAATATTCCATCGCCTGGACGTACCACAATTTGTTTACCCATTCACCTGCTGAAGGATATCTTGGCTGCTTCTACATTTTGGCTATCATGAATAAAGTTGCTGTAAACATATAGGTGCAGTTTTTTGGATGGATATGAATTTTCATCTTTTGGGTAAATACCTAGGAATACAATTGCTGGAGTGTATGGTAAAATTGTTTATTTTTAAATTTTTCTTTTTTTAAGATTTTATTTTTAATTAATCTCTATAGCCAACGTGGGGCTCGAACTCCCAACCCCGAGACCAAGAGTCGCATGCTCTATCGAATGAGCCAGCCAGGTGCCCTGCAAATGTACTTTGTAAAAGAAAATTTTGTTAAATACTTAAGTAGAAGTCTAACAAATCAGGTAACTTATCTGAACTCTTCACAACAATAAGAGACATGGTCACTGATAATGAAGCACAAAGAAAATAAAAATGCATAAATAAATATGACAATTAAACAGGCAAGGTCTAAACTCTCCCTCTAATCCACCTTCAACTTTATGATGGATACAGCAGTATTAGCTTTTTATTACATGTCCTGAGGCATCAGGTCCAAGGCCAGTGAAGGGCCTTTTACTTCAAGAAATACCAGGCCAGTTAAAGGCAATAAATGTGCAATTTTTGGAAGAACTTCCATAAATTCAAACATAAAAAAGATGTACAATTTTCATTAATAAGCAGAAAAATGCATCATGCCCATAAGCCTGACAGAGATGAATAAGTCTGATAATGCCATTTTTGTATAGATGTGAAGAAATGGAAATGTATAAATTGCATGTATTTAAGTACAAGCACTCTGAAGAGTAATTCTGTTAAGACTGAAGAGGCACACATCTGTGACCTTATATTCTAGTTCTAGGGTGCTACCCTAAAGATATTCTTGTGCGTGTTCACAAGGGCACATGTACAAAAATCATGTAGCCATGACCAGTTAAGATTTTATTTATTTATTTGACAGAGAGAGACAGCAAGAGAGGGAACACAAGTAGGGGGAGTGGGAGAGGGAGAAGCAGGCTTCCGCAGAGCAGAGAGCCCGATGCGGGGCTCAATCCCAGGACCCTGGGATCATGACCTGAGCCGAAGGCAGACGCTTAACGACTGAGCCACCCAGGCGCCCCTAGCCATGACCAGTTTAAAAAAAAAAAAAAAAAAGGGGGAGGCAACTCACAACCACTGTTTTCCCACAGAAATATGGAAATAAAATGGTTTATTTTCATATAAAGGAACACTATACTGTGCCTAAAATGAAAGAACTAGATGTATACTTATCACACGAACCAATGATCAGTGAAAAGAAAAAGTAACAAAAATATTTGTTTGGTATATCATTTAAATAAATTGTGAAAATACCAAAGCCAGTGTATATTAATACATTCAAATATGTACACACACACACACAGAGTAAAGTCTTGAAAAAATGCTAGGAAATGATACATATTAGTATCAGGACAATGGGAAGGAAGGGGAGAAGTTTTACGTGTCCCTGTTTTATTTCTTCAAAATGTGGTAAGATGTTTGAAAGGTTTTATTATTTAAGATACTTTAAAACTGTTATACCATTCTCTTTAAGACTTTATAGACTGCATAATAATTTTATTACTGGTCACACACAGAAAACCTTAAATCATTTTATTTTGCCTATTTATATCTGAGATGCAGTACTTTTTTTTTTTTTTTTTTCCTAAGTAGGCTCTACACCCAGTGTGGAGCCCAACGAGGGGCTTGAACTCACGACCCTGAGATCAAGACCTGAGCTAAAATCAAGTCGGACACTTAACCGACTGAGCCACCCAGGTACCCCATGAGATGCAGTACTTTTTTGACACATCTCAATAAATCTGTTTCAGTAATATCTAGAAAAGGGCTGGCAGTTGGTGATCACTCCCATCTCCTTGCCATTAAGCTCAGTGTCCATATCTGACTATACTTGTTCGTTACACTGCGGGGTGAGCGTGCTCTGGGTACCGTCCCCGGTTCAAGTGTTTCTGGACTGGTCCCTTGAAAGGAGAGACTGCCCTGCACCACTGTGGCCTCGCACCCAGGTCTACACTGAGCAAGTGGGAGTGAAACAGCCAAGGCCAAGAGATGCCCACTCGTTCCCACCCAGTACTTTCACCAAGCACAATGCCTTTATGCAGGGCTAACACTTCCATGGTAATTTATAATATACACCTTTATATTTATCTTAGAAAAGGGGGATATATACACAAACTCTTGACTCTTCAGATTACTTGTCTCCCTATATTAAAACTCCTGCCCTGAAACCTCACTGGAAAATTCTGTACCCAGATGAACCACAGAATGCTGCACATCAAAGGGTCCTCTGAATGGAAAGTCAGTCTCATGCGATGAGAATTTCATACTTCGAGAAAAATGGGTCAAAAAATAAATGTCAGAAATTGCAAATTTCTCCCATGGAGCATCTCCAATGTAACTCAAACCTTTTAAAAATAAGAGTGGTGAATTATTCAGTTAAATAATTGATTTTTTTTTTTTAAAGCAAACTAACTTTAGAATAGTTTTAGAGTTTTACAAAAAAGTTGAGTTCTTCCTATTGTTAACATCTTTTATTGCTAAGGTGTATCTATCATAAATAAGGAGCCAAAGTTGATACATTATTATTAACTAAAAGTTCATACTTTATTCAGATTTCCTTAGTTTTCTCCTTTTTCTATTCCAGGATCCTATCCAGGATACCACGTTACATTTAGTCATCATATATCCTTTGGATCTTCTAGACTTTAACAGTTCCTCAGACTGACTTTGTTTTTAACGACCTTGACAGACTTTAAGAATACTGGTCAGGTATTTTGTAGAATGTCCCTCAATTTGGGTATGTCTGATGTCTTTCTCATGTTTAGACTAGGGTAATGGGCACCTGGGGGGAGGAAGACCAAGGGGTATAGTGCCATTCTCATCACATAATACTGTCACAACATGAACTGTTGATGCTGACCTTGAGGCCAAGCTTCTCCACAGGAAAGTTATGCTTTCTTATCCCCTTTCCACACTGCACACTTCGGAAGACATTCACAACGTGCAGCCCGTACTTCACTTAAGGAGTGGGAATTATAGTCCACCTCCTGACAGCAGAGTATCTATATAAATCATCGGGAATTTTGCACAGGAGCTTTCTCTATTCTCATCCATTTATTTATTCAGTCATTAATGTCAGTATGGACTGCTGGATATTTTATACTCCGGGATATAATTCAATACTGCACTATTTATTCTATTGCTGAAATCACTGAGGGCTCCTCCAAATGGCTCCCATGTTCTGTTGATATACTCCCATTGTTTTGTTTGTTGAGCACTTCCCTTACTTTCTGGCACTACAAGATGCTCCAGGCTTACTTATCTACCCATATAAATCAATCATTTCTCTAAGCCATTTCTCTTGTTCTTTTTATTGGTATTAGAAACCAAGATTTGGGTGCTGAATGAACTGCTCTCTTTCCTTTTTTTTTTTAAAAGACTTATTTATTTTAGAGAGAGAGTGAGAGAGCTTGTAGGGTGGGGGTGGGGGGCTGAGGGAGAGGGAGAATCCAAGCAGACTCCCCGCTGAGCGTGGAGAGCCCAATGTGGGGCTCGATGATCTCATGACCCTGAGATCATGACCTGAGCTGAAATCAAGAGTCGGATGCTTAACTGACTGAGCCACTTAGGCGCCCCTGAACTGCTTTATTTCTATAAATAACTTATTTCCTGATTTCAAAAATTCACTGTAGGAAATTAGAAATAAAAATATACAAAGAAAACAAAAATCACTTATAGCTTAACCACTAGATGTAACCAATATTATCATTTTGATGTGTGCTTACCAATCTTAAAATAACATATATTTATAAAATTGGGATCATGCAGGTTAACTATTTTGTTAGTTACTTTAGATACTTTACCTATAAAGATACTTTACCTATAAAAGAGTGAAGGTAAGAATTATATCTGACTTCTCAAAAACCAGGCAAATGAGAATGGAGTGAAATATTTCAAGTATTGAGGGGAAAAAACAACCAACCTAGAATTCTGTAGCCAGCAAACCAGCAAGAGATAGTCTTGCAAGAAATGTTAAAAAAAGTTCCTCAGAAAGAAGGAAAATGATATAGGCCAGAAACCTGGATGTACATACAGAAAGAAAGAGCATCAGAGAAGGCATAGGAGATTTAAAAAACCTTCCACTTTTCTTATTCTTAATTGATCTAATAACAATTTGTTCAAAATAATAGCATACGCTTATGTATATGTGTGTACACACACACACACACCCTTATATATAAATGAAATTAATGACAGAAATGATACAAGGGACGGGAGAGAAGAATTAGGATTATTTTATTATAAGGTACTTGTACTACCCATGAAGTTGGTATAATGTTATCTACGTGGATCTGGATTAGTTATAAATGTATATTCCAAAGTCTAGGGAAACCACTACTAAAAAGTAAAAAAAGAAGTGTAACTGATATGCTAAGAAAGGAAAGACAATGAAATCATACCACATCTTCAATCAAAACCACAAACGGCAGAAAAAGAGCAAAAGAAAAAAACAGGAACAAGGAACAAGGGCAACAAATAGAAAATAGTAACAAATATGGCAGATACAAATGCAATGTTATCAACAATAATTTTGAACATCAGTGGTCTAACAACACCAATTAAAAGACAGAGGTTGTTGGGAGTGGATTAAAAACAAGAATCAACCACATGTTGTCCATAAGAAACCCATTTTAAATATACACACACATAGAGGTGAAAAGTAGATGGATGGAGATACATATACCACACTAATACTAATTGAAAGAAAGAATACTATATTCATTTTAGACAAGGCAGACTTCAGAATAAAAAAAAGTGATCAAGGAAAAAGAGGGGCATTACATAATGATAAAGGGGGGTCAATTCTCTAAGACAGATGGTCGTTAGTATGATGTGCCAAACAACAAAGGATAAAACTGTATGAGGCATGGGTAATCCAGGTTCTGTTGGGAGAAACCAAGCTTCCCAGAGGATGTCTCAGAGAAAGTTACATGGAACAGGGGCGTTTCCCAGACTCCTAAGACCTCTCCCTCCTTAACTGCCTGTCAATAAGCTCCTGGCTAGAATGAGGCAAGGATTTCACAGAACTTGCAGCAAAAATCTCCCCTGCCATAGCTCTAAGCTGTGAAATTTTGAGGGAGCTGTAGGAGGGGAAAAAGAGACCTTCAAAGAAGATATGGCTTCCAGAGAAGAGAACACGAAAAGGACAAACAGAGTGCTAAGAATAAGGCAGCTGGATGCACTTGAACTGAACAAGGCCCTGGAGCAGCTAGTTTGGTCCCAGTTTTCTCAGTGCTTTCATGGATTTAAGCCAGGGCTGTTAGCCCACTTTGAACCAGAGGTGAAAGCGTTCTTGTGGCTTTTCTTGTGGCGATTCACCGTCTACTCTAAAAATGCCACCGTGGGACAATCCGTTTTGTACAAAAATGATTTTTCCCCAAAGCTGAGTAAGAATCAGAAGCTGTGGTATGCTGTGTGTACGACTGGCAGGACGTGGCTGGAAGAGCGCTGCTATGACCTGTTTCGAAACTGTCATTTGGCATCATTTGGGAAAGCCAGGCAGTGTGTGAATACCATAGTTGGACTTTTGAAATTAGGTGGGCTGATTTTCCTTCAGAGGGGCAAGTTTGCAACTTTGACAGAACGTCTCCTAGGCATTCGTTCTGTATTTTGCAAGCCCCAAAACATACGTGAAGTTGGCTTTGAATAGGGAGCTTCTCTGGCATGGTTTTGCTGAGTTCCTGATTCTGCTCTTACCACTTATTAATATCCAGAAGTTGAAAGCTAAGTTGTCTTCATGGTGTATTCCTCTTCCTGGTGCTCCTAATAGTGACGGTACATTAGCCACCAGCGGCAAACAGTGTTCTCTGTGTGGAGAGTGGCCCACCATGCCTCACACCATAGGATGTAAGCGTATCTTCTGTTACTACTGCGTGAAGAGTAGTTTCTTACCTGACATGTACTTTACTGGTCCTAAGTGTGACGCAGAGGTACACAGTGTGCAGCCACTGAAATCAGGAATCGAGATGTCAGAAGTCAACGCTCTTTAGAAACTAAGATTGTTTCCTTTGAGGAACACTGTATTATATTCAAATCCTTAATATTAGTCATCCTAAGCATAGTGTTTAGGTGTCTTTTATGAGGGGATGTGCTTCTCAGCCACCGTCTTCTGTTCCTTTCCAAGCATGATGAAATTCTAATCACTAGAAACCACATGATTCTGAATATATTAGGTAAACAATAATGTGTTACTTTTCTTTAAATCATTGCATTCAATTTTTAATGTCGAGAATAATGGACAGCTTTTGTCAGACTACTAAAAATGCTTTCATTTTGCTACTTCCTAGAAAGAGGTTAGATTCTAAAATGATTTCGGAGACTCTGGGATAAGTGTGTATTTATTTTCAGAGATGGCGTTATAACATCATAATCTGACAATGATAAAACCCTATTGTTTTGAGCCTTAAGATCTAGTGCCCCAGTTGTAATTTTAAACTTCTCTCTAAAACCTGTTTTTGAGGGGTTCAGTTCACTTCATTCTCGGGCAAAATGACGGCCACCAGGAGCTCCAGACTGATGTTCTGCCAGCTTTCTGATCCCCTGGGAATGAGAGCTTCTTGTGTAACAGTTCCGGCTAAGTCCAGGACCTCATTGTCTTTGGTCTGCCTGGGATTACACATTTGTGAACCAGGACAGAAAAGTACTACTCTTGATTACTAGATGTGTACCTCGTGGACCCATAGTAGGAGAGCAGGCAGTTCACCACAGGAACTCAGGTGCCATTATAAGAATAGTGGATAGTGGGCAGCTAAAAACAACAGATCCCTGCTAGAGTCCACATTTGCCTTATTAGTATCAAAAGTCTGTATGCATTCTTTAATTTTACCATTGATCTGAGTTGATGAGGACATAAGTAACTGAATGGTTAACTTAGATTGCAGATTTAAAAGGATTAAATAAACATTTTGTTATACCAAAAAAAAAAAAAAAACTGTATGAGGCAAAAACTGACAGAACTGCAAGGAGGAAGAGATGAATCCACTATTGTACTTGAAAACTTAAGCACCTCTATATCATAAATAGATCCAGCAGACATAATTGAACTCAGTACCACCATCAATCAGCTGGATATAACTGACATCTATAGATTACTTCACCCAACAACAGCAGAATACAGATTCTCAAACTCACATGGAATATTCACCAAGACAGATCACATTTTTGGCCATAACACCTGACAAATTTAACAGAAGAGAAATCATGCAATGTCTGCTCTCAAACCACAATGGAATTAAGGTAGAATAACAAAAATAGTGGAAAACCTCAAAATATTTGGAGATTAAACAACACACTTATAAATAACACAAAGGAGAAATGTGAAGAAAAATTTTATAGTATTTTGAACTTCTGAAAAAGCAATTTATCAAAATGTGTGGAATCCAGCAAAAGCAGTGCTTGGGAAATTGACAGCATTGAATGCATATATTAGAAAAAAAAGAAAAATCTAAAATCGATCATCTAAGTTTTCACCTTAGGAAACTAGAAAAAAAAAAACCGAGCATATTAAATCCAAATAAATAGGAAAAAAACAATAAAATTAGAGCAGAAATCAGTGAAACTGAAATCAGGAAATCAATAGAGAATACAACAAAACCAAGAGCTGGTTCTTTGAAAAGATCAAAAAGCCAGTAAGTAACCAGGCTACTTAACAGGGTAAGAGAGGACACAAGTGATTAATATCAGATATGAAAGAGAGGATATCACCACAGATCTTACAGACATTAAAGGGTAATCAAGGAATAATATGAACAACTCTATGTTCATAAATTTGATAACCTAGGTGAAACAGACCTTTCCTTGAAAGACACAATCTGCCAAAACACACATAAGAAAGACAATCTGAAGAGGCCCTGTATCTATTAAAGAAATTAAATTAATAATTTGTGGAGTGCCTGGCTGGCCCCGTTGGTAGAGCATGCGACTCTTAATCTCAGGGTCATGAGTTCAAGTCTCACATTGGGCATGGAGCCTACTTAAAAAAATAATATAAAACGAAAAAAAAAAGAAATTAAATCAATAATTAATAACCCTTCAAAAAAAGAAAGCACTGTGTCCAGATGGGTTCACTGGTGAATTCTATCAAATATTTAGAAAGAAATTATACCAATTCTCTACAATTTCTTTCAGAAGATAGAAGAAGAAGGAATACTTCTTAACTCATTCTGTGAGGCCGGCATTACTCTAATACCCAAACCAGACAAAGACGTTACAAGAAAAAAACAAAGAAAACTATAGTCTAATATCTCTCATGAATGCAGATGCAAAAGTTCCTCAACAAAATATTAGTAAATTGAATCCAGCAATGTATAAAAGAAATTCTATACCACAACCAAGTGAGATTTATCCCAGGTACACAAGCCTGGTTCAATATTCGAAAATCAATGTAATCGACTTCATTAACAGGTAAAGAAAAATTATAAGATCCTATTAATAGATGCTGAAAAAGCATTTTACAAAATCCAACACTCATTCATGATAAAAACCTTCAGCAAACTAGGAACGTCTTCAAATGGATAAAGAATATCTACAGTAAACATACAGCTAACATCATACTCAGTGAGAAACTAGAAGCTTTCCTGCTAAGTTTAGGAACAAGAGATGGATGTCCCCTCTCACCACTCCTTTTCAACACTGTACTTGAAGTCCTAGCTAATGTAATATGGCAAGAAAAAGAAATAAAAGATAACAGACTGGGAAAGAAAAAAAAAACTGTCTTTGAAGATGACATTATGGTCTATATAGAGAATCCAAAAGAATGGACCAAAAAACTCCTAGAACTAATAAGCAATTATAGCAAGACTGCAGGATACAAGGTTAATATACATAAAAGTTAATCACTTTTCTATATTCCTGTAATGAACAGGTGGTATTTGAAATTAAAAACACAATACCATTTACATTAGCACCCCCCAAATGAAATACTTAATTTTAACAAAATATGTATAAAATCTCTACGAGGACAACTACAAAACTCTGATAAAGAAATCAAAGATCTAAATAGATGGAAGAGATATTCTATAGTCATGGATAGGAGGACTCAATATCATCAACATGTCAGTTCTTCCCAACTTGATCTATATATTCAATGTGATCCCAATAAAAATCCCAGCAAGTTATTTTGTTGTTTTTGCCTCTCAAGTTTGTATGGCTAGGCAAAAGATCTAGAATAGCCAACACATATTGAAGGAGAACAAAGTTGAAGAAGTGACACTATACAACTATGGAATCAGTTAAGAGATCAGTGGTCACTAGGAGTTTGGAGTGTGTGTGTGTGTGTGGGGGGGACAAACAGGTGGAGCACAGGGGATTTTTAGGGCTGTGAAACTATTCTGCATGATACTGTATTACTATAATGGTGGATACATGTCATTATAAATTTGTTCAAAACACACAGAATGTACAGCAGCAAGAGTGAACCCTAATGTAAACTATGGTCTTTGGATGATAATGATTTGTCATTGCAGGTTCATCAGTTGTAATGAAAAATATGACTCCTGTGGAGAATGCTGATAATGGAAGACGCTATAAATGTGTGGGACCGGGAGTATATGGGAAGTCTGTACTTCTCTTCAATATTACAGTGATCCCAAACTGCTTTAAAAAATAAAAACTATTAAAAAAGGTTGACAGTCATATATTAAGAATTTTAGGCACTTAAGGCTTTTGATGCAAAAAGTCATTGAGAATACTGCCCATAAACTCTAATGTTTGCACCAGTATATGTTCACTCTTTTAGAAGATACTTAGAGTAGAAATTAGGAAAAGAAATGAAATATCAATGTTCTTTTCAAAGGACTACCAGGTCCAATGTCTGAAGTCAATAGAAAATAGCCAGTTTCTTTGTATTCAAATTAGTTGTGCCTTCAAGTTCCAGAAAGTTTTTAAAAAGTTGTTCAAAGTCTTTTTACAAAGTCAGAATCACACTGATACTGAAACTTGGCAAGGGCAACTGAAAAAAAAAACTACATACCAAATCTCAGTTACAGATATCAATGCAGATTATCCTGAATAAAATGCTGGCAAAGAGATTCCCACAGTGCATTAAAAGAATAATATACCATGACGAAGGGAGGCTTATTTTAGGAATACAGAGAATTCAGTATTAGGAAATTTATTATTATCACTCACCATTTGAAAGGATCAAAGAAGAAGTCATATTTTCACTGTTGTTGCTGAAACTTAATCTAAAGAAATTCAGTATCCATTTAAACAAAATTTTTTACTATGGAAATCTTTTTTTTTTTCCCTGAGAGAGTGTGCTTATGTGGGGGGGGGGGGGCGGGAGGTTGAGGGAAAGGGAGAGAGAGAATCCCAAGCAGGCTCCACACCCAGTGCAGAGCCCGATGCAGAGCTCGAGACCCTGAAATCATAACCTAAGCCTAAATCGAGAGTTGGACGCTTAACCCACTGGAGCCACCCAGGTGCCCCCTCAATTTCTTTTAATATGAAGTCCTTAAAATCTTCTCTAAGAGAGGAAGAGAAAGACAGAAAGCAAGAACAGTGTATGGAATAACTAAGCCCTAATCCTAGGAGCATCGACCTTAGGTCGGCAGAAAGGTTATTCTGGAGGGACATGCACAATGGTAAATATTCACAGAAAGATCTAAATATGAAAAAATGGGAAAATATTGGTTAATCGGTAAATATTATTACAACAATTTTCAACTCATTAGAGGAGGGGGATACTATAGGAGAACGTCAACTTCAAAATAATGTACAGGCCACTTACACCTATACTACCTGCTTTTATTAGAACAGGTTTCCTTTAGCTAAATCACTACTCTCCCACTTTCCATTCCTTCTGCATTCTCCCTACACAACTCCATGGAGCAAACCAAATTCTCTTAGTTTACAAAAATGAGAGTGAACTATTATTATACTATCATCTTGTTTTATTCACTTTGCTTACTATACACTTACTTTCTGAAATTATGTTGTTTACTTATTGTCTATCTTCTTTCATGAGGGTATTGTTTTTTTGTTTTTTTAAGATTTTATTTATTTGACAGAGAGAGACACAGTGAGAGAGGGAACACAAGCAGAGGGAGTGGGAGAGGGAGAAGCAGGCTTCCCGCTGAGCAGAGAGCCTGATGTGGGGCTCGATCCCAGGACCCTGGGATCATGACCTGAGCCGAAGGCAGACACTTAACGACTGAGCCACCCAGGCGCCACCATGAAGGTACTGTTAACCTAACAAAAATAAAGCTGCCAGTTATTTATCAGGAAAAAAATGGGTTTATTCGGGAATAACAGAGAACTGCAATCCGGGGCAAAGGAGCTTTGGCAAAACCAAGTCTCCTGAACAAAGGATAGGGATGCCCTTTTACAGAGGAAAGCAGGAAGTTAGGAAAGCTGTTATAAACAAAAAATCCACTGGGGTAAACTGGGAGCTGGAAACATAGTGGCTTCTCATTGGCTGAGCTGTGACCATCTCTCACTGCCTGTGCTGTTGGGGGCTGGGAGTGGTGGTGAGGAGGTAAGCCTTTCTTCCTCCTGCTGGGATAGTAAAGTAGTATCCACCTGCAAGGTCAGTAAATCTCTATGAGATTTTTTTTTTCCCTGAGAGAGTGTGCTTCTCTTCCTGCTGGGGTCTGCAACTGACAATGAGTGGTAGGGCGTGAGAGCTCCCCCTGATGAACCTGCAACTCCATTCTAGTGAAGCTTCCCTTTATTAATCTTCATAGTATAAATGCCACGAGTCAGAAAATGAACGGGTGACCCTATACCAACCTGACCAAAATACATGTAGTATCTTGAAAAAGCACAAAAAATATGTTTTGAAACAGAGGGCTATCTATGTCTAACAGATCATTTCTAACCATGTTACCAGCAGACTATCAACATCCCTATTTCCAATTACCCCATATATACTGGGAGAAGAGAAAAAAAAAAAAAAAAAGAATAAAACCCAAAACAAAACCCTATTGACACAAGAATAGCAGGAGCACATTTACATGACATCACTTATCACAATTTTGTTTTGCTTTTTTAGTGGACCAGCCTGATGCTCTGATGATAATCCCATTTGGTACTTCAATTATTCACATCTATTAAGGCAAAGTATACGTGCAACATGAGGAAACAAGCGAACACCCTAACAGATCAATTGCTGGTGTAGCCTCTGAATAAAGCTGGACCAAAGCTTTGGAATACCAGAATGAACCCTATTTCTCTGTCAACCATTAAAGTCACATCCATATCTGTATGAAAAATGAGATTTCTTCCCATTGCAAGAAAGCTATTTTGGCAACCAAAAGAAAGCCAATGGAGAAACCCATGACACTGTTATTTCTAATAAGAAATACGTATTTGGTCTTTGTCCCCATTCCTGGCACAGAGCTCCAAAACCCTTGGAATTTCCCAAGTGAGGAGAGCGATCACCGTCTTTTTTTTTTTTAAAGTTGGACAATGTTTTGTGTCTTATGGTATTTCCTGTAACAATATTAGATGCTGACATTTTTATTATTTTTTTAAGATTTTATTTACTTATTTGACAGAGAGATCGATCACAAGTAGGCAGACAGGCAGGCAGAGAGGGAAGGAGAAGCAGGCTCCCCGCCAAGCAGGCTTGACCCAAGGCGGAGGCTTGACTGAGCCCCCCAGGCACCCCCACTGTGTCTTTTGTTATGTTAATGAGGCGACCTTCTGAACCTTTCCAGGTAACCTAAGGATGGGGGCTGGCTGCCAGAGGAACCAACCATGGGACTGGAAGGTTGGAACTTTCAGTCTCTCCTTCCTGGGGAGGAGAGGGGCTGGAGATCGAACCAATCCTGACTGTGTAATGAAGACTCTATAAAAACCCAAAAGGATGCTCTGAGAGCTTCCGGGTTGGTGACCACGTGAAAGTGCTGGGAGAGTGGTACCCAGAGAGGGCATGGAAATTCTGCCCCTCTGGGGCCTTGCCCTGTGAACCTCCTCATCTGGCTGCTCATCTGTATCCTTTATAATAGCCTTCAAAATAAACTGGTAAATGTGGGCGCCTAGGTGGCTCAGTTGGTTAAGCGACTGCCTTCGGCTCAGGTTGTGATCCTGGAGTCCTGGGATCGAGTCCCACATCAGGCTCCCTGCTCAGCAGGGAGTCTGCTTCTCCCTCTGACTCTCTTCCCTCTCGTGCTCTCATTCTCTCTCAAATAAATAAATAAATCTTAAAAAAAAAACAAAACTGGTAAATGTAAGTAAACTGGTTTCCTGAGTTTTGTGAGCTGGTCTAGCAAACCTCTGATTTACGGTCAGTTGGTTAGGAGCACAGGTGACAACGCGGAAGTGGGGACAGTCTTAACCCTTAACCAGTGGGATCTGATGCTATCTCCAAGATTGAATTTGTAGGACCCCTCAACTAGTCAGTATCTGCTGAGAATTGAGTTAACTGCTTGGTGTAGAAAAAAACACACATCATCGGGGTGCCTGGGTCGCTCAGTTGGTTAAGGGGCTGCCTTCGGCTCAGGTCATGATCCCAGGGTCCTGGGATCGAGCCCCGCATCGGCCTCCTTCCTCAGCGGGAAGCCTGCTTCTCCCTCTCCCTCTGCCTGCCACTCCACCTACTTGTGCTAATTCTGTTAAATAAATAAATAAAAAATCTTAAAAAAAGAAAAAACACACATAAGAAAACCCAATGCTTCTCACGATCTGGCTAAAAAACGAAAGACTGAATTTTTCTATAGGCTTTCTTCTATTGCTCGTGGGTCAGTTACTTTAGTCCCAGAACCCCAGGAAAATAAGAATGTGGTTCAAACACCCTATTTCCCTGGTCTTGGATTCTACTTGGACCTCACTCCAGGTCTGATTCAATTAGGAACAACTGCCTTGAGGGATTAGGGAGAAGAAAGCAGAACCTGGATGTTCTACAAGATTTGAAGTGACACGAGTAGGATTTGAATATGCACAAAAAGATTTCGATAAAAAAATTCTGCAGTAGGGTTTGTCTTACCACATTTGTTTCCTATGTTTTCAAAGGAATAAATAACTAAGGTTCAGAGAAGTGGCCAAATTTTGTGAAGAACCCAAGAAGTCTTTATACCACTGTGAAAAACAAACTCCTTTGGTCCAACCCTTTAAAACAAAATATATTGTTTTCCTTCAAATTAAACTATCTGCTATGTTTCCTTAAAAGACTTGAGTTTTTCCCCAAGCCAAGAAAACTGACTGAACTTCAACATGCCTTCAGATTAAGAGAGACTGAAGAAGTCTTTAACTGGTGGGAGTGATGGTCTGTGACTTCTAAGGGTAGGTCATAAAAGGTAATACAGTGCTTGCCTACTTGTAATCTGAGCATTCATTCACTTTGGGGCACTAGCACAGCTGGGATGCCCTCATGGGAGAAATCGTGCACGTGTTCCAGCTGAGAGCCCTGGCCGAGGCCCCAGCCAACGGCCAGCATCAACCACTAGACTGGTGAGGGAGCCTTCAGATGCAGTCAACTCCAGCCTTTAAGTCTGCGCTGCTAAGGCCCCAGGCCTGATGGAACAGAGACAAGCCATTTCTACAGTGCTCTTCCTGAATCCCTGAGCTTAATAAAACTGCAGCTGTTCTATACCACTAAATTGGGGGTGGTTTGGCATGCAGTGGTGGTAGGCCTCACAGTTTTCTGGCATACCCGAGACTTGAGAGACCCGGGGAGTTTTATCTACCCAGTTCCTCTTCGCACATCTATGAAATTGGTAATATTTCTAAGTTATTATAAGGATTAAAAGTGAGCTGACAAAAATCAAGTGCTGAGCACACTGCTTGGCCCATGAAAAATGTTCTAAAAAAATGTTAACCGTTACTATAATTTCTAATATTTTTATATTTATAGAAAGACCAGGCTTTATTCAATGACTGAAGTGGCAACCTTATCATTCCAAAATGTCATTCCCATTGCTTAAAACTTTCCTGGATTTTTTTTTTTTTTTTTTGGTATTTTTAGTTTTAGTGGCATATAGGAAACTAGGCTCATTAATACAAAAATACACAATATTTTAGACCCAGCTGATGTGCACCCCTGAAAATCAGAATCATTATTCTATGAGCACACATTTTCACAAAAACACTGACATCAGTTTCAGAGTATAAGGACACAGAAGTCCTAACTATAAAGAAAAAGATTAATAAATTTGACTACATTAAAGTTTGTCATAAACATCACCGAGAGAGCAGAAAAACAAGCCGTAGTTTAGAAGATATCAGCAATATACATAACAGACAAAGAACTTGTATTCAGAACACAGAACTGCTGCAAATCAGTAAGAAAAAGGCAGACAACCCAATAAAGAAATAGACAATAGCACACAAACAAATGAAAAGATACTCAACCCCATAAATCATCAGGGAAATGCAAATCAGAACCACAACAACATACCTCTACACATCTACCAGAATGATCAAAATTAAAGACTAACAATATGAAGTGTTGGTGAGAATATGGACTGGTATAGCCACTGTACATTTTGGATAATTGCTGAGAGTATCTACCAAAGTGGAACATATATGCATGCCCTATTACCCAGATATTCTGCTCCTAGGCATAAACCCAATGAAAATGACCTCGTTTTATATATACACCGAGAACCATGTAAAACAATGTTCGGGGGCACCTGGGTGGCTCAGCTGGTTGTCTGCCTTCGGCTCAGGTCATGATCCCAGGGTCCTGGGATTGAGCCCCTCATCGGACTCCTTGCTCAATGGGGAGCCTGCTTCTTCCTCTCCCTCTGCCCCTTGCCCCTGCTCATGCTCTATCTCAAATAAATCAAGAAAATCTTATATATATATATATATATATATAAATATATATATATATATATATATATAATGTTCAAAAGGCATTATTTGCAATAAGGGGAAAATATGGCAATAATCCAAATATCACTAGTAGAATGAATAAATTGCTAGTCTTACAATGGAATATCATATAGCAAAGGAATGCATTTATACCACATTATATTTATACACAGTGATGATGAATTAAAAAAAGCCAGACATAAAAGAATGTGCACTGGGGCGCTGGGCTGACTCAGTCAAAAGAATCTTTTTTTTTTTTTTAATATTTTATTTATTTTCAGAGAGAGAGAGAGAAAGAGAGAGAGCACAATATGGGGAGCAGCAGAGGGAGAGGGAGAAGCAGGCTTCCCACTGAGCAGGGAGCCCGATGAGGGATTCGATCCCAGGACCCTGGGATCATGACCTGAGCTGAAGGCAGACGCTTAACCCTCTGAACCACCCAGGCGCCCTCAGTCAAAAGAATCTTGAGGTTGTGAGTTCCAGCCCCATGCTGGGTGTAGAGCTTACCTAAATAAACTTAAAAAAAAAAAAAGAAAAGAATATGTACTGTATGATTTCATTTCTATTAAGTTCAAAAAAGGGCAAAACTAATTTATGATGTTAAAAGTCAACTGAATGCCTGGGTGGGTCTGCCAGTTAAAGCACCTGACTCTTGATCTCAGCTCAGGTCTTGATCTCAGGGTTGTGACCCAAGTGAAGATGGTTAGGGGGTAGAGGGTGAGGGAGTAGGGGAGGAGAAAGGCAGTCAGTGCCTGGAAGGCCCCAAGGCCCCAAGAAGAGGGTGCCGCAGAGGAGCTGGCAAGGGCTTATTTCTTGGTCTGGGTAGTTAAAAGGAGCAGTTTAATTTGTGACCCATCCATCAAGCTGTACACTTACAGTTTATGTAATTTTCAGGATATATACTACCTTAAATTATAAAGTATTAAAAATTTTAAAGAGAGAAAGACTTAAGAGCCTTATCAATCAAATGCAATGTTTGGACCTTGTTTAGCTCCTGATTTGAACAAACTAACTTTGAAAGTATATTTGAAACATTTAGGGAAATATTGGGTATTTTTGGCCTAGGTACTAAAACTGGACTCAAAAAATTCAACATACCTATCTGGGCAGCTCTTCTCCTTAAGAAGAAAAAGCATAGTAACACCACTATACATTTATTTTCAAAACACAATCAACTTAATAGAACCAGAGCCATTTCATAGGTAAGAAAAACTGAGGTATACAGATAACTATCAGTCAATACTTACTGAGAACCTAATACATGCCAGGTAGTGTACCGAGTACTTTAGTTCAAAGACCATTCCTTGTCATGTTGGCCCTACCACCTCTCGTCATGCCATGGTGTAGTTTCAAAACATAAAGACCAATACAAGTGTGTTTATTTATTTATTTATTTTTTTAAAAGATTTTATTTATTTATTTGAGAGAGAGAGAATGAGAGAGAGAGCGAGTACATGAGAGGGGGGAGGGTCAGAGGGAGAAGCAGACTCCCTGCCAAGCAGGGAGCCCGATGCGGGACTCGATCCAGGGACTCCAGGATCATGACCTGAGCCGAAGGCAGTCGCTTAACCAACTGAGCCACCCAGGCGCCCTACAAGTGTGTTTATTTTTTTATTTTAATTTTTAATTTTTTTGGGGGGGGGAGGGCAGTGGGAGAGGGAGAATCTTAAGCAGGCTCCATGCCCAATGCAGAGCCCGACGTGGGCTCGATCTCACAACCCTGAGATCATGACCCAAGCTGAAATCAAGAGTCAGATGCTCAACTGAATGAGCCACCCAGGTACCCCTCAAGTGTGTTTCCAAGGGAGAATAGCTCAATGTTAGACAGTTAGAAGGAAACTTGGTAACTTCAGGAAAATGTGTTGTCATCCCATCTTCCATCTCCAGCCAGTCAGTCACAAAAGTGATATTGGGGGATGTAAACCAGGGGGAATTCTAAAACTGCAATATTAAACTAAACAAGATGATGTACTATTTGAAAATTCTGAATGGAGCCCTTTAACTGCGGGGTCAATGTTATAAACATCAGGTATGTGGTTTACACAGAAGTTCCTTAACGAAGCACTGAAAAACCAAGTTTGCTGCATTTGGTAGGACTGGGGTGGGATGATGCCTTTTTCATCTTTCCCTGTCCTCACACACAGGTTGGCAAATAGCTCTCTTCCTTCTGTGACAAGGACAGAGTTTCCGAGATGACCATACAGGCGCAGGAGCAGCAGCAGAAAACCAGCCCCTTTGACGCACTAGGAAACATGCTGGTGTGTTTAATACATATGACCTCATTCAATCCTCACAAAGCTTTATGAGGTAGGCAGTATTCTCGCCAGTGTCAAATGGGAAAGTAAGGCTAAGCCTGGAATAACATCCACAAGGTCACCCAGCTAGGCACAGGCGTGTGACCCATGCCTGAGGCTCTAAACTAAAGCATGAGTGCTACCCAAGACACTGGGCTGCCTCTAAGACAGGTAACACAGCACGAGGACCTCAGCTGTGACAGCATTTCTACCTGGGTGTAGCATCTCTCTTGTAAAAGAAATAAGCTATGCCTGTCTATCCAGAAACAAGATTACTCTTTGTTTCTGAAATGAGAGGTCAACAGCATTTTTGGGGGGGTAGGGGAGGTGATGTTACACAATGAATTAGTGAGAGAGGACGAGGATAAAAACTGGGCCCAATGAGTATTAGATGGCCACCACTTAGTGAGCGCTTAGTCTGTGCCAGTATGTTACACATAGTATTTAATTTAGTCCTCATGCCTGTCCTGTAAAGCAGGTGCCTTAATTATCCTCATTTTAGAAAAGACAGGACCAAGCATAGCAGGGTGAAATAGCTTCCCCAAGGTAATAAATGCCATAAGTCAGAGAGCTCAGATTCAATCCCAGGACTATCTGCCCCTGGAACCAGGGCTCTTAACCAGTACTTGAAGCTGAACTGCCCAGATCACACAAATGGGTTCCGTGAAGGACTGGAATGGAAACATAAAAAGGAAAGGCAAGAGCAAAGAATAGTTATACATACTGCAGAAACTCTGTTACCTAACAGGCACATTAAAATACCAATGCACCTGCTCTGCCCTTGTGCAAAGACTAGAAGTTGTGCAACAAGGCACTTTAACTCTGGAAGAAATTCATCATTGCTCCTGGTGAGCATGTTTCTTAACAAAAAGTAGGTAATCAGAAATGTGTAGGGCATGGATTCTGAGAAAAGAAGCCTAAACTCTGACCAGTAAGTGTACAGGCGGCAAAACTGAATGAAGCATATATGCAATTAGCTAGAAAGACTATGGTGATTACTTAGATTAAATTAGATCTCAAGAAGGTGATGCTAACTAGCTTAACTTAAGGCAAACAGTATTGCCAAGGAAGAGAAAGTCCTAGAAGCATACCAGAATACAGTGTGTTAATTCACAATCTCATGTGGATTTAAAGTATTTAAATAAGGTCAAAAAAAGAGTCACAAGATTTGACAGTTTGAAAATAAGACTTATGAGAAAATGTTGGGTATAATTACAGGGAGGGGGACATACGACATTTCTCCTAAGACGTAAGCACTCAGGCCAAACCCAGTGACAAAGTGTAGTGTGAATAAACCTGGAAAGTAACACACGGAAGTCGCTCTGTTGTAAGAGGAAGAGGGTTCTCATCGTGCGTTGCCCACTGGTAGGAAGACCCTAGGACAATCACAACCAATCCTAGGAATCTGTGAATATTTTAAGAACATAAGAAAACATAAACTCTAGGACACCGAAAACTATCAAATTTCATCTTTAAGCTATAAGAATAATCTACTCAGGTAGATGTGAAACCCTCCTTTACAAACCCAGAATCTTTCATAAACATCATAATTGTATACTTGAGAGTTGACCTATTTATTGTTTATCTATAAACTTCATGAAAGAGGCATAATATCCTTTTTATCATGACTAAATTCTAAGAGCCTAACACAGCTCCTGGAACATAGTATTTGTTCAATAAATACTTCTCAATGAATCTAAATGAAGAGTCTAATTCTAGACCCCAAAAATGTTA
Organism: Phoca vitulina; assembly: GCF_004348235.1. Taxonomy (NCBI): domain Eukaryota; kingdom Metazoa; phylum Chordata; class Mammalia; order Carnivora; family Phocidae; genus Phoca; species Phoca vitulina. Next base: position 3,386,909 of record NW_022589761.1, on the reverse strand, counting down.
TTTTATTCTTGCCTGGATCACATGAATTTGGCACGGTATGTCATTGCATTTAAAAATAAAGATACCCAAAATATAAAGGCAAAACTTTCTCCTCTTATTAGATGAACTAGTGTTCCCTGTTTCCATCATGTTCTTCTAAATACTTCCTAGTGTAAATCATAAATGATACATGCTAAGTACCACCTATCACTCCTCAGCTGTAATTTCTGGCATGGAGTTATTATTAATAATGGTTAATGGCCTTCATTGTATTCTGGGGAAAAATCTTTCTTAGGGATCCTAGTTTTAAAAATGTTTGAAATAAAAACAAACACACCCAGGCAAGGCCAAACACCTTCCATAGAGCTATGAGACTCTGCAAATGAATATACTGTCTGAAGAGTGATTATAAGTAAGTTTGCAAACTAAACAAATGTTATAAATTTAAAACCATACATGTACAGACATACACTACAGCATCAAATAACAGCATTTTCAGGCACAAGTCTGTCAGGTTTTCACTTAGCTACTAATACAAGGGAATTTCCCACACTCACTTGTGTCATACCTATATAAAGACTGGGGAGAGAAGTTAAAAAGCGAAAACAGGTTTTAATAGCCATTAAAAAAGTTCATGTCCGTGGCCTAGCGCAATTAGTCATGGTGACGGGCTCAGCTTTGAGCAGGAACCTGGTATTCCGTCACGGCTGCAAGTGGAACAGATTGCTCTGTGACAGCTGGACAAACTTCTGCAAAAATGTTTGTACTTTTACTACATGAACATGCAGCTTATTCTCAAGAGCTGAAGTGTACTTAAGAAATAATGGTTTCTATCTTGATCACCTGAGAATGTCTTTATTTCCTGAAAAGAAGTATTAGACTTGGCTTTTGTGAAAAATCAAGTAACGAAATTAAATTAAATGATAGCTTAATTTTCTTTTCTTTTTTTTTTTTAAGATTTTTTATTTATTTATTTGAGAGAGAGAGAATGAGAGAGCACATGAGAGGGGTTAGAGTCAGAGGGAGAAGCAGACTCCCCGCTGAGCAGGGAGCCCGATGCGGGACTCGATCCAGGGACTCCAGGATCATGACCTGAGCCGAAGGCAGTCGCCCAACCAACTGAGCCACCCAGGCGCCCCTAAATGATAGCTTAATTTTCAAAAAGAGAGTCTTTCATGGGGAATTTTATTGCTTTTAAGTTTTTAAGCATCTTTTGTTGGAATATGGAGTAGTTAAACCACCAAATTACTGAAATGTACTCTAAGCACTGAAGATTACTATGGTAATTCATACCCACGTGAAACCGAGAACATCAAACTGACAGATGTAGATATCTTCCTATATTTCAACTAGATGAAATATAGTTGTCCTAAGACTCAAGCTTAAAGTTCATATTCCTGAACAAACTAAACAACACTCATGAAACCAGCAGCGAGTTTCTTTGCACCTAACTTGTGTTTAAACAAGTGTTATGAATCTTTAATTATTTGTTTTTTTTCTTTACTGTAAAATATTCTAATACAAGCATTAAACTCTAGGATCATCACACTTACCTGTATGGCTTGTCAGAGTTATGGATTCGTCTGTGGTTTCTAACACCGACGTATGTTGTACTTGTATAATCGCACACATCACATCTATACTGTTTCTGGACTGAAGACTTAGTCCCTAGACAAGGGATTGGAGAGCCTTAGCGACATACACTGATTAGATACAAATGACATAATTTCCACTGTAAATGAGTATTTATAACACATAGTATTAACATTTCAATCAAGGCTTTCTCATTTAATAAAGTTAACAAGTTTGAACATGGCTTTCCAGGTTCTCCTGCAACTGGACTATCAGCAGATAGAAACTGAACATCATCTGACCTGTAAACATAGATACCTTGGGTTAATTTCTGCATAACCTTGTACAAAATGCTAAAATATAATAAACTTGAAGCCAGCTGCCCTGCTGACTGTGTAGCAGCTGAGTTAACCAGAGATATACTGTTAATCTGAAAGGTGTTGATCTAATTGACATTGGATACACTGTCTTAAGGAAACAGTGATTTGCCAACAAGCTGTGATTTAATACTATTAACACAATATTATAGAGTACGGCTACAAAGCCTCCATAACAAACTCCAGATAAAAAGACTAAAGCTTTTTTATCCTGTGGGTTTCCTTTGTTTATAACTGAAAGTCAGCTGTCGGTGCAACAATGGAAGGAAAAACCACTGCAAATTATTCAGTGCTAAATAATGGTGTATAATCATAACTAGCAAACTGGCAGGTGACAAGGACAAGTGTTATCACTAACGTGAATACGTGACTCTCTGAAATCCAGAATATGTGGATCCAATGGAAAAGAGGCCATGTTACCACCCTCACTCTCCAGCAATAGGGATGGGTAATTTTAATGAGGGTAAGCCTGATTAAATACAAGCTGGATGCCTTGATCATGTAAAACTGTTCCTGAACACTCTCTTTACTCTTCTGTAAGCACAAAGTCCGCAGGCCATTCACAGCCTGACGGCTTTATATTCAGAAACAAAGCAAGCATGGAAAGCTGGAGAATAAGGCAGAGCAGGAAGGAAGCTTAGGTAGAACACTAGCACACAGTGCAGAATCGTAAAATTGGTGGCACAGAAGAAACCCACGCTGAAATTTTAACAAAACAAAGAAAATCCTTAAGTTAAATTTAAGCTTTCTAAAATTGAAATTTTCTTTTGCCTGTAACTACTTTTGCCAGGCAGAAAAAAATGTCCTAATTTTCTGGTGTAAGTCTACAACATTAATACATACACTAATCATAATTATAATGTAAGTATTACTCTTAATTGGTAGGTTAAAAACTTGGACTTGATTGTAAGTGGCATTGTTCCAAATTCAGTTTTTTAAAAAACCTTGAAAAAATAAAGTGTGAAATATTGGATAATGGTTTTGTGTGAGAAATATTACAGATCAATGACAACTAATAAAAATGACAGATGGAAAAACTTAATATAGCACAGAATGAGAGCCCGTGCTACTTCAAGCAACTGTTTCCAACGGAAAGAATATTAGATTTGAAGTTCAAAACTCTGGGCTTTGTCCTTGCTCTTCCACCTTGTACCAGGGTGATCATGGACAAAGCAATTTATCTTGTGAGGACTCAGTTTTCTGATCTACAAAATGGAAATTCTAGAACCTTTCAGCATGGTTTACTTGGTAAGCAGAGAACTCTCTATTCTTCCTTCACCGCAGTCTGCGTGTCACCTGCATGTCTGTGTCAGATCTCTGACCTGTCCCTAGCTGTAGACTCCCCTGAGGGCAGAGATCTGTGTGTTTTGTTTATGCTGAATTTCCAGGGCTTCGCAAATTGTATGTTTGCAATAAAGAACGATTTAATTAAATTTCACGAAGGAGCACCATATGAGAGTGCTTTGCCCGTGGCTCTAGGAGAGCACCCGTGCTGTCGCCTGACATCCCCGTCAGTACAATTCTGTCTGCCTCCCCAGCTGCGGTCCTTACAGGCACCGATGCCTTCACTGGACTCCGGGCAGCTAGCTCAGGATGGGCACTCCATGCCTTTTGGCAGAAACACCATTACACTGGGTCTCGGAGTCAAAAACATGTCCCAAGTTATCTGTGCCATCGGAGTGGGCAGAGGCTGGGGACCACTAAGGCACACATCCCCCAACTTGTTCATTAACTTTACTAAATGGCTGAAGAAGTTTTAGTAAAACATGAATTTCTTTGACCTTCTCTGTGAGCTAAACACTTGTTTCTTGGCCCGACAACCAGATTTCCAGAGATCTAACAGTGAATTAATAAAGTATCAGCATAAGTATGCAGGAGGTTATCAGTCATCTGAAGTGTTATACTACTATGACAGAGAAAAGTAAATGGAGCAAAGTGAGGGAAAAACAGACATGGCAAAAGCAATTTAAAATCCATACATTTAACCCCAAAAACAGAGCAGAATGTACAAAGAAAAGACAAGCTGTAAGATGGAATATGATGGACAGATGCTGTCGCCGTAAAGCTCAAACTGGTTACTTTAATTTTGAGCTGACATTTTTAATCTTTTTTATTAAAATTGTGAGTTCTAATTTGTTAACCCATTTGGACAGTTTTATTAATTACTGCTTTTGAAGATGGTGCTGGAAAAGACATATTCCACCACTAGTATTAACCGCAGGGGGTGCCACTGAGTAGTATTTACTTTATTCCTTCATTAGGGATTTATGGTCCAATGACATCAAATGTTTTAATGTCTCCTTTAAAGGGGGATATGGAAACATAATGAATTAAAATAAAAGGAGGCATTTAGGGCTATTTTGTTAAAAGGAAACAAAACTGTTTTAGCTCAGCCATCTATTGCAGAAACAGATGCTATGTCATAAACTCCTTTTGTTTGGATAGTTTTACAGGGATGACATCTGTTTGACAAGGGAATTTTGGTGCTACAGTGGTGTCAAAATCAGTTCTTTCAGAAACATTCTTGAATCGGTTATGCTTTCTGGGGTATAATTTAATGAACCAGTATGGTAAAACATTTTACTCTGCAGTTGTTTCTAACTTTAATTCTTAGGAAATCTAAAAAGGAAAGTCACCCCAATATGTTTTATTTCCCATAAACACTATGTACCGCACTTGAGACATTTAAAGTATATCAATTTAAGAGAGCTGATGCAAGGAAGCACAGTTTATTACGCTTTATCCCTAATTCTCCGGATGTGGCATCCGCCTTTTCATGGAACTCTAATTAAATCTTTTGATTCTAATATTCCTATTAGCAGAAACTTGGCTGACTGGTACCTAACTAGTACATAAAAAGATCTTGTGTTTTTTTGTTTTTTTAAAATAATGCAGATGAAATCTGGCAGTCATACTTGGGTAAGAGTAAGATCACAGCAGGAAGCCTCACTTAAAGTTTGAGGTGGGGGCCTGTCATCTGCAAAAGCTGCTATGTTCTCAGTGGGTCAACTGGTACTGAGAGAGGGAAGGGCTTGCTTTCCATGCTGCGGCTTCCCCAGCTTGCTCGTATGTCACCCAAGGGTTTATGCTGGACTTGGCTCTTACAGGACAGCATAAAATTTCAACCTATTATCTACCCACATTGTCGAAGCTGAGTACTTACTAATACAGTATTGCATTCAGTACCTCAGGATATCCCCAGGAACACAGGTAAGATTCACTCCGCAGTGTGAAAAGAGAGAACATATGCAGCTTTAGTCCTGAAATTAACCCACATGACAACTAAGGGCTTTTTATGAAAACTTCATATGCTGGTCATGCAGCCTGTACAAAAAAAATGCACGATACCTTCTTGAACACATTTTCCATCAGCTGTATCACCGGCAATTCTCGACTCATTAGAAGTTGCTACTGACAAGGTATCTGGAAGACTATGTTGCTCTCTCTCATGGTTCCTCAGTTGACTCTAAAAAATTGAGAAATATTCACATGTAACCTTCAATAAATGTACTTGCACTGTTACTAAGAGACTGTAGAAGCAGTTAATTGCTTTCACGGCCTAGTACCTAGAACACATTACCAATATTTTAAAATCAAATGTGCTAAAAGATTACCTGACTTATTTGACAGTTTACGAGAAGAAATACACCAGGGAAATCACAATCTCATCAAAAAGGCAGTTCTTTTCGCATTCTCTGAGAGGAATCCCTTGCTATCCCCTGCTTATGAATGGCATGTGCACACTTACTTACATACCGGCCTGCCAGCGGAGGGAAGAGCAGGGAACTCAGAATAACCCAATACTTTCACAAAAATAAACCCAAACAGTAACTGCTGGACTCCTGCTAATTTTTGCCCTTCAATATCAACTAAATGTGTAAGAGAGACCTAAGTGGAACCTCTCCTCCACGGTATCTTCTTCCTCCACCCCCACCAATCAAAAATGCAGGAGCCAAAGAAACTTCTGGAACTTGCTTTTGCTGCCCGTTTGGATGCACTGCTTGTCTAGTAGCCTGAGGCCACTTTAGAATTTCATGAGGGCAATCCAGGTAGGCAGTGAATCTCAGACTCAAAGGCTTTTTTACTCCTGATTATCTTTCTACTACCAGCTAGCCCCCAACTCTGGGAAATCTGAGGGAAAAAGTCTACATCCTGGTTACCCTCTTAGGACATTCCCCCCCCCCCCCCCCCCCCCACCAAACAGTCAACTGGCACACTGGAGAAGAAAAGTTCAAAACTAATGATTCAATTAATCCAGTTTCCTTTACCAAAACAGTATCTCATGCTGGTTGTTGGTTTCAAGGTAGCATATAAGATGAAAAGCAGTCAAAATAATCCTTGAAAGTCCCTTAAACTGCCCATAAAACAACACATGTGGCTCTATTTCCACTTTGCTGTCTTTCATTAAGTCCAACACAGGTTATTTTTCCTCCTGCAATGACACAGATTGCTATTGGCTGGTTGTGTCGCTGAAATGAATGACCTATATTTTGGGGCCATGGAAGATGAAAAAAAGCTATTTTTTTGCACTGATGATGTCGGATTACATTTGTGTAAATCAAATGTGTGTACATCCCTCCATTGTACACTCCCTTATAATTACCCTGCAATTTAAAATCAACACATTTTTAAAAAAAGATATCCACGCTAAAACTAAAGCAGTAAACACAGAAACTGTTGAGGAGGCGGTAGGCAGGGAAAACAATCCTACACCAGAAATTCTGATGACCCAGATTTCAGTCCCAATTTTAATACTAATTCAGTTGGGATCCCCTGGGCAAATGATCCAACTTTTCTGGGTCTCAGTTTCCTTATCTATAAAATGAAGTGGTTGGGCTCTCTCTACTGGGTTCCCTCCTGGCTCTAAAAATTCTCAGGTCCTCTGAGTGATTTCATAACTGATGCCTACCTTATAATGAAAAGATTCTTCACACCGCTTGCACTGGTATATTCTTGCCTTACAGTGGTTGATCATGTGGTTCTCCAGATCCTTGCTGTTGTCAGCTATGTGCTCACAGATGGGACACTGATATGGCTGTCTCTGCCGATGGACTCTCAAGTGCTGCTTGATGTAGCCCTTGTTTCCACTGGCATAATGACAAAGGCGGCAACGGTAGGGCCGATCGGCATTGGGGATGTATTCCACCACGCTGCTTCCCGACAAGCTCGTGTCGCTGTTGGGTTGGCACTGGGCATTGTCCTGCAACTCTTTCAAAATGTCATCATCTGAAGCATTTTGGTCTGTCCTTTCCCTCAGCTTTTCAATGACAGTCAGTAAGGACATGCTGATGCCTGTCTTAACTTGCCCATCTGACAATTCCTGCCTACCCTCTGGGAGTGCTACCAACGTAGAGTTGCTTTGGTTAAAAGTAGTTAATCCATCTGCAGAGTTTTTGAGTGGTGACATCATTTTAGAATATGCTGCCAATGTACTATCTACTTGCCTTTGTCCGGTGTCTGGATCTAAAAGGTTTATATTCCCATAGTGCCCAAGGTTGGCCCTTGTCAGTTCTGCAGCTCTTATAGGCATCGTCACGAGGGCTTCTGCAGCTAATGAGTGTAGTCTGAGAGACTCAGAATTTGTTCTTCTTCGGCCTGGTGGGGCATTCTCATCAGCAGCCAGTCCTTTGTTTATTAACTCACTGTCTTTCTTCTCTGGGCTACTCCAGCCTATGATCAGCCCCCCGATATCAACAGTACATTTATCAGCACGATAAACTTCATCTCTTCCTTCACACCCAATCTGGGATTCTGTCGGGCTCAGGTTTTTTCCCTCTTCGATTTCAGCATTCATGAGGAAATGTTTCTGTGAAAGAGTTTCTTCAGCACTTGGCAGACGCTCCACGATCACATTAACATGACCTTTTTTATTTGGGCTGCTACTAATGATCTTCTGTGCAGACGAAAGTAGACTATCAGCAATCAGATTCTCCTCCACATCAGAAATCACCTCTAGCATTTCTTCCTCGTTAGGGTCAAGAGTAACTGACTGACCTAGATGAACTCCTCCTTCTGCACTCTGTTCTAAAGGAGACGAAGAGGATAATGTTTCTGAGCTGCAAATCTGCACTTGTACTGAAGGCCCATTGTGGATACTCAGTTCATTGTCTCCAATAGCGATGACTACTGCATCTAGCCCACCAGGGTCAGCAGCCACTGAAGAGTCCAGCAAGCCTAGGGGCTCGTTTTCATTTTCAAAGATTGGATAGGAGCAATCAACCTCCCCAGCATGTTTCCAAGCATGTGTTTTCAACATTCTCTGCTGGCCACAGGTATAACTACAAAATAAGCATCGGTACATGCCATACTGTTCATATGCATACCATTTCCTCTTACCCATCTCCTTCACGGATGCATTTTGGGCAGTATGAGTTTGCGGACTGTCCGCACTCAAGGCGATATCAGAAGTGGTTTCATTATTTCTTTCTGTGGGTCTCTGAGAGTTGGAGGGGCTTACACAATGTTGGGCTTTGGATTGAGTGCGACTGTTGGCATCGTTTTCATGGTCATTTACCACATGAGCTTCAAGTTCCTCTTGGCTTTTAGATGTAATATGGCACTCTGAGCACATTAATATCACTTCATTCTGCTGACCATGCTGCTTGATATGATCTTTTAACACACAGAACGATGACGACAGAAACTTGCAAAGGCTACACTGGTAGGACATAGCCTTCCCATCATTCTGGGCAAGAGAGCCAGGGGTAAAATGTATCTGTGACATCTCAGCCCTTCTAATCTCGGCAGCAGGTGACTGGGTTACTTTAGCTGGAATCTCACAAAGTTCCTGGGCTTCAAGAGAGTGCGCTGTAGCACTTGAACGTGAGCGTTTTTTCCCAATTAAAAGACATTTTTGTGACTTTTCATGTTCTACTATCTTGCTTAACTTCTGGATTACATGGATCAATGGATCTGTTTTAACTTTTCTTTGTTCATCAATTTCCAATGATGAACTGATGACCGTTTCAGCAGTCAATATAGCTTCCTGTTCTCCAATATCTGGCACCAACATGGCAACACTGCTGCTTTCTTCCATATCTAGAAAGGATGATACACAACAGAAAGAAATGACCAGGTTATAGGTACCCCAGGTATGTAATTAAAGGAAATCAAAGCTAATCTTAGAGTTTAAGCCAATCTCCGTATTCTCTAACCTGGGAGCTCCGTTATCAGTACACCTGGCTATCCCCAACAGAGACTTCAATTGTTTACAACTTCTCTTTGGAGTGCCCTATATCGAGACTGATGATGATCTTTCCATCCATTTCTTTCTTTGGAAATGACTAACAATTTGCATCTCCTTTTTCTTCACTTTCTTTCCCCTAGACATCTAACTGGGCCCAATCAGTACTCCCTCTCTTTTGCCCAATGCCAAAATCAGGACTCCTATTCCTTGACTGAAGGAACACAGGCATTCCCAGGGCATGTGGAACCACCTCAAGTTACTACAAAATACCACTCTGTAAAGCCAATACATGATCGACACAACTCTTGGGAGACAACTTCTTATACCAAATATAATTGTAGTTTTATTATTAAAATCATAAATTTGTTTTTTTCTCCCCAAATCTTTGGAATTATGAAAATATAGTCGTGAACCTCTTGTAAAGGGCAGAGTGAATTTTGAGAAGTACTATGCAAACGAAACTACATAAAAGCAATGATCTAGTTCCTTCTTTTACTTCCTTCGATTTATCTTCCTGAAGATAAACCACAAACTACGCTGTGGTTTTTTCCTAGAGGCCATATTAGTGGTCAACTACTATTCATATGCATGTATTTTTTTTTTTTTTTTTTCTGAAAGGGAAAGGGGCATCAGAGAAGGAAAACAACTGATATCGTAGTTGCGTTTCAGGTCTAAATATTCAAAGTCCTTAAAAGGGGTTCTCTGTAAGTTCTAGCAATGCATTACAGCCAAGGAAGTTACAAAACAAAAAATACTCACAATATCTTTCTGCCTAAATCTTGAATCCTCTATTTCCTGGCAGTACTTTCATTTCAAACATTTCCTTTGGCTCAAAGTGAGATTAATTTGTTGACTTGGATCACATTTTTCAGTTTAGGCTTTTTTCCAGCAACAAGTTTTGTTTTTCCACATTTTAGGTGCATTCTGGAGTCTTACTCACAACATTCAATAAATGCCAGCAAAATTTTTAGTGGCACCAGCTATAGACCAAAGACCATACTATTCTTAAACTTCAGTTGCAGGCTCTGAATTCTTATTTTAGGAGGTGAATAATGGCTTCTCTCCCCCCAGGTGGCTGAATCAACATGGAAGGGCCCTTCAGCCCCTGCCAAGATCAAACCTAACTCCTGCTAGACCCTACCAGCACTCTGACCAGCTGCGGTGCCAGTCCTCCCATATCTACTCTTGGCAACAGTGATGGCTTTTCCTCTCTGATTTTCTGCTCTTTCTGGCACACAAACTTTCTATATCTAGGTCCACATCAGGCAAAAATGCAAACATTTTATTCTCGGTTTCTTTAGTACTACTTCTTCCCTCCTTCCCCCATGTTCTGTCCAGTGTGATCAGCTTTCTTTTCTTTTCCATGTCCAACTGCACTCATGGCAGGGAATGCATTCTATAGCCATTACAACAGTGACTGTTACCCCAGCACCCAGACCACTGGCCCTTTAGCCACTCTCTCCCTTAAACAACCTGAGGGCATTACCTCTAAAAAGACTGTGGAGTTCCTTTCCATCTTTGTCAAGTAGGAAGATCAGTATTTTTAAATCTCTACACTCAATCTTAAGTCACTAAAGAAGGGACCAGTACGGGAACAATTTGTTTCTTCAGGAAAATCCTTTGTGACTTCGTAAGTCATTTTACTGCCTGAGAGTTTCACATTTTTAGGCCAAAGGGCGCTGTGGCTCTTTCTGTGACTACTGATTTCCCTTTAAGGTCACTCACTTAAGGCTTTATTTCATTCATAACAATTGTCAAATGCAAATTGGTTAAGTAATTGTTAATAACAGGAATCCTTGGACATTTAATTTCTTGCACAAGATCTGGTGGTCTACTGTAGATCTAAGGTCTCCTTCTCCATGAAATGTGACATCCATGTAGGCTGATTGATAGTCTGCAGGTTAACAAGTGAATATTTGCTCAACAGACTGCATACCCACAGGGTTACAAAGTTGATTCATGTTATCCCTCTTCTACTTAATGATAGAATAGGAAAGAGAGCAGTGCAAATTGCTCCCTGTGGATATTTCAGTGTGTAACCTTAAAAAGAAAGTGAAATGAAGAGGAGGAGGAGTTCATCTTATCTGAAGAAAAAGACTAATACAAAAGAAACTGACAAAACATTCAGATTTTAAAAGCTGTGTCTGCTCAGGCATTAAGAGCTAATGGAAATTTGCAGCAGATGCTCCAATTTTCCCTGAACATTTATGTAAGTACCTCATTTTAGAGGCTGCATACATTTGGGGATAAGTACAGAAATGGCAGCTATAAAACAGATATGACAACATAAAATACATTAAGAAACACCTGAAAAACCAGTTTGAGTCCACATGGCAGAATCAATATACAAGTTAAGTCTCGTTAAAACAAAAGTCTCTGTTAGAAAGGTTAGATAAACAGTTCATAATAGAGTATACACAGGGACGGAGTTAAGCTGACCTTAAGGCCAACCTTTTAAATTTTCACAAAAATTTCACTTAGGCCACCCATGTGCACATATATATGGGTTTCCATGTCAAGTGAAGTAAAATTTGGGGGGAAAAAAAAAAAGAGATGAAAATAAGGAGTACAAATACAATCCCAGTGGCTCAATAATGACGACAACATGGATTATGAACATCTGCATACTATCCATGGCCTTCAAGAGATCAATGTAAATGCAACTTTAAAAATTGACTATGGTCAAGGAGGTGGGGGAGGGAAGGGGGGATACAGTAGGATTGGTAAATTTTGTAACTGAAGTTGAGTGATGAGTATCTAGGAATCCCTTATAGTATTCTTTCTACTGTGTATATGTTTAAAACTTTTCATAATAAAAAGTTATAGTAAAAATTGTTATGTACAAGGCATTAAGCAAAATACAGTATGGAAAAAAAAATCACAGTACTCATGGTTTAAAACTGGGTTGACTGGATAGGACAAACATGTTTAGAAGTTAGAAAGAATTAACAGCTTTTAAGTAATGAAACAGTATACAAGGTAAAACAGTCGGAAGGCAACAGTCAATGACCAAATCCTAATAAGAACTGAAGAGCTAATTTTGGTCTAGGAAGGTAAGAAAAGACTTTTTGAAGAGGTAAGAGGTGCACTGTATTCCAAAAGACGGCTATGCCAGATGTCAACCATTTGCCCCTCTGGGCTCACTGTCTCCTTTTCTCCACTGTGCTCTCTTCCCCAGGAGGTATTACATCATTAGACTCCCGTGCCCTCTGGTTTCTGGTTGCCAATGGGGAGCCATGACAGGCGATCAGAGGGAGGTAGCAGAGTGAGATCAGGATATTCATGTCCTTGATTCCCTCCCTCTAGGTCACCTGGGATTGGCCATGTTCCTCAATGGAAGGCCATTCTCTCTAGGCGAGGGGGCTCTACAAGACTCTCCTGGTTCTGGTACCTCTTCCTTCTCCTGATGTTGCTAGCTTCAAGTAACTGCACTGTCCCTGTGGTTTGCCGATACAAGTCCTACATCTTTATTAAGAGTAACTTTGTAAACACATCCTCCTTGAATTGTCCTAATTAGAGTGCTTCAGTTGCTCTTCTGGAATTCTGTTAACACAAGGGTAAGACCGACAAGGAAAACAGCCACAACATTATTATATTTTCATAAATGAGAATAAACCTGCTATCTAGTGGTTAGAGAAAAGATCAATATGGCTGAACGGGAAAGGTTTACAGAAAGAGGAAAGACTGGAGGCATCACCAAAGTACGGAGCTTCTTGTTTGGAATCTTTAGACATAACAACATTAGACAAAATATACCAAATTGTTACAAATAAGTAAATATAAGTTGTATCCCCAACCAGAAAAGTTCAACAATCCTTCCCACCCAGTCTCAAATCTTTCCTAGACAACAGGACAGGTTTCCCCGGCTCTCTGAAAGTAGAACCTTCCTATGAAATCTTTTAGAAGCCGAAATGATGTAAAGTGCATAAGGAATTACCATTAATTTATATGGAAGAAGTTTTGCGTGTTCCCCAAACCAATAAATAACCTCTCTTAGGCTTTCCTGATACCTCAGGACACACCTTGCTAAAGAACGCACAAAATAAATCAAGATAAAGCACAGATGCTCACAGACACAGTTCGAAGCTGTGCCGCCTTGATGCTGAGATGCTGAGCGCAGTTCCCGGGCAGGGAAGGAGCTTGGCGGGGCCACTCTTGCCGCTTGGGGTATGTGCTGCCTCTATTAATGGCTCACTGCAAAACAAAGATTGAAAACTACTTTCACTTTTTGTCTTTTTTTTGTATAAGTGAAATCTTTGGGTTTCTTTCAGTACTTTCAGTTAGAGAAAGTAGGTACTATTGTGGGTCTTTCATAAAAGCAAAGTGGCAGAAAGCAAACTGAAAAGTGGGGGAGACCTGTATTCCACAGGCAAAAGCTTATAATTAATGTCTTTCCCAAGAAAAGAACCAAATTATTTCAGTTATCTTTCTTTCCTTATAATTTACTACTTGGTTTCTTTGTACATCTAATTAGTTCCTTTCAGTTCCAGAGTAGGGTTAGGATAAGTAAAATCAAGTTGAACAATTCCTGTGAGCCTGAGGGGGACTGGAGAAAGGCTGTCATTTTCTGTGCGTGTGCAAAGGCAGTTTGCTATTTTATAAAGAAACTTTTCTTTCAAATGAAGAATTTGTTATTTTCCAACTAGACAAAGATTGTGTGAAGTATGGCCAATTTCCCATTCTTCTAGATTATCCCAATTCTAAAATACAAACCATTTTGCTCCAGCCAAATGGCAGAAGTTTCTGATCTAGAATACCCTGTTAGTTGCGGGACCTTAGGCAAGTCACTGTTTCTGTGGGTTTTATTCAGATTCCTCAGATGTAAAACAAGAGACTGGTACTGGATGAACTTTCATGTCCCCGAATTGTAAACTGTCTATAAAAAATTACCTCGAGATTGCTTACACATTATTTATAGATTTATCTTACTGTCAGCTATAATTTATTTGAATCAAAATCTCCTTAGCTTCATCTGATTAATTGCCACTAAGAAAAAACAGTATAAATATCACAAGTACATGAATTTCATAATCTAAAATTTCTTAGCTGGCATCTAGCCTGAGAGAATATTCTAATTTGGCAGCCACGGTGAAGACATAAGGTCTAACTAACATTAACCAATATTAAGATTTAACATTTATTGGGCACCTATAATGTGCCAAGCACAGTGCTGGAGACTACAAAAATAAGTAAGAAGAAATCCTTGCCCTTGAAGTGCTCACCATCCAGGGGGCAGTGCCTATGTAGACTTTGTGTATTATTCATGTTATTTCTGGTAATAGTAGCCTCTTTTTTGCAGGTAAGGAATCTGAGGCTCACAGATGTAAAGTAGTAACTGGCTTAAGAATTGGAATCCAGGCCTATCTGATTCTAAATCCCCTTTCTTAATACACCAATTTCCCTCTTACATCTCAGCGAGAACAAATATGTATAAAGAATCAATAATGAAAAGAATAACAGCCCCTTACAGCTAGGTTGTATCAAACGTGTTAGCGTGTTTGATCTTCATAACGCTTTGGAACAGGCCAGGGGGGTGTTACACAATTTTGCACATAAGGAAACAGTGTGGTTTAAGCGACTTACCCAAGGTTACATGGCTGTTAAGTGGCAGAGCCAATGTCTTTCAAATCAATTCCTGAAATTAACACAGTCCCTTGGATCAATCTTCAGAATTCAGCTGTGGCCAAGAATGAAAGTATATAGTATCAAACATTTCTCTTTCTTGGTGAAACAAAGTAATGATTTCTTTTGGCAGTGAAAAATTTCCCAATATTCTATGTCAAAAAGAAATTCAGAGGAATGTTCATGCAACCCAATCATGTGATGCAAATTTACATAATTTCTCTAACAAGAAGACTATGATTTTGCACAAGTTAGAAAAAAACTGCTCTGGAAACTTCTCCCAATAATTGTGTATTTTGTTTTAGCTCAGAATTTAACTAATTGACTCAAAATACTATTGGTTTTACTGATATCACTTTCTAATGAATAAGGAACAATAAACTGTATATTACTATTTTAATCCTAACCAAAAATAAATCTAAAGGATGATTCTGCAAACTTCAAACAGTTCTGCAAGCACAGTGGGCATGAAAAGAGAAGACACAGTAGACTGACCTATATATCTTCTAATGCAGTTTCCTGCCCTGGTCTTACATTTTTTGCTACTGTTCTTATACTAGCTAGGCTGAATCTCAAAAATCAAATAATGCCTATTCGTTTCTCCTAGAACGCAGCTACCTTATCGATTATGGTTAATAGTTCGTTGCCAGGGCAGAAAGCACGTCTTTGGTCCTTCCCTGAAGTTAATTTTAAACGAGTTAGTGAGGTAAAGAAATGAACGGCCAGGCTTTCTCTTTTAATCAATAACGCAACCCATACACTGAGTCAAGGCAGAGTACTGAAGAAAGTACAAGCTCAAGGAGGTGATAAATCCAGTAATTGCCTGATAAAAGAGATGCAGACTGAGAGTAAATTACAACCCACCGCAGTAACTAAAAAGATCGCCTACGGGTTGGGATGATGGCCTCCGCCTAATTAATCATCCAGGCCTTCCACACAAACCATTCCCTCCGGATGCCCGCAGGTCTTAAAAGGTGGGAGCTTTTCCCACTGATCTCAGTGATCTCTGGGGACACCAGTTCACCGAAAAGGTTCGTAATAGGGGCAGAAGGCTAGGCTTTCCTGTACTTGCTTTTTCTACACCAAGAATTGGCTAAAGGGCTGGGGAGATGGGGCGTGAGAAAAGTAATCAGGAGATGCGGTGAGGACACCGTCGTGAGCTTTATCCCGGCTGGCCTAAAGCAGTTTCACATCTGCAGAAGGGAAGGAAGCAACCAACGCCTCGCAGGCCCGCCTGCAGACCAGGCTGGTGACAGTATGCGGAGAGCGGCAGGTTTCCCCCCCACCCCCCACGGCAGGGCAAGCCCGGGGTCTCCGCAGGCCTTGCTGTGGGCGGCGCGGAGCGCTGGAAGAGGACGCGGAACTTGGGGCATGTGGCGAGCACCGGGCGGTGTTAGCCCGCTGAAGAGGAAGCGGGCGCCGGTAGAGGCCTGAGGGGAGGACGCACATGGCCGGCGGCGGCGCTACCTGCGGGCGGAGGGGCGGCCCCGGGGCGCGGTACCTGCGGTCGGGCGGCGGCTGCTGCTTCCGCGAGCCTCCTTTGGCCGGCCAGGAGCCCGGCCGTGCCCTCGCCCTCGTCCTCGCCCACCCCTCTCCCGGCTCTTTTCCCTCTTTTCCCCCGCTTTTCCCCTCCTCATCCGGAGCTCCAAAATGGCGGCGCTGGGGACGGATCACGTGAGCCGCGGGCAGGTCAGGTGACCCGAGTGGCGGGCGGCGGGGCGGGGCGATGCTCAGGCCCCGCCCACGGGCATCCTAGGGCACTCCGGCTGGGCGGGCGCGAGGAAGGAACCCTGGCGGGTCGGCGTAGCCTCGGTCCCGGGTGGGTTCGGGTCTGGGTCGTCGGCCTCCCAAGGCGTGTACGTTGTCCTCTCAGTGGTCGCCTAGGCCTGGAAGTCGGTGTGTCTTCCCACGTCGCTCCTATCTGCTGTGGGCTAGCTTCATCACTCCGTCTCCTCCCTAACTGGCTTTTCACCATGAGCACTGGCACTCTTTTCAGCCCTATGCTTATGAATTTGTACCTGCGCTTATTGGACTATGTTTTTTTGTGGTATTCTTGGCTAAAATGGAGAGGTCCCAGCTAGGTTTGTGGCTGGACTTAAGGTGTGACTGGTGAGGGGCAGGGCTAGCCCTGGGTAATCTATTTGCTTGAAAGACAGAAGATTTTCAGGGAAAGAATTCATCGTAGGGGTTATGGCCTGACTTGGTAGCTCCACACGGTAACACAACCTCAGTGTTTCTGAGGGCACCATGGTGTTTGTCATTTGGCTCTGTTTTTATTCGTGACATATACACCAGGGTTATAAGCAGCCTTTTTTTGTTCCCCTGCGAACAGAGTAAAATACAAAGGGAGTGAAGCATTTCATCCAACTTCACAGAGAATGCTGGACTGTTTTGGTACATTAGGAACTGCACAGCAGGGTGTTTGGGTCTGGACTCAGTAGGTGGGCCAGGAGAAGTAGGAAGGGAGCAAACCTAAGATTCCCTGCACAGTAATGGATTGGGCTTGTTCATTGAGATAGCCCTTGGGGACTTCCAGATATATTTAGAAGTCTTTGCAGCAGGCTGGGCTCTCAATTATCAAGTGGGAGAAATATCTAGCAAAACTTAGGAACCTTTCAGACAGGTCAGTAATTCTCCTTACTGTATCTCAGGATACAAATTCACCTGAATTGGGGGGGTTAGGAAACCAGGAAAGTTAGATTTCGGCTAATCTACAGACTCCTTTGCCAGTTGGACCAAATAGCTAAGAAGAAGGAAAAATAAAGTGTTGAACAGTTTTTTTCAAGAAAAGAGATTGAGCAGGAGATGACCCTGGA
Source organism: Phoca vitulina (assembly GCF_004348235.1). Lineage (NCBI taxonomy): Eukaryota > Metazoa > Chordata > Mammalia > Carnivora > Phocidae > Phoca > Phoca vitulina. The sequence continues at coordinate 3,369,357 of NW_022589761.1, read as the reverse complement.
AGAGGGGAAGGAAAAAAAAATAAGGAAAACCAGAAATACATGAAAAGGAGAAAGCGAGAACAAACAATGTGCAAATTTCTTTCCTTTTTTTGCGCTATATGAATAATCCTAGTTTATAGCTATCTGAAGAGAAAATTTAGTAATAACTGTAATGTACATGAATCTGAAAGTGGATAGAAGTCAGAGAATTATTTGATCAGGAAAGAGGGCAAAAACAAAGTGGAGAAATTGTGATCTGGGGAAAATAAGGGACTTCTCAACAAGAGAAAGAAGATAAGTTTATCTGTCTGAAGTTTCTGTGGAATTCTGAAGAATTCTGTGGAATACACCATTATTTTCCAACATCCCTCTTGCAGGACAACGTTAGATAAAACTTCCCGGCCCTCCTCCTGGCTCAGAGGTGTGGCCTGTGACTGGTCCTGGCTCATGAATTGTGTGTGGTGGAGGTGTCATCTCCATCCTGGAGCATTTGATCGCCAGTGACGTTGCTTCCAGAGTACTGTCTTCCTGCTGACTTGATGACTGGCAATGTTCAAAATGGTGGCCATCCTGTCAGCCCCCATCTTAGAGTAGCAACGGTGAGCCAAGCCCCCAGCTGTCCCACCATGGATATGAAGGGTGAGGAAGTCACTGACCCTTGGAGCTGTTTGTTACTGCAGCATGGCATGGCCCCTGCTGACTGACATTCCTCCTCCCTACACTGATATAACAGGAAGAGGCAGAACCAATAGAAAGAAACCAGTCAGATAGTGATGTTAATGAATTAGAACCTTCATTCCTGAAGACAGAGAAGGTAGAAGACCCAGAACCAATAGGAAAACAGTAGCAACTTCAAAAAGCCGGTGGAGCAAAACCTCAGTATTTTTCTTTCCTGTACGAGAGTTCTCCAGAGAATTACAGTAAATATTTTTTTTTAATTTTTTATTGTTATGTTAATCCCCATACATTACATCATTAGTTTTAGATATAGTGTTCCATGATTCATTGTTTGTGCATAACACCCAGTGCTCCATGCAGAACGTGCCCTCCCCAATACCCATCACCAGGCTAACCCATCCTCCCACCCCCCTCCCCTCTAGAACCCTCAGTTTGTTTTTCAGAGTCCATTGTCTCTCATGGTTCTTCTCCCCCTCCTATTTCCCCCCCCTTCATTCTTCCCCTCCTGCTACATTCTTCTTCTTTTTTTCTTTCTTAACATATATTGCATTATTTGTTTCAGAGGTACAGATCTGAGATACAGTAAATATTTTTAAGTCAGAGGAATGCAGAGACACTCAGATGTAGTGAATGTCTTTGAGCCACTGAATTTGTGGTCATCCCACTGAACTCTTCTGAGCACCTTCCACTTGCCACAGAATGTTATTTATCATGATTTAATTAACTGATCATAGTAAGATTTAGTGTCACAGATAGGAAATTTGCTTACTCAGTTCTCTTGCATCTACTCACTGGAATCTGATTCTGTCTCCAGATGAGAGATGGCTGGATCCCTATCTCCACGTATCTCATTATTCCACTTTGTGATCATTAATTAGTGGATGAGGTTAAAAGTTTTGCTTCTACAAGTATCATGGGTCTGTATCTTCTAAAATGACCAGGGAGTCTGATAATACGTGGCATGTGCTTGACGACTTCAACAAGAACACTGTTTAAATTTTGGGAACGCTAAGGGCAGTGCAGTGAGCAAGTTGCCACGGTGATGACTGGTTGTAAACTGAATGAGACACTGAACCAGTCGAAACTTGAGAAGACCAACTTGTTCCCAGCCACGATACTTATAAAGGACACCTTGTCTTTGGTGTAATAAGATTAGATTAGATTTCTTTTGACAGGATTAATCATGTAAGTCTTTGGCACAGCACGGAAAATTGGAGGAGACATGTTAGCCTGCATTTCTTTTAGTTGTAATTTTTATCTTGACCTTTAAAAAAATATCCTTTGAATATACTGCCTCAAAAAAGGAAAGATGGTCGAGGGGTGGCAGGAGGGGGGAGGGGGACTAAAAGGAGAGAAAAAAAAGAAGAGTAGTGGTGTGAACTGAGAAGATAAACACAAACATTTCCCTCGACTTTCTGTTTAGCTCCAGTGGGACTGTGAGCAGGTGGGCTCCATCTTTCTGATGTTTTTTCATCCTGCCTGTAAAACAAGAAGTTCATTCAATTTATCTTTTTTTTTTGAGCTTCAGATGTCTGGTATATGGAAGTACAGAGTTTAATTATAGGAGCCCTCCAGATTCAAAATGGGACTTTATCATTAAGAATAATGGCAAGGCTTGATTTTATTAATGAATGAAAGGATTGCTTGATGTAAGTCAGAAGGCATGTAAGATTAAAAGACATGATATATTATTATACATACAGCTGTCAGTAATAAATTAACATTAGCTCTAGGTTCCTTACACTTTGCATCCTGAATATACACCTAGAAATACTTCATAATTACAGTTCAGATCTCGAGAATCATCATAAATTATCTATCTGTCATTCATTCTCTGCTAAAAGCCACAGACCTACATTATTTCCGCAGCGCATTGACATCTAAAATCTCTGGTGCTACGAGGCCCACATATTAATATATTTCTTACCGAGGACCTGAATAAAGCCAGAAGGCTACCCAATGGCCAGTGATGGCTAGGACGGATTGGAGGGGGCACCTGTTGTGAGAGTTAGGGGCTACTCCAGCTAACATTGCTCATACTTACTTTCAGCTCAGCTGTTTGGGGTCTGAGCCACCGACTGGTTTAGAAGAGGCCTGCGAGGAGCTCAGACCGTCCTAGCATCTAAGGCAGCCTCGCATTCCAGGTGGTGATGGAATTCTGTGTAGGCTTCCCTTAGCCCCTGGGACTGGCTTGTATGCAGGACCTGGGAATAAGGACAGGAATCCATGGTGGGGACATCTAGTGGCTTACCTGGAAGGTGCAGTCAAGCCACAGAGCACTCCCGTGGGAAGTGGGACATTAGCCTTGTCCAGCTCACCCAGGTCCGACCTCTGGGCCCCAAATCAGCCTACGAGTTTGGTTTCTGGCAGAGATTCCCTGAATTCATGTTGATTTATGGTTGGGATCCAGGAAAGGCAACAGCAGGCTGGGAGTGGAGGTGAAGAGGGGCTGCTTTTGAGGACGTCGGGAGGCTCCTTCCAGTCTGGTCTGCATATGCACAGGCTGGTGCGGCGGCACAGCGTGGCTCAGTGGAGCTGCCGCGGAGCAGGGAGCTCGCCTCCGCCAGACTGTCTCTCTGCTTCAACGCAGACTGGTTATTGGAACGCTCAAGCAATTTTCAGTCGTCTTTGTCAATAAAGTCAGTCTCTTTTCCACAAGGGGAATGAAAATGAGATTCTGAGGCCTCCGGAGGGCTGTCTCCTTTGGTCACTTTATCTGCCCGGGAGCCTCAGCTGAGGTGGGTGGCAGCTATTTGCAATGTCCAAAACCCCGCTGACAGGTAATACCACCTGCTTCTGAGCAGGACAACGTGATTATAATAGGATACTGTTAAATTCTTCTCAGAGAAGCGATTTCCTTAACGCAGTGACCTTTATTGATGAGAGGGGCAGAGGAAGAAAATGAAAAGAAGGAGAAGAAGATGAAGAAGGACACTAAGAGGAAAAGTAACTGCTAATCAAACCAGGAGGGCCTGGCTAAGGGGTAATCCTGTGACCGAAAAGTGTGTCCTTTGTTATTTTGACAGATCCTTTTGAGGTGATAGACTAGGAGAGGCCACTGGCATGATCATTAGCTGGCTGAGAGCTCCTCTTCTTGCTTCCTGAAGACGTCAGTAAGTGGACACCCATAGATAGCAAGTCATCCCCCTTTGAGGGTCTTCCAGCTCCAAGCTCCTCACATACCATGGAAAACCAAGCATAAAAAACATTGCTTAGTTTTTGACCTTGCGGGAGGCTTCTTTCATTGACAAAGAAACAATAGCGAGAAAGGACAGGGAAAATGTGTGTGGCTCCCAGAGATCGTCCATGCTGTGGTTTTTATGCCCTTTCTGGCCATGAAGCTCCAGCAAGTCGTAAGGTTGGGAAGGCCCAGTTGCAATCCGTTGTGTGTTGGAAGTGGCACCTCCAGAATCAGGCACGAGTGGAGTGAGCTTCCTGAGCAGGTAGCAAGACTCCCACGTCATCCACCTCTCTTGCATCCGGGCCACACGGAAGGAGATCCCCATGACCAGCTGATGGGAGGGAAAAAGCTGGCTGAGCTAAGTTTCTGAATGGATCCGTTCAGTGTGTGGAAGGAAATGGACCAACATGAATGGAGGTGTGAAGTGGGAGTGGATGCAGGGCATCTGTCTGGGTCATGGAGACAGCTCTGCCTGGTATGGGGGGCTTGCAGTGGGGAGCAGGGAGAGCTTTGGCTAGAAAGGCACACTGGGGCCGGGGCTGGCCCAGCCACAGGCAGGCATCGAGCATCTGTTGAGGGCCTTCCTGGGCCAGGGCCCTGTGTTAGGGACTCCGTTTGTCTTATTTCACACATCTTTGTGGACTGAGCTCTGTGGTCATTAATTACATATGTAATCCCTGCTTTACCATCTGTCTACCCTGGTGGAGAGTGAGTTCCAAGAGCCCAGGGAGCTTGTTAGTCTTGTTCATTGATATTCCCCCCTGGTTTAGAATAGGGCTTGGAATATAGGTACACTCAATACCCATTCATTGATTGAATGAAAAAAAGTGACTTCATTCAGCAGACACACTCCTAGGTGTGGACTTTATTTGAGGAGCTACTCGAGACCCATCTTTTGGGAAGATCCCGCATGAGATTGAGAACCAAGGGCTTGGGAGAGAGAAGAAAGACAACATCCAGTTAGGGACCTGAGAGCTGGCCTCAGAGAAGCCCTAAGAATCCAGGCTGTACCCTGGGTTTCACCCTGAACTTCAAAACCTATTAAGTGTTCACTAGCTGTGTGAGCTAGGGCAAGTTACTTAACCTCTCTGTGCCTCTGTTACTTCATCTGTAGAATGGGGATAGTGACACCTATTTCACAGGGGTGTTGAAAAGTTTAAAGGACAGAATGCATAGGAAACCCTGATACACCTGACCCCTAGTAAATGATTAGTAAACAATAAGTATTATTGTTGCAAAGGTTCAGATTGGAATGATACTAAATGGGAAGGGAGAGACAGAGACAAGGGACACTGAATGAAGAACATGTCGCATTCAAGGCAAATTGGAAACAGGGTGTGAAGTGGAGGGCCAGTGAGCATCTCTGTTCACTCAGTGCGCCCTCAGTGGGAAGCACAGACAGCTCTTGGCTCCAGCACCAATAACAGAGTCAAGCACAGAAGTCGGGGGACACACGGAAAAGAAGAGGCCAGAATCATCCAGCTACTCTAAAATCAGCTCATCAGTTGTAGAAGTTGATGTGAGCCCAGTTAGTCATGTCACATATGACTACGTGGGTTTTAAGCCTATTTTTCCTAAACGCGGATTTTCTTGGCAACGGAATGCGTGCTAACACCCTAAGATTTAGTTACATTTTGGTTAAGAAGTCCAGAAGACTTTGGACTTGGCTTTGAAAAATTGAAAGTGAATTGAATTTGCATTATTTAAGTGGCTTATTCAGATTAACACTGCTATCTCTTCAGATTTAAAATTTCAAAGACTCAAAGATTTGATATTTCAGCAGCAACAATGACATCTAGGGGTTGGTTTCTACAGGTTTAATCTTAGATATATAGCCTCTGCATTTTGAAGAATGAGGGTGCTAACATGTTGATTCAATCCAAAATGATGTTGATTCAATCCAAAATGTCTGGACTGTGTGAACTTGGCTGATGGCTAGGGCAACATTGATGGATCAGAGAAAAGAAAAATCTGGAAGTGGTTTCTGCTGTCATCTAAGAAACCTACTTTTCTTCTAAAATTGCAAAACCTCTCATTTTGCTTAATATACTCATTTATATATTCATTCCCCTCCCTGACCTTTTAACCAGAAATACGCTGTGTTCCACTTTTCCCTGTGGAAGACAGAATTGCCTTCCCTGCATGGGGAGGGGCTGGGGCCCCAGGTTTTAGCTCCTTCCAGCTTTTTCTGTTCCCATTCTTTGATGAGCCAGTGGAAGGAGTCTTTGACAGTTCACCTCATCTCTACCCTATATTTTTACCAGATTCTTTTAATATATTTTTTAAAGATTTATTTATTTATTTTAGAGAGAGAGAGAGAGAGAGAGAGAGAGAGAGAGAGTGCGTGCATAAGTGGGAGGGGCAGAGGGAGAGGCAGAGAGACTCTCAATCAGACTCTGGGCTGAGCATGGAGCCGATGCAGGGCTCAATCTCATGACTCTGGGATCATGACCTGAGCTGAAATCAAGAGTTGGATGCTTAACTGACTGTGCCACCCAGGTGCCCCATTTACCAGATTTTTTTAAGTGAGGGCTGGATCATTCTCTCGACTTTATGGCTTTAATTGTCAGGTTTTTGCAGCCTTTGGTCTGTTGTCAGTCAACTAACAGTATTGATTGAGCACCTTCTGGGTACACTCTGTGTGTGTGTGTGTGTGTGTGTGTGTGTAGTTTGCATGTGTCCTACTGGGGTTCAGGTGGGAATGAGAGGGACCTACAAGGCAATATACATAGGTTAAGCCCATGAAAAACAATTTATTTAAGGGACACCAAACATACATGTTAATAGGAAATAAATTATACATGAAAACATCTATGAACATACTGGAAAAATTCACAAATATTCAGATGATATTTAAAGTTCTTTTCAGCATGAAATTTCTGTGATTTTTGTGCAGATTAAAATTAGTACCCTGTTATACTGATGCATGATAATGCTGGTGTCAGCACAAGAATTATAGTTTTTTTTTTTTATGTTCTAGTGAAAGTAATGTCAGATAGAACCCATCTCCATGGTTGAGTATGAGTTGACCCTCAATGTTACCAAGCTGTGAGGGTCGTTTCTGGTTTGCAGAACTGTACAGGGTGGCCTGAGGGTAGTGAGTCCTAACTGTCCCCCTGTGGGGATACAATGCCCCACCCGCCATTTAACTTTCTGATGATGTGAAGATGGGCCAGAAAACCCTTTCTGTTTCAACCCTTGCTGTTGACCTTTTCTTTTCTCTCTTAGTGTCTCCACTGCGTTTCCTGCCTTAAGTGAGTAGAGTGAACAGAAGTGATGCATTCCCTGGGCTGTCAGTGGAACCTTCTGACAGTCCTTGGCTCTTTTCCTTTCCGGCGGTGCCCTAGATCTCCAACGGCTTCTAACAAAGATCCAGACCTTTATCCAGCCTTGGGGATCCGACCTGATGTTCCCGGCCGCTGCCCCAGCCTCAGTCCCTCACAGCCCCCCATTCTCAGGGGTGTTTTTTGGTTTCCCAGCTGCACCAAGCCTGGTGTCCTCCTACCTCTTCCCTGTCCTCTCCTGGTCTTGGCAAAGAGCCAGTGTCTCAGGCAAGCCTTCCCTGACCTCCATGACCAGGTGAAATGCATTTGCCCTCTCTTTGGTGCCTCGTGCCCTTTGACTGCAGCTCTTACCATAGCTATAGTTGATCTGTGTGGATATTGCGTTCACGTCAACCCCCTTCCATAAATGGCAAATTCTGTGAGGTCATCTGACGTGTTGGTGTGGTGCCTGGTGCTAGTAGATGCCAATGAAGAAACAATGAATGAATGAATGAATAAGTGAATGAATGATGAGTGTAGTGGAGTCTGTCTTAGGTGACTGAGATTCTTGTGCTTTGGGTTTCTCAGCCCATTTTGATTTAAATGAACACTTCACATTACGTTACCGGGCCTCAATGTTGAGTATAGAAGGTTCCAGTTCTTTCAGTAGTCTCATTAATCAAAGGTCCTCCTGCACATTAATGCTGAATGATGTAGAAGAAAAGGGCCCCTGGTATGGACAGTTTTGCATCGATGGGGAAATTCGTCTGTGTTAGCTGAGCATTCTCGTAATCCAAACCCAGGCAGAGCCCCAGATGGGCTTGCTTTCTCAGCTCTAGGGAAGAACTGCATTCCACTCCCTCACAGAAAGAATTTTCTGAATCATTTGCCTTGCTATCCTCAGGTTAAGTATAGTCTTGATGTTTAATCTATAAGGGAAAGATTACCAAGTGACATCTTGATTTGGAGCAGAGGTTTGTAATTTGTAATCTAGTTTGAATGAAAAATAGGAGTCAGCTCAAGGAAATGTAGTGTTAGTGCCCAGAGACTTCCCTTGGGGTATCTTTCTAATTATTTTTTTGTATTTATCCTAGATTTTAGAGTCAAGAGAAATGGCATAACAGGGAGCTCCGAGTCTGGGCTGGACTGCCTACATCTCCTCCCTGACTCCATCACTTACTTAGTTGTGTGACCTTGGGCACATCACTTTACTTCTCTGTGCCCCAATTCCTGACCTTTGAATAGTGCCCCTGCAGAAAGCCCTATTTCCATGTTGGCTATGATTATTCCTTGAGAAGTGGGAGGAGATGTGCTTTTGCCTATTCTGATGCATGGATTAGATTTGTGGTTTGCAAGCTCTCTCATTCACTTGGGTAAGTTCTAAAGCATCTAAGGTGTACGCGATGCTGAGTAAGATGCTAAGGGGAGCATCCCTGCTTTCAGGGACATTATCTAGTTGAAGAGAGGAGGACCCTCTCAGCACAACCTCTGAGCAGAATATATCGTCTCCATTTATTCATTCAACGAATACTTCTTGGGTGAATCTACTGTGTGTCAGGGGCTGTGCTAGGCACTAGGAACATGGCGGCGGGAAGGGCAGACCAAATCTCTACTCTTGTGGACCTTGGAATTGAGTGAGGGAGATGGAAGCAGACAGGTAATCAGGCAGACCAGTAAGTAGCATGGCCACAGCACGAGGAAGGGGAGAGAGCAGTGGGAGTGTAGAAGGCACGGGGAGTGGGAGTCAGTCACTGTTTTTGAGAAATGGGGTGTTCATGAGGGGCTGCCCGGAGGAAGACCAGAAGGATGAAATCCAGGAATTGGGGGACCGCAAAGTGAAAGAGCCCAGGCTGAGCTACACCCAGCTCCGGAAGGCCGAGAGGCAACCCAGCGAGTCTTAAAGAAAATTACAGGCATGTCTGCTCGTGCGGTCCGCCCTCACTTTTGTGAAGGGTGTTGTGGGGGCTGCAAGAGGTGCCTACAGCTCAGGCCCTGGTGCCCAGCACTGGCCAGTTTCTGCAGCTGGTGCCATATCAAGCTAAACCCCTTCTCCTCTCCCTTTTGGTATTGGGAGGCTGAAGCAGGTGTGTGATGCCAGTTGAGAGCCCAAGAGCAAATGGGATTTTAAAGTTGTTAGGGCGTTTTGGCATCCAGTTCCCCGAGATGAACAAAGTGTCTTGTCTGGTAATTGCAATTAATGGCTCTGCTATTCAAGCATATCCGTCAATAAATCTCCTCTAATAACCGATTGGGCACAGTCGTTGCCATAGTTATGTCTCTAAATTGAGCCCGGGGTAGTTGGCCACGACATGGACCTTCCTAGGGTCAGGCCTACTTCCTGACTGTATGACTCCATATCCCAGGAATTAAAGTTACCCTCCAAATGCTTGGCTTTGAGCCAGCTGAAAGACACACTCAGCCCCTCGCCTTAACTGCCTGGAGATTTCCTGTAAGTCTCTTAAATGCTGAATAAAAGTCTTCAAAACCCCACAACGTCAACAGTTGCAGTAATTAGTCCTGTCCAATCCACTTTTGTGCAAGGCTGGGATGTAGTCAGCAGGGGGCCCACACGTCAGATCTGTGATCCGCAGTGTTATTTATGACAGGCCTCACCTTGGATTTCCTGGCTGATGGGGTCAGTGCCTCACTAAGGAGTCCTTGACTTCAGTTCCTCCCTTCTAGAGAATTCCTTCCCTCAACCCCAAGTTCTGTCTTCAGGAGCCTTTCCCTTCTCCCAGGGACCCTAATTCCACAGTCACCACGCTGGCTCACTTGGTTAAGGGCTCAGCTTCCTGAGACCAGATCTGCTCCCTTTCCTCCTCAACCCATGCCAGGTCTCGTGTCCTCAGGAGATCTTGGATTTCTAGAATGCCATCTTGAAACCAAGTTGGGAACACCTAATGAGGTGGGGGTATTTTTAAATGTATCTATTTATATATTTGAGTTGATTGCAGGTAATTACACAGAAGATGGAGGAAGGGATCTGGAAACAAAAATACTCAGTAAAATGGCCTCGCTTAATTCCTATCTGTGTAGAACCCCGGGAAGGGGAGGGAGGGAGGGAGGGAGGGAAGACAATGGAAGCTTCTTTCCTGACTCTGGCGGGGCCCAGGCTTGACTTAAGCTTTCCAAACTCTTGTTTCCATTTCTTTCCATTTTCACTTCCTTCTCTGCCTTCACCGTTTATCTCAGAATGAATGCTAGAGACTTTTGAAGCCGAAGGACCTCAGGCATGTGAAGGACAGTGAGGTGGGGCCACCGTGGGGGATCACAGAGTAGATGTGAGCCCAGGTCCCGCACCACCTTCCTTCCTGGTGGGTCCCTTTCACACGGTGCAGCAGGGTTAAGCGTGTTCCTCTTTTCTCCATGTGTTTCTGTGAGGACAGGGGAGGGGGATTTCCATACGGCATCCCTTTTTATATAACCCCTGTTTATCGTTTCGCCTCTAACTTTTCCATAACCTCTGGATACAAAAAAAACCCTGACGGTGTCTTTTCAAAATGGGTAAAGTTTGTAAAATTCACTGGGTCAGTGCAGGAACACTCCCGATCTTTTAAACCGTAGCATTTCAAATTATCACCAAAAGAAAGCTAACCAGCCCACATGTGGGTCTGGATGGGAAACGGGCATGCTTTTAAAATGCTGCCGCTCCGTGGCTTAGTGTTTTGATGGATGTTTGATGAAATTTGAATGATTAAACAATGTCAAATAGAATTCAGGCTTCCCTATTAATGATTTGTCATTGAAAGGAGTTTTAAAAATAGCAAGAGGTTTGTTTTCATAAAAGAAGGAAAAGGGAAAGGCAAATTAAATCCAATAAAGGCATGAAGCTCAACAGCTGGAGACACCCACTTCCTTTCTTTGCCTCCCTCTCTCTAAGCTAGGCCCTCCACACTACCTTTACTGAGCTTCAATGCAGCCAGCCAGTTAGTACTGGGTGACCCCAGTCCATATCCGAGAACTAGCAGGTGGACTCCCCACCCCATTGCCTTCTCCCAGACTATGGAATATCTCCAGGTTTCCAGACTCCATCCCAAATGTGTTTCTTCTGCATCCTGGCCAGTGCTGTTTAGTGGGCAGATAGAGAGTTCATCGTTGTGGTACCTGGGCGTAGGGAAGGAGCTGAATGCCCACAATTCTCTGCTGAACTTTGAGTTCCAGTAGAGGGCAGATGGCTGCTGGGGCTGTTCACTGCAATGCTGCTTCTTCACGCTGTGTACCTCGAGTGCACACAGCGTGGACCTGGCAAGCCCAGCCACGTGCTGGCACCAGGAGCAGGAGGGCTGGCTCTCATCCTCCTCAAGTTGGGGACTATGGGGGCAGAGGATCCCTAGAAAGAGACAGACAGAACCCAAGGAATCACAGAGAAATTGAAATGAGAATTATCTAAAGGGTCAGAGGAGACTGAAAGGTATGAGGAGACCAGAGAAGAAATGCAGGTTTGGACTGGATCAAAGCAGGGAAACCAGCAAGCCCCTGGCCCCAGCGCACCTTCCCTTAACCGCCCTTCCCTCGGGGCTCCCTTCTTCCCTCCCTCCTCCCCTGGGGGCCTCCTTTGTCTTTCCTCACTGGTTTTGATTTTCCCTTTGAAAGGCAATCCAAAGCAGCTTTTAAAACATTTTATTTTTATTTACACATTTCAAGTAGTTAATACATATATACAGTATAAAATTCAAGACAAAATGGGTATACAGTGAAAATCGTCTCCCCTGCTCCTGTTACTAGCCCCCCAACTCTTCCACGAGGGAACCATTGTTAATGGTTTATTGTATTTTTTACAAAGAGATTCTAGGCAAATACATACACACAAAGCATACGATACACACTATTTTGCACATTGCTTTTTTTTCCCTCTACTCAACCATATGATGTTGGAAATCATGCCATATTGGTATGTATAGAGCTGCCTTGTTGATCTTAAAGACTGCACAATGTTCTATTTTATGGATTTACTATAATTTACTTTACAAGTCTTCTGTTGATGGACGTTTAGTTTGTTTCCGATCTTTTGCTGTAATAAATTTCCTTGTACAGACATCTTTGTGTCCATGTCTGTATATATCTGAAAAATAAATTTTTAGAAAGGGGATTGCTGGTCAGAGGGTACATGCAGTTTAAGATTTGAAAAATATCACCACATTTCCCTCTCTTCTAATTTACATACCACCTTGCCAAACCAGTGTGATCAAAAGTTGATCTTTGACAATCTGTTAGGCAAAACATATATCTCTCTGAGTGAGTCGGCTCATTGGCATTTCCTTCTCTGTAAACTGTTTGTTCATGCTAAGGGTAGTTTTGATAAATCCATTTGGAAGAGACTCAGGTTCATAGAGGTCACCAGCTGGGAAAGATTTAAGAAGGAGAGGAAAAGAGCCAAGTGAGCTTTATGGAAGAAAAATAAACTCCAGGACTATTTCTTTTTCTAAAGAAACCACTGTGTCTGGATTATGCCCCATCAATATGCCCGTTATGCACAGATGCCTCTACAGTTTGATGAATTGACATTTCTTCCCCTGGACTGTGATAGAAGAGCCTTTCCTCTTGCAGACCTGGTACTCACAATGGCATCCTCCCATTCCTGGAGCTGTTTCCATTGCAAATGGCATATAAAACCCATTGTTTCATTGCAAATATAAGTTTAGATTTACTGTGACATGACCACAATGTGATATTTTCATCCCTAAAGCCCTCAGTTACTTACTTGCTTTAGTGCATTGGACTGAAGTGAGCCACCTCATTTTCAGTGAGTGACCTTGAGGTGGCAGCAACATTACATTCAATTCTGTGAAGCACCAAGTCCATTACAAAGTGAAAGTAAAAATTGCAATAAATCAGAATAATACTGATTGTTATAATTTTATTATTGGAGCATTAAGTCAATAAAACTTATCTGAAATGTCATTTGCATTGTACACAATTTTTACTAGTTATCCAGTATGTCTTAAAAGCATGTTTAAAACAACAAAATGAAGAAATTGGTGATAAATTGTGCACAAGCTGGGATTTGTCTCCTGCTCTGGTAAAACTAAATTCTCTTTTGATTCCTTGAATTGTCAAGTATTCTTTTTTAGACTTGAACTATAGTGTAATGCCTTAAGTCTGCCCAACTGTATTTAGGTCCCTATTGTCTGATGACTTATTTTCCTGCAGGTGTCTGGCTCTTTTTCATTTATGATTTTATATAGGAAGGTCATCTAATATATGGTATCCTTTCGGGAAAGGAGAATGTGGTTGTTTTTTTAAATAATGAGGAATAATGAAACTTGTTTATGAAGGAAGTCAGAAAAATTTATTGAAGAATCACTATAAGAGAAACATGCAAATTAAAAAAAGCTGCTAAATAGCATATTCATTACCAGGGAGTTTCCAAATAATGAAATAGTTGTGTAAAAGGCAGGATATTAGGTGATACACTATTGCTTGTATCAGGTACAATACATGATTACTATGCATTTTAGTCTTGTCAATTGCTATTAGGTTATCATAGTATTACTGTGTAATTACTTAAGATGCAAGACACTAAGAATGTTTGGGCCTATGTTTTTGCAACTTTTTTTTTTTCATTTTTATGCCGTGGATTATATAACTGACATATAAGTTATACGAAGTTGGAGAAGTAGATTCTGAATGTGTCCCTAGTTGATAACATTAATGATGTTCTAGTTATAGCTTTGGTCTTGGTCTTTGATTAAACTTTTTTTTTTTTAAGATTTATTTGTTTATTTTTTAGAGTGAGAATGCAAGGGCACGCATGCAAGAGGTGGGGCGGAAGGGCAGAGGGAGAGGGGGAATCTCAAGGAGACTCTCCGATGAGCACAGAGTCCGATGCAGGGCTGGATCTCCTTCAACTGAGATCATGACCTGAGCCAAAACAGAGTCTGGCACTCAACCGACTGAGCCACCCAGGTGCCCCTTGATTAAACCTTTTTAAGAAAATGCCAAGTTGAGGCACTCTGCTGTAGTGGGCAGGCACTGGGCTGGAAGTCAAGAGGCTCAGATCCCCCCTTTCAGCTCTGCCACAATTAGAAGCTTGGCCTCTCTGAACCTCAATGACTTCGTCTCTATGGTGAGCAGGCATTGGAATAAGTGCATATATGCAACCATTCACTCACTCAACAAACCAGTGGTGGATTGGGAACTGTATTGGGGGCTGGAGATCCTGAGATGAATGAGACACAACCCAGGCTGGTGGAGAAGGAAAGTGTGTAAACAAAGCCTCGTAGCAGGCGTCATGCAGGGTGTGGTGATGGGGGTCTCAGCGGGTGATCATGGCTCATATAACAGAACTGAGCACTTCCTCTATACCGGGTGCTTGGTGAGTGCTTTCCATGTGTTATTTCTTATAACCCTCCCCCTTACCCATGTTGCAGAGGAATTATGACCATCCCCATATTACGGATAAAAACACTGAGGTGCAGAGGCTTGACCCTTACCAAGAACACATAGTTAATAGATGATGAGCTGGGAGTTCTGCACAGGCACTCCTCATCCACATGCCATACCACACACACGTGTTCCTTTCCTCCCCCTTTATTCTCACTCAGAAAATACCCTTTGTCTAAAGAATAAGATGGACTGCCGCGTCATTTCTTACACAACACTCCTAGAGAAGGGGCAAACATCCTAGACAGAGGGAAACTGAAGCACTGCAAACAGTACAGAGAAGTGACTTTGACCTTATTTGGGGACTGGGTCATCTGTTAGGTCCATTCTAGTATGACCCTCTGATTATTGGCTAACTCAGAGTAGAAGGGAATCTTAAAGACGTCTCCACTTGGAATTACTCGCGCTGCTAAGAAGTGGAGCCAAGTAGTGGTTGGAAGCAGGGCTCTCAAGTCAGACTGGCTGGGTCAAATCCTGGGGTAAGTCACTTAATGTCTCAGACCCAGTTCATCATCCCTACAATGGGGATACCAATCATGGCTTCCTTGTAGACTTGTCTGAAGATTAAAGTAGACAATCCCAGTGATGGCTTGAGCCCAGAGTCTGCCATGTTACAAGTGCTCAATAAGTGTTTTCCATAACTATTGTTATTAGCGATGGTCTTTTCCTCTTGGGCAATTGGCATAAATAGATATGTCATAGGAAATCCAAAACAAAATTAAATTAGAAGCTCAAATTTTATCCAAATGCAACTGATATAAAGATCAAAGTAATGTATAGTCAAATGTAAATAATTGAAAAATGTCTTTTGGTAATAGCAACCAGCATTGTGAATCTCAAATAAGTTGATTATTAGATACTTATTCATCTTTCACAAGAAGTATTGATTTAATTTTGGTGACAGCATCAATTTGAGGGGGCTGACTGAGTATGTTGGACAATATTTGTGTGAAGTGGTCTAACAAGATGAGTTCTTTGAATTGCATGGACAGTTATATGTATTTATAAATTTCAGAATTGACCTGCCCCCTGGATGCTCTTGGAGCTGGGAGTCTGGCTGTAACCCAGTCCTCTGTATTGGACTCTAGGGCAGCTCTTGTCTGTCAATTTTCACAAAGCCACATATTGCCTTGATAAAGCTTATTTTATATGTTATGGAATCATCTCACAAACACATCACCAAACAAAAGGTAAGTCCCAAATGGCTTGCTAATACTGGGTTCTTTGAGAGAGACATTGGGGAAATATCCTCTTTTGGAAAGTGACTGTATTTGCCTGAAATATTAGACCACAGACATTAGATCACAAAACATGTAAAAACAATTCATGGCTCTTCGGGGAACAACTTTTCAATGTGCACATGTTGGTGTAAAACCAATGAGCTCTGCAACTTCTGGGCTTGGCCTAAGGGGCCACAGTGCTTGGGAGGATTGTTTTGCTGTGCTGGGATCAGAAATTTCACTGTGATCAATTGCCAATGTGAGTTGAATCAGGCGCTCAGGGAGGCCGGGTATGCACTTCCTGAGCTTCCTGACAATATTTTCCAGCTCATGGTCATCTTTCTGTTTTTGGTAATTTAAAGGGACCATGCACCTTGTCAGAAAATCAATGGATGGTTTGGCTTCTGGTACTTTGAAGGTGTCACACACACACACACACACACACACACACACGCTCTTGTACATGTATGCACATAACACAAACCCATATGTATACATGTGCATACACATTCTTTCCTGTCTTCTTCTCCAAGCTAAGAAGGCCTTTAATTTTCATTGTAAGTCAAAAACACTAGTTATTATTGCCACCCAACCCTTTTATTATTGTCACTGAAGTTTCGTACATTGATGGAGTATAGCTTTTATCATTTCCCTCTGAGGACCCCGGTGGTTCTGATTAGCTCTGTGCAGTTCTCACCGAAACTCAGAGCACCAAGATTCATCTTCCACAGAGACTGTGATCACCAGTTTCCTTGCCTTGACCTTGTGGCAAGGAGGTTTGAGGGTGAGCTATTTTACCCAGCAAGTGTCCCATTGCAAAAGGAGCAGTGACACACATGACTGAGCACTTGTCGGTATCAAAGCTAATGTGCAGTTTTCTGGAAAGAGGTAGGAGGAATGTGGGGAGGAAAGCCACAGACTTTTCAAGGTAAGTGGTAGGCTTTAATGGATCTTCAGTGAGCATGCTCAGATCACTTTGGCTTGGTTTTAAGATTTGGACAAACAAGAGAGAGTCCATGGACAGACTACTTCTTCTGGAGATGGAGCTTTCTCTATCTCCTGCAGAAGAAAATTCCTACTTTCCTAGTGCTTTTATACAGGATGACTTTTCATCTATAATCAGGATTACTGAAGTCAAATGCCTTTGTTCCTGAATTCTGACTCCTTACTCTTTGCTCCACCCCCTCTGGCTCGGTCTGCCCCAAGCCAAACTCCCAAGTGTCCTGCTTACTCCTGGGCTCTAAATTATTTTGAGCCTGAAAGGGAAGAAATGGAGAGGTCTAGTTCTCCCAACAAGAACAGAGGGCAGAGAAAGGTTGAAAAATGGATTGAGCTCTTGCCTGGAATGATCCAGAAAAGATTAAAAAAAGGCCCATTATCTGGGTCATTTTAGTATGATGAGTTCAAGATTTCAAGATGGTAACCTGATTGAACTCATTTTCTTTATCATCATCATCATCATCATCATCACCATCACCATCACCTTCACCTTCTTCTTTTTATTTCAAGCAAAAATTGTTTCAAGTGCTATGAGGGTTTCTGGCTGTCCACCCAGAACCATAACTCACCAGGTTAACAGGCTGCAGTGCTTAATGCAAAACAAATCACCAACCTGGCACTGAGCAATGTGAAATCCAACTAGCTAGAAACTGTGTCTCATTAGAGGCCATCCACGCAGCGAGCAAATGCACTTGGAAATAGTCATGTGATTCCTTCACAGGAACCACAGAAGTGATATTTGCTGCTGGGCAGCCAATCGATTCCCTTAAATCTGTTTGCAGTTTCTCTTCTTTGATAGTCTGCCTCTTCTAAGATCTCATCCTTCCCCTGCACCCTCAGTTTCCTTTTGCCCACTCGCCTCCACCAAACACACTAACATCCACCACAAAGACATTCCATTAAGTTAGCTTCCAGACCCACTAGGATAAGTGTAAAGTCTGGATCTCTCCCTCCGCCAAAGAGTTGACTTAAGGCCTCTCCTGCACTTTGCAGATTAGAAACAAACACATTTCTGGCAGAGAAAGGACCTGCCTTTGGTTGAGTCTCCACAGAGTGGATGTTTACATTTATGCCAAGATTTGTTCCTAACCTCTACTCAACATTTGTTTTTCTGAAGAAGTAAGGGAAAAATCACCATATGCAAACAAAAGCTAAAACATTTCTCATGTTGCAGAGTTGAGTTTTACCAGCACTTCTATTTCTTATGAGTTGGCTTCTAACCTCCTAAAACAACAAAAACAAACGAACAAACCCCTTGTCTCCCTCCCAAGGATATAGGAAAGGGTTTATCTATTAATCCTGACAGACTGATAACTCATTTCCAATCGAAGAGTTGTTCCAGCCAAAAAAACTCCAGGAGTCACCCTGAGTTTCTTTCTTCATATCCCACTTCAACCATTAGCAGGACTTGTTGGCTCCATCTAAAAAAAAATCCCAAGTCCAGCTGCTTACCTCCACATCCATTATCTCAGGTAAGCATCATCATTTACCCAACACCCACCCAACAACCTCCTCCCTGGTCTCCCTGCTGCCACACCTGACCCCTGCAAACACTGCAGACAGTGGCCAGAGCCATCTTTAAAAAGCATAAAGTCAGGTCATGTCACTACTGTGCTTGAAAATCCTCAGGGTTTCCTGATGCCCTTAGAATAAAATCCAAACTTTTTGCCAACCGTCCTGCCTCTTACTAATCTCATCTGGTACCCTTCTCCCCTGTGCTTCACCCTTCTCCCCTGTGTTTACAACTTAATTGCTGGTCTCCCCTTACCAGAAAGTACCAGAGGAGCAGGGACCTTGTTGGCCTATCCCTGCTGTGTGGGGATTCAGCACCTAGGACAGCACCCAGGCCTTTGTACCACCAGCAAATGCCTGAGTCACCCCAAATCCCCTAGGCCAACACATTAAGCAGTTGAATCCTCTCTGTGTTTTTTTTTCCCTCCACTATGGTCCCTGGACTTATTTCCTGCTCTCTGGAAAGTTTTTAGGTGAGCTAGTCCTTCCAGTTTTACTTTTTATTCTTTGTAACAAAATAGCCATCTTGTTGCTCTGTCATGGAAGTCATTCCATGCAAATCCATCAGCAACTGTTCCCCAATGGTCAGAGGCAGAGTGGTGTCTAATGTTAATTTCCTAGTGTTTGTATGCAGAGCTAATCTGTCCTAGGATGATAATGAATCAGAGGCAAAATGCTGAAAAGAGATCTCAGTCACCTGGACAGCCCTTGCAAAGTCAAGAGAGGCCTCCTTTGTTGGAAAACCAGCTTGTCTACCCTTCTGGGGAACTGGTGTTGCTTAGAAGCTGCACAGCCCAGTTACTGCAAGGAAACACGGTTAAAAGGGCAAAATTGGTGGGAAAGTGGGTCCTGGAAGAGTGTCCATGGAGAAGGGCTGCTCAGCACTCCCCAGTGGACAGCCATGGTAGAGGCCACAAACCTTGGTAATTTAGCAGGATAATTTTTCATAACAGAAGTTGCTTTCTTTACCATGTAAGACCAGTGAGTATGCATGCATGACTGGTTCTTTACATTGCCATTGAAGGACACCTAGTGCTCTGGCTGGAGAAATTTCTGTTGGCTCTGGGATGTCAGAAACCATCATCTCTCTGGAAGGAAAAAAACATTCTATCCAAAACAGTCTACTTCCTCAGACTCCAAAGTTCTGAGATTTTATGAACTGATTACTAGGAAGAAGAGGCAGATCATTCTGCTGGGTAAAATCAAATTGGGGGATGGTTGCAGGGAACTCAGGGATGGAGAAAGCTAAAATAATGAAAATCAATAGTGCATCTGCAGTGATCTTACAGTTCAATCTAAGCAGTTCTTTGCACATGTAATTTGTGAGAAAATTCATTATGTTGTTGTGGCAGCAAACACATTCCATACAGATGCAGAATGCTCTGCTAATAACCACCAATATTCCATGTTGTGTTGTGAAAAGTGTTGAACCAAAATCAGAGTCATAGAATGTTAGGCTTGAAAGGCTATGAGCCCATTTTAGGGTTTAGTAAATAAAGCCCAGAATGAGGAGTTTATCCAGGGTCTCAAAAATCATTGGCTACAGAGCTGGGCCTGCACCCAAGCCTTGGTCTCCTACTTTGTGCTCTTTCTCCAGTCCAGATGCCAGTTCTGCCTTCATCCCTGGCTCCTGTGTCTAGGCATGCTGTATGCATTGCCTTTATACTCCAAAAGTCTTTAGCCACAAAGGCACTCATGAGCACTGATGGCAGAGAGGGTCATTGCACAAAGACCCTATAGCATCCTCAGTAGGAATTTCTGCTTACCAATGACCACTACTGGTAATTCCCAGCAGTGCCCAGCCACCTGGTTCTTCATTGTGTCAGGATGCAAAAATCTCTCTCCTCTCTATGCCAAACAGCTCTTTCCTCAGTTCTTTTTTTTTTTTTTTTTTTAAGATGTTATTTATTTGAGAGAGAGAGAGAAGCATGAACCAGGGAGAAGGACAGAGGGAGAGGGAGAAGCAGACTCCCTGCTGAGCAGGGAGCCCCACGAGGGGCTCTATCCCAGGACCCTGAGATCATGACCTGAGCAGAAGGTAGTCGCTTAACGTCAGTCCCTCCTTCCTCAGTCCTACCCTCAAACTCACTCACCCAAATCCACTGACACAAAGCATCCTCACTTACAGGATACTCTTTAGAAGGCAGTTTGCTTGCCATCTTTATTACTTGAGCATGCTCCTGGAGTTTCACCCCCAAACCACAGGCAGCTTATCAAAGTATTTCCTCTAAACAGATACAGTTTTTCTCCAGGAGGAAGTCTGAAGTGAACACTTTCCCCCTTGTCCTATATTCCCATCACATCATGTAGATTCCTAAACTGGCTTCCAGAGGCCTCTTTCAATCTCTCTTTTCTCCTCTGGGAACCTTACTGGCAACCTCCCCATTGTGTGTTCAATCCGACCTCCTAGACCAGAACTGTTGATAATGATAGTCAACATTTCCAATGCGTGTGTGAGTGCCCCACCTGTGTCCTCTCATCTCATCCCTCCTGAGAGGTGGGGCTCCTCCCCATGACCTACTATGGTCCCCTTTGGTTTTATAGTAGTCTTAGAAGATACTGCAGGGAATTGTTCTTTATGGGGAGCTGGCTGGTGACTTGCATCACCCACCCTCTTGGTGACTGGGCATATGTGTGGGGTCTGCTGCTGAAGGCCCACCATGTGAAGATTGAGGGGTGGAGAACTGCTGGTGAGGACTCTGTCCCATGAGTTTCCTAGGTGCCTCCTTAATGTCCCTCACATTTTGGTCACCATTAATTCCTCTCTCTTCTAGCTGGGGCTGTGGGACAGGGTAGCACAGGGTTTTCTTCCTTTTCCCCGCAACCCAGGTCTCTGCTAACTGCTCCATACCGCTTTATCACCTGATCCCGCTTCTGAAGGTCACCCTGAAACAGAAGAAAGACCACAGGTAGGCTGTTTTCCTACTCAATGGGTGACCATCAATTTCCTCCTCCCCTTCCATGTGCTACACTCCTATTGGATACTAAGTGTGTTATGTACATCGTCTTTAATCCTCACAACAAACTCAAGGAAACAGATGGTATCATTCCCAATTTAAAGATTAAGAAATCAAAGGTCCGAGAGGTTCTGAAACCTGCTTGAGGTCACACAACCCCTGGTGGTGGAGGCAGAGGTTGAACCCAAGCCTGTGTGTTGGTTGCCAAAGTTACATTCTTTCTGCAGCACCTTGCACAGTTCCCAGTAAGAGTCCCAGGAAAGATAGATCTTCCTCTCCTTTTGAAAACAGACAGACACAGGCAATTTGAAACTGAGTTGTCCCAGAGCTGCCATCTGTTAAGAGGTCATACCATGGCACTTGTTGGAAGATGGGTTGTGGGTGAAAATGTGGGTCCCCTTGGAGGAGCAGTGTCTGCTCTGGGGTTCACATCTCAAGGTGCTGCCCCTCTGGACGCCAGGTCTGTCCTTTCTGATACACGATCTATTATTCAGACCCTGGGCACATGTCCCTTCACAGGCAAGCCAGGCCTGAGGGAGGCACAGATGTCCCCACGTGGTTGCATAGTGCCCAAAGCCTTGGTGGACCTTGACTAGACCTCAGATCCCTTGAGGGGATCAGTGGGCATCAGTCTTCAGCCAGGCCCTGTGTTTGCCACTCCTGGGGAGTGTGTTGTACAATTTACAGGTGTTGAGTTGACCAGGAAGATCAACACGTGACCGACGCATGTGTTGCTGTGGAATCACATCGATGCCGTGTGCGGCTGAATATGTGTTAAGAACGTTGAGAAGGGGGAGAATCTGAAGCAACAGCTATTGACCTTTCTGAGTGTTTGCATCGCTGTGGGGGGAGAAGGAAGAGGCCACTGCAGTGCCGCCAGCCAGCTCTGCTGTCCCGGGTTCACACTCCCCGACAGCCTGCGAAGGCAGCGCTTATGGTCGGGATCACGCGTCTCTGAGCTCGGGCTCAGACTGCTAGGAATCAGAGGCCTCAACGAGCCCCTGGAGTCCTCCTGGCAGTCTCTGAGGCGTGGGCTGCTGCCAGATCACGGATCCCAGACGGATGTGTGAGTGAGTGCTCTAACTCAACCCAAAAGAGCTTTTTAAAAAAATCAAAGGCAAATCTTTAGAAAGTAAGGGGAAGATGCATTTGTGAGTTATTGTGTTCAGTTCTTGGAAGTTACCGTGTACTGACTGCACCTTCCTGAGGTCCTAGGCCTGTTCGGGCCAAGCTGCTGCCGGTGACAGACAAGTGGCAGGTTCTGGATGTGTCTGCCCTGGGTGCCTGATTGTCAAATGCACAGAGGGCCCTCAGGATGCCATGACCTTATTCTGCCCCGAATATACCGCAATTCCAATCAGACTAATATCCAGAAAGGCCTCGTCTAATATGTATAGCTAAAAATAAATAGCACAAAAATCTTAGCATCTTGTGATCTGTGAGTGAGACTGAGGCAGGTAATTTATGACTGTTAAGGGAATAGATGAACCCAACATGGGGCTCCATGAGCCTCTTGGATGGGGTTTCTTGGAAATCTCCACTATCCATGGGAAGTTTATTAAGCACAGGAGCCACATAGCATTTCTCCTCACTGTGGTTATTTGATTACCAGGTTTTCACTTTTTTACATTTTACCCAACATAATATTTTCTTACAGAGCTACGCCATGCCGAGATTCTGACAGAATCCCACAGGGAGAGGCACAATTAAGAATCTTATACAATAACACATTCTTTTGTCCTTATGATCAGCATATGTATGGACATCCACAGTGGGGAAAATAGTGCTGATGTAGGTTCTCTGAGTTTAGCTTTTTATTTTTGTAGACCATATTTGGGGGTTTTAGTTATTCTACCATAAGCCAGGGTATTATATACCTCAGCATTATGGTCACATTAAGGCACTGACTTCTAGGATAATGACTATTGCTTCTGTAGCAATCTGCTCTTATGGACACCCTGGGAATATTTCATACTTATCAGGTTTTTGACCTCTGAGGGTATATCTATGTAATTCTAAAACATATTGTCATTTCAGCATAAAACTTAAAAAAAGAAAAAGCAATTAACCAGTTGCCTAGTGTTGTATGGATAAAATGATCTAAATAATCAACCTAATCTTTGATTTGGCTTGATTAATTAATTAAACACTTATTGAGCCAGGCCCCCACTAGGTGCTGCCATGCTGTGTCTGGTATTCAGGGGCCTGGAAGGTAGTTGGCAAATGTTGATCCTGCCTGGGAGGGGGCCTGGGGAGAGGAGAGGGTGCACCGAACACCCTAGTCAGCCATGTAAAGGAAGGCCTTTTCCTCACCAACACCTGCACCACAACACGTACCCCTGGGAAGCCAGAAGGTTCAGTATTTGGCCATGGCAGTGGGTCTCTGTGTGGAGGGCACGTTGAGTATGAATGTGTGTACACAAACACACAGCCATGAGGATTAAGAGGGACCAGAGGGGCGCCTGTGTGGCTCAGTCGGTTAAGTCTCCGACTCTTGATTTCAGCTCACGTCGTGATCTCAGGGTGTCAGGCTCCATGCTCAGGACGGAGTCTGCTTCTCTCTCTCTCCCCCCTCCCTAAAATAAATAAATCTTAAAAAAAGAGAGGGAGCAGAAATTCCACTCTAATGGTTGGTGGGAGTTAATTAATTATACTCCATGGAGTATAGTACAGTCACATCTATGAAACTATAAGATACACATACCCTTTGATGCAGCCATTCAGCTTCTAGGAATTTATCCTAAAGCTATACTCACACATGTGCCAATGATGAATACTCGGGCTATTCATTATTAATGCATTTATCAAATATTTAAAGAGCTGCTGGTGCATTCCAGGCACTGTTCTAGGTACTGGAGAAGCAGTAGTGAACAAAACAGACCAGTTCTTATCCTTCAGGAGCTTATATTCGAGAGGGGAGGCAGGCAATAAATAAATACAGACAACGAATACATATGTACCAAGTTCAGGTGGGGTGGCCTTGCATCCCGGTTGCCTGGGACAGTCACATTTATGTCCTAGTTATAACTGTTAATAGTGCCCCCTTCTACTCTCAGAACTGTCCCGGTCTGCATGATAAATTATCTGGTCATCCTGACGTGGTGCTGATATAAGTGCTACGAGAAAAAAAGTAGAAACAGGACAAGAGTGACAGAAGTGGGTGCTGTTGTATGTATTATTCATTGCAGATAGTTTGTAGTAGCAAACAACTGGAAACAACCTGAATGTCCATCAGTTGGAGACTGGTTAATAAACTACGCTATGTTCTTGCAATAGAATACTATGTAGCTGTCAAAAGGAATGAGACAGAATTATGTTTACTGCGATGGAACAATCTCCAAGATATACTGTTAAGTGAAAAGAGCAAGATGGAGGACAGATGTGTAGTTTAAACCACCGCATATAAAGAAGGGTGTATGGATGTGGATGTGTTTGGCCATGCACAGCAAAGCTCTGGAAGGACATAAAATTCTGGTAATAGTGATTGCATTTGGAGGGGAAAATTGGGACACAGGGTGTTAGGGATGGAGAGAGACTTGCTTTTCACTGTATGCTCGCTTGTATTCTTTGACTTTTAAAAAGCGGTGTGCATGTATTACCTATTTACAAAATAAGAATAGGGAAGAGAAAGAAAATATCTCAGGTTCAGCTGGATATAAAGTGCAGGAGCCTTCTACGGCCACAGTTCTCACTCATGCCACTTGAGAATCCCTTGCAGAACTTTAAAAAATGCAGGTGTCTTGGCCCCACCCCCAGAGATTCTGATACGGTTGGTTATAGATGGGTGTGGGCATTGGCATTTAAAAATGAAACTTGTCCCATTGATTCTAATATGCAGCTGGGGCTGGGGACCAACAGTTCCCAAACTTTAATGTGTGCATGAATCACTTGGGAATCTTGATGAACTACAGAGTCTGAGCCAGTAGATCTGGGGTGGGTGTAACAAGGTTCTGCATTTCTAACAGGTCCCGGGTGAGGCTGATACGGCTGGTCCATGGACCACACTGTAGCAACACAAGGCTAAAATATCTCTGGTTCAGAACACATAGTCCCTGCACCTCTGCGTACACATTTTTGGAGATGAGCTGCTCACTTCTTTTTGAATGTTGCTGTTTCATGCAAGAGTGGGTGCGGATAATTAGCTTTCCTAAGTTGGAAGATCTGAATGCTACTGAAGTGGTACAGGATCTGGGGCTTGAATCTTGTGTTTCTATTATCCCTCTAGGTCTCCTGTTCTGAGAGTACAGGGCGAGGTGTAGTGTGATGATTCATCCATTCATCCATCCATCCATCCATCCATCCATCTGTCCATCCATTCATTCATTCACTCATTCATTCACTTCAAGAGGTAGGTTCCAACACTGTTGCATGGCTGATCTTGGGGAAGCCCCTCCACTGTGGGCAGCTCAGAGAAAGGCATTGATGGGATGAGTGGGTGGCCTTGGGAGGCACCCATGGAAGGCATTGGAGAGGAAGGGAATGTGGCTAGGAGGTAGTAGGATTTCCATCTGTTGGCAGATGTGGGGTTCCATGCCTGGCATAGGGCAGCGGCTTAGTGCTCCTGAAGATCTCCGACACAGGGAGTCACCTTCCTGAGAGCAAAGGTGGCCTTGGCCAGGCGCTAACAAAACTGGGGCTCCCACCACACAGGTAGAGATTTGAGGAAGTGTCCAATGACAGGTGGACACCTGCACCTGCCTCAGTAGGAATCTCTCATGAGTGTCCAGGGCCCCCTTCAGCCTGAGAGTTCATTGTTACGGTTGCGTGAAAACCTTAAGAAGGTGGGGATCGGTACTTCTCTTTGTCAGTTTCGCAGCCTTCAACCTGTAGCTGCTCAGAGCGACTGCCCTATCACAGGCCTTTCCCCTTTCTCTGTGGGCAGGCGAAGCATCTGCATTTGGACCTTCTGGACTCTTCAAAGAGGAGCGGAAGCAAAATATCTGGGGGTGGTTTGTTGCTTCAAGGCAGCAAGGAGGAAAAGAACACCTCTTTCTCTGCAGAGAGGCTGCCTCCACAAAGTTTAGCTGGGCCATGGGGTTTGCAGGAGCAGCTGCTTTTGCTGCTATCAGAGGATGCCTGCTGTGGGGGGCGGGGTGAGGGATTGGGTCACTGAAAGAGGCCGTGAATCTATAAAGCGTAGAAGTCCCAGAGCATTTTCAGCATGTGTGTTTAAGGGGGGGCTCCCAGGTGTCACTCCTCAGCATGCCTTGCCTTACCCTGTAATGCTTCTACCCCCATCCCAGTCACCACCTGCCCCTCACTGCATAATCTTCCCTGTTGGGAGGGGCCCTCTTCCAGAATGCCTCCTACCCACCTCCTCTACTCCCCACTAGAGGAGGAGCAAGCAGAGTCCAACTCTTCCACCCTGCGCCTTCAGGGCTGCTCATGATCTTGACCCTGCTGCTTGTCCCCTCAAGGCCTGAGCTCCCGGCAGCCTGTCCCCTTTGTCAGGGCTCTTGCATCCCTCATCCCCCAACCCCCCCGGGGCCAGAACCTGTGTGTAACATCACTCCTGGGTTTAATTGGCAATGTGGGCAAGAGGCAAAAGCAAATTTGAGGACCAGCCGGCAGCTCCCGACTCAGGGAAAGATCTGGATGGGACAAGCTCTCTGTTTTACGATTAACAGAAGAAAACTAAGCTGGAGAAGTGATGTTCTGGGCCAGCCGTAGGGAGATTCAGTGTGCCTCTCCCTCACCTCACCCCATATGGCCCTATTTGCCTGTGACCCAGATGGAGGCCGAACCCAGGGCAGAGGCCTGCAGGCCAGGGTGGGGCCAAGGCTCAGGGTGCAGGACCAGTGGTGCCAAAACCCAGAGTCAGAAGCAAATTTGGACCTAGAAACTCAGTGGTAATGTCCAAACTAAACAGAAGCAGCTTTGCATCAGCAGTAAGGGCAAGTCCTTGAGGCCCATGATTGGATGAACACGACTTTCCTTTCTTAGCCTTCGTTTTAGACATGTCCAGGACCCAGTGGATTTAGAATGCCCCATTGTACTTTCCGTGTCCCCACCCCCACCCCGCCTCGGACTGTGGGTACCACGGACTCCTCTGTACGTTTTTTGTAGTTTTCATGTCTGTCTTCCATGGTGGCTGTAAGCCCTTCAAGAGTGGAGACCAAGTCTTATTCCTGGTACGTCTGGCATGCAACCCAGCAGAAGCTCAATACTAGTTTTTTGAAGGATTCTGAATTTATAATATTTTACGTCAACTCCAAGGCCCCTGATTTCATTTGCTTGATTTTGGGGGTTGATGTGTCTGACCCTGGCTTTGCTTATCCCCACCTAAACAGTTTAGTAGAAAGGGCCCGACACTTAGCACGTAGCCCAGGATGAAGCATATAGTAGCCCCTCAATAAATGCCCATGCATTCAACCTGCGGGAAAACATCGTCTGTGTTTTACTTGGAACAGGTCAGTATCACCTTCGCCAGGGTTGCTGGTGGGCTGTTAAGGAAATTGCTTTCCTACCCAGCTGGAGCCTAAATCAGCTCGTCCTCCCTGGCCCTCAGGACCCAATTGACTAAGTTACCTTGTATGGGCCCAACTCCTGAAAGATTCAATTTTCCTCATTTCCCTCCAGGTACAGAGCTGAGTCAGTGACTGATTAGCTCTGGAATAGTCATGTGCTGGCTGTATTTATAGCACTAATTAATTAATACAGGTAAAGAGTGAGGAAGATAAAGTGCTGCCTGGGTGCAGTGTCTTAAAATGACTGTTAGCTCACAGGCTGGGGAACCTTCGTATGGCCGAAAAAGTGCCATCACAGGTGGAGACTTTTAAAAAGCATCAACTAGGGCGCCTGGGTGGCTCAGTTGGTTAAGCGACTGCCTTCGGCTCAGGTCATGATCCTGGAGTCCCTGGATCGAGTCCCGCATCGGGCTCCCTGCTCGGCAGGGAGCCTGCTTCTCCCTATGACCCTCACCCCTCTCATGTGCTCTCTCTCTCTCTCTCATTCTCTCTGTCTCAAATAAATAAATAAAATCTTTAAAAAAAAAAAAAAAAAAAAGCATCAACTAGATTACGGAAGACATAAATTAACCGGGGGAAGGATGCTGTCAGTGACAGACTGCCGTCAGGATCCTTTCCCGTTTGGTTTCCATTTAAATCGTCACATATGGCGAGGGGTTGTTTAAGGGTTTCAAGAATATATGCACACGCTCCTGCAGGAATAGGGATGCCTCGGTTTCTGTGAACTCAGTGGGTGGTATGGTCTCCCAGACTCGCCTGCTTCTCCTGAACAACAGACAGGGGAGCCGTGAACTCTGCAAGCATGAGGGAGCCCCAAGAGGGCGGCTTGCTTCCTTTAGCGGCATTCATCGGAGTACCTGAAGCCCTTCGCAAAATGTTGTGTTGGCACAGAGGCCCGGGAAGAATTGGTAGCACCAAGGCCTGGCATGAGGAGCGTGCAATTTGGGGAGGACTTGAAGCCGCCCTCTGGGTTCTTCCCGTAGTGAGAGGGGCCACGGAAAAAGATTTGTGGCTGTTGGGGTTCTCAACGTCTGGGGGCTCCATGAAGGCAGGGATGGGTCAGCTTTGTTGTTTTCTCTCCGCACCTAGCTCGGGGCCACATAAAGTGGGATGGAGGCCTGGGGATGTGTTGAGCAATGGGACACTGGATTCGGCGTAATTTCAGAAGTTCTGCTGAGTTCTGAGTCTGTTCTGTTCTGGCCTCGCCTCGCCTTTGCCTCACTGGAGATGCCCGTCAATCCTGACCAAAATGCTTCCCCTCTGAAATACCCCAGTCACTCCAGGGGGCTTCTTGGGAGGAAGCCGCTGGCTCTGAGCTTTTTGGGAAAGAGCCTGCCCCACCCAGATTTGGGCCTGGAACTATTTCAGCAGGACTCTCACCAGCCCACATATAACTTAGAAGAAGTAGGGCACTTTTGTGCAGTGAACAACCAGCACAACTGTACAGAGTGGCCCGTGTCTCAGGTGGGACTGGGAAGACCATGGGGCTTCCTCATCGCAGCTTTTGCGGTGCAGAGATGAAGAGGTGGCACCACATCTTGAAGGGCCCTGTGGAAGGGCCACCTCAAGCCTCCTAGATATTGCTTCAAGAATAAGTCAACTCTGTTAGTGAGTGTCCAATCAGTCAAACGCTCCTGGGGATTTCAAAACAGGGAATTTAGCACAGGGGCTTGGTCCCAAAGGTGTTGGAAGGGTGGGAGCAGAGAGAAGGGTGAGGTAAAAGTTACGCAATGATTAACTGCTGCCAGAAGTTACTACCACCTCTGGGACTTGAGGAACAACAGGGGAAAACGGTGTCCGTCAGCACCCCCGGTTTGGCGCCCCTGCTGGGGCTGGGAACAAGGAGCAGGAAGCCAGGCCTGCACCTTCCGGCCTCTCTTGCAGCTGCCGCTGTAACTGGCTCGGCTGCTGTCCCCTCCCTGCTGGCCGTCTTCCACACCCGCTGGTCCTTGTGCTGGAGGAGACGCAGAAGCTGGGAAAATGGCTTCTCCCTTCCTCCTGCCTCCCGCTTTTCTCCCAGTGCTTCCGGACAGCGGCACCTCGCCCGAGCCAGCCAGCCAGCCAGCCAGCACAGGAGTGTGGAAGCGGCAGCTTGCAGGCCCCCCCCCCCCCCGCCCCGGTGCCGGGGAGGGGTGCTAGAAGGGTGACTTTTGCTGAGAGGCTGCACATTCACCTGGGCCTGACTCGCTTCCCTTTGTGGCTTAAAATGGGAAGATGAGAACATTCAGCGAGTATTTACTGTGTACCTACTCAGTGTCGGGCTCTCTGCTAGGCCCTGCAGCTGCAGGGACGAGCAAAACAGATGTCCTGTTCAGGTGGCCCTGATAGGTCAGGGAGAAAGGGCAGATACGGTGAGTGCGCTCCCGCGGCCTGGGACCGAGCCAAGTGTTGACACGGGTGAGTCCACTGCACGCTTACGAGAGCTCGACATGCTTCCCAGTGAGGTAACAGAGGCTCAGGTAACTTATGCTGAGACAGATTGCATCCACTTCGAGGCTCCCTGCCGTCCTTGGGGAATTCATGTCAAGTCCTGGCCATGTGGGTGTGGGGTGGGGGTCTTGCCTGCCCCCACCCGGTGAGGAGCCTTTGTCTTGTCCAATGGGGCACAAGAGGGGTGGCACCCTTCACAGCCCATCCCCAGCACCCCACCAGGACACTCCTGTCCGGACCTCGTGGGAGCGACGTAGCCATTATTCCTGGCATTTCTGTGCTGGAGCCTCTTCTCTTTCTGGTGGGCACCGGAGGAGGGCCCTAACTTATCCATCTTTGTATCCCTCGAATCTGGCATAGCATCTTGCACAGTGCTCAGAAAGACATTATTCATGTAAATCACCTGTATAAAAAGACAAGGCCATGCAACCCATATTTGGCAGTCTTCAAAAGTACAGTCAGCCAAAAAAAATGGAAAGCGGGGACTTGAACAGATATTTGTACACCTGTGTTCATAGCAGCAGTGTTCACGATAGCCAAAAGGTGGAAGCAACCCAAGTGTCCATCAATGGATGCACGGATAAACAAAACGTGGTCTATACTTACAATGGAATGTTATTCAGCCTCAAGAAGGAAGGAAATTCTGACAGATGCTACAACACGGATAAACCTTGAGGACATTATGTTTATGCTAAGTGAAATGAGCCAGTCACAAAAAGACAAGTACTGTGTGATTCCACTTACATAAGATACCTAGAGGAGTGAAATTCATAGAGGAGAAACTAGAATTGTGGTTTCCAAGGACTGGGGGTGGGGGGAGGGAGGAGGGAATGGGGAGTTCTGATTTACTGGGGCTAGAGTTTCAGTTTGAGAAGATGAAAAGGTTCTGATGATGGATGTGGCCGCACAATGGGGTGAAAGTACCTGATGCCACTGAACCGAAATGGTGAAAATGGTGCATTTTATGTGGTGTATATTTTAGCACAGTAAAAACAAGTAAACTCAGGATTCTTCATTGTGGCATCTTGGTTTGCGATGACCCCTGACTCTCCCAACCTGAGAACCCTGTTTCGGGAGGGGTCCTTGAGAGAGTGAGTCTATCCCTGCCTCCTTGAAGATTATTAATTCCAAGGCTTATTTCTGGTTGTTCAAATAATGAAATTATAGCTCCTTGGGCCTTAACCTGAAGCCCCAGAGAGGCACACTGGAGTCCCTGGAGACAAAGTGAGTGTTTGCTCGGAGCGATGGGGTGTGAGTGCTTCCTCTGTTTGTCTTGCTAGCGTGCCCTGGGACCATGCCCATCTGTACCCATCAGCAGCTGAAATCCATCTTGCAAATATCAGCACAGTAGGAATTTACTGGAAGACCCCAGACAGCTCCAAAACTAGGCTGGAAAAGCGGCAGAAGCGAGGGGGCCCAAGACACCTGGTTGGTGGGGTGGCGTCTGTGAGTCCAGGCACCAGAGCTGGGGTGAAGGGCTTCCTTCATGTGTCACTTCCCTCAGGACTCAGGGCCTGAGTTAAGCAGCCTGATTGGCCAACAGGACAACAGGCCGCCTCTTGGCTTGGAGCACTGGGACCTGAGAAGAACAGGAACCAGATACTGAGCAGCCGCGATGGCCACGGTGCCCTCACACAAGGGCCCCATTCCCTCTGAGACCTCATGGGAGCACAGAGCCACCCAGATACCCCATCATGGCCCTGCCCCCTGCTCTGAGCTCCAGACAGGCCTGGGGAGCAGAAGCAGTGCCCTCCTGCTAGTCCTGGACGGGCCTGTCACATTTCCTAGGTCCCTAGTCCTCCGGCTGTGGCAGGGCACTGTTGTCTCTGTTTGCAGAGCTCTGCTGCCATCTTGCAGCGGTTGCCTCCTGGTCTGTCTTGGGGAGACCGCTTACCGTTGCATTTCACCGAAACCCCATAAATCTCCAGGAGTAACAAAACAGCAGTGTTTGGGGGGCCTTCGCAAATCTTTACAGGACCCCGCGGGAGGGAAAATCAGCTGCAAACCAGTGCATGACCTCGTTTGCCCTAGAAAAATATGAATCTTGGCTAATTTTTTCCTTCTTCCCAAACATGCAGTAAAATGATTACTTCCACATAGACTTTTAAATGCACCACTGATGCGCTTGCTCCCCAAGTATATCAGCAGATTTAAAAGGTTCATAAAAATTCCCTTCATATGGCTACGGTAAACTTTTGTGCAATTGTTCTTCTGTGAGATTAGTGGTTCACAGACCATCTTTTTAAGTTTGATCACTGATTTGTCTAAGCTAATTATCAGCAGACTGGGGAATGATGAAATTTATTTATCACTAGAGCTGGTGAATCAACATAGCCCATGAAGCCTCCAGGGCCTTGCATCTCAAGGACCTTATTCCTTTGTGGAGCATGAAGTGTTATTCTCTCTCCTTCTCCTTGTGCTCTTGTCTCTAGCACGGTGCTCCTCGGCAAGCAGCTGTGGGTGCCTCAGTTGGGGGCCAGCACAGGACTCCTGGGGCACCTGGATCGGGGCTTGTTAATCTAGGATGTCATCTGCACACACAAGTGCTCCCCAGAAGAATGTGCTTTACAAGATGCTTATCCCCCAACCCTGACCGGCGGGGGCTTAAGCAGGTAGACAGTGAATTGAGGCCTGTCTTCGAGGAACTGAGGGCCTGAACACGTCAGCCACATACACCATGACCGGTGGGCGTGACATCTGGGCAGAGGCTGTGATTCAACCCCACCAAACATCTGACTATGCTAGGTATTTCACATAAGTGGGAATCACACATGTGGACTTGGGGGATCATATGATAATTTTATTTTTAATTTTTTGAGGAACCTCATACTGTTTTCTATAATGGCTGCACCATGATACATTCTCACCAACAGCTCACAAAAGAGTTCCTTTTCTCCATATGCTTGCCAGAACTTGTTTTCTGTATTTTATCTTATTTTACTTTATTTTTTTTATAGTAGCGTCCTAAGAGGTATCAGGTGGTATCTCACTGTGGTTTTGACTTGCATTTCCCTAATGGTCAGTGTTGTCGAGCATCTTTTCGTGTGCTTCCTGGCCATTTGTACATCTTCCTTGTATATCTTCTTTGGAAAAATGCCTATTCAAATCCTTTGCCCCTTTTAAAATTGGATTTTTTTTATGTTGCTGAGTTGCAGGAGTTTTCTTTTTTTTTAAATTTTTATTTAAATTCTAGTTAGTTAACATACTGTGCGATATTAGTTCAGGAGTAGAATTTAGAGATTCATCACTTACATACAACACCCAGTGCTCATCACAAGTGCCCTCCTTCATCCCCAACATCTATTTAGCCCATCCCCTACTCAACTCCCTCCATCAGCCCTCTGTTTGTTCTCTGTCACTAAGAGTCTCTTATGGTTGCAGGAGTTTTCTATGTATTCTATGTATTAACCCCTTATCAGATGTATGATTTGCAAATATTTTCTCCCATTCCATTGGTAGCCTTTTCATTTTGTTGATTGTGTCCTTTGATTAATTGAAGTTTTAAATTCTGATGGTGTCCAATATGTCTATTTTTTCTCAATATCCAATAAGTCATTGCCAAATCTAATGTCATGAAACTTTGTTTTCTTCTAAGTTTTTTTTTTTTAATAGTTTTAGGTCTTATGTTTAACTATTTGATCCATTTGAGTTAATTTTTGTATATGGTGTGAGGTAAGGGTCCAGCTTCATTCTTCTACATGTGGGTATCCAGTTTCTCCTATAGCATCTGTTGAAAAGACTGTCCTTTCCCCGTTGAGTGGTCTTGACATCCTTGTTGAAAATCATTTGACTCTCTCGTTTCTGAGAGTCTAGTTCAGATCAGGTTATTTCTGGGCTCTCTATTCCATTGGTGTGTATGTCCATCGATCTATAGGGTACCGTCATTATGTCTTTATCACCCTCTTGTTTACTATAGATTTTGTAGTATGTTTTGAAATCAGGAGGTATGAGACCTCCAACTTTGTTCTTTTTAAAGGTTGTTTTGGCCTAAATTTCACTTTCTCAAATAGGCCTATACCCCAGGGCCTGAGCTAGGGGGAGGTGCTGGTGCTGCCCAGGGTACGAAGCATATGGAGGGATTCACTCCGGTGTTGGCCCTGTGCTTGCACGACACTGAGAGGGTGCATCTCCTCACATGCTGCACCCTGTAAGGTGAGGTGAGGTGACACTTTCCTCACCCTAGTCCCTGCCCTGCTCAGCTATCACCCTTTTTAGTTCTGCAGCCCACTCTCCCCCACCCAACAAGCCCCCTCGCCTTCCTCTCCTCTATGTTTTCCAAAGCACTCAGCATCAGTTAGCCTACTATCACATGCAATTATTTACTATGTTACAGCCGTTGTCTGGCTCCCTTCCCAGGAAAAATCAGCATCCCTATGGCATAGATCTTTCCTGGTTTGGTTCTCTATGTCTGCTGTGCCTAGGGCAGGGCCTGGCACATGGGAGGCACCAATAAATATTTAATGAATGAATGAATGAATGAAAGAATAGATAATACTGCCTTCCCTAGGCCCTAGTAGCCTTGCCAGCAGGCTGGACAGAGAGCCCATCCTCAGGAGCTTTCTCCTGCCATTGACACAACTCCTGCCTCCACCATCAGGCTGGGGAGGGACTTGGGGAAGTGGAGAGAGGTAAGCTAGCATCGGCAGCTGGCTTTATGACTTCATGCTGCTTAAGCATTATGATTCTCTGATGGATAGTCTGGTCCCGTCTGCCTCGTAGGACGGTGCTGAGGAAGGTCCCTCCCCTGCCCTGCCCAGTCCAGAGTGCAGAGCAGCTGCCCATAAGCCAGCCTTGGCCTCTCCTTGCTCGGACCACCCAGGCACCTCAATTTAAGACTGCTTGACCTCAATTTCATCATTCACCTTTCCTCCAAAGTTGTCTTTGATGTTATTTTATGTTGGCATGTTGAAGATTCTGCTCATGTTGACCAAGATGAAAGCAACCTTGTGTGTATATGTATATAATTTCCCCTGACACTGTATTAAAAATGTTCCCACTGCTGTGTATGTCAAGGAAGTGCCTGAGTTTTGGCTTCTTTAACTAATTTTCTACCCCCAGGCAATGTCTTCCTTTTGAAGTGCATGAAGACAATTTTATATAATGTTTATAATGGATTTAACAATCATTTAGATAGCACTCATTCTGTTCCAGGCACTGTCCTGAGGCCTTCCCATGGAGTAACTCATTTAATCCTCACACTACCCCACGAGGTACGTCCCATTATTATCTCTAGTTTTCAGATGAGGAAAAGGAGGCGTAGAGAGGTAACTTGCCCCAGGTCACCCAACTAGTAAGTGGAAACCAGTTCTGGAAACGAAACTACGTTTCTGAGAGTCTAGTTCAGATCATTTGCTTTGGTTCGCAATCATCTTAAGTGGATTGGCATTGTGACATTAACTGGTTTCTGTTCTGTTTCAATCATTTTCTGATGCCTCTGGGAGGACCTACCTGGGCCCAGGGGAGTGAGAGGGTTCCAGAGGGTCCTGGTAGTCCTGTGAGTCCTCAGTCTGGGAGCCAGGGGCCCCTCGAGGAAAGTATGGCAGTGGAATCAAGAGGTCTGGTGGTATCCGGTGTCAAAATGTTCCTTTTCCTTTTTAAAAGTTCACACAGAGGGCAAGGTGGACTGGAAAAGAGGGGACTCCAAGCCCTCCCTCACTTCCCAAAGCCCTAAAAACCTGAATTTAATAAACTTTTACTAAAAGGAGGGAATATAAGATGTTCTTAGGCAAGAAGAGAGAAGCTTATGGCGGTAGTCCGTGGGAAGGGCACCAGGCACCAGGGAAGAACATGTCAGCAATCCCTGGGCATCCACAGGCCTACGTGGGAGAAGGCGAGGATCCGAGATTGCATTCCCTGGTAGGGGCCCATCATCACAGATAACCACGAAGCTTCTATAGCTCGAGGGGCCAGGGCAATGTGTGGGCATCCAGCACAGTGGGAGCCTGCAGGGGTGGGGAGGACAGCAAAGCCAGGAAAGGCAGGGATGCTTGCGGAGCCCCCTGTGCCTTCAGGAGCCACAGAGACAGGTGCTTCGAGGAAGCACAGACAGTTTACTCCGGGTAACTTCAGCAATCGCTGGGCAGACTTAATAAGGTTCTGGAGTCCTACATTAGCCAGATTCAGTGACAGTGGTACCTGTGTTTACATTTTAAAAAATTGGGGTAACATTTGCATACAGTGAAATGCACATCTTAAGAGGATATACGTTTTGACAACAATATACACCTAGAACCAACACCACAACCAAGATATGGAAAATTTCCATCATCCCAGGAAGTTCCCTGTGCTCCATTCCAGTGAATGCTTACCACCCATAGCCAACTCCTGCTCTGATTTCTATCACTATAGATAGTTCGATCTGCCTTCAACATTAATAAGATTATATAGTGTATGTTCTTCCCTGTTTGGCATCTTTCATTCAACATGTTTTTGAGATGCATCCATGTTATTGCATGAATCAGCTGAGTTGTATTCCATTGTATGAATATATAACAGTTTGTTGATCCCTTCTTCTGTTGGTAGACATTTGGGATTGTACTTAGTTTTTGCCTATTATGAATAAAGCTCTTAGAAACATTTGTGGACAATTTCTATGTGGGCATCCATTTTCATTTCTCTTGGGTAAACATCTAAAGGTAGAATTGCTGGGTCATATAATACATGTATATTGAAATTCCTAAGAAACTGCTACTTTTCAGAAGTGCTTGTACCTTTTTAGCCCTCACTAGCAATGAGTTCCAGTTATTTTGCATCCTCGTCCACATGTGGTGGTGTCAGTCTTTTTAATTTTATCCATTCTAGGTGTTGTAAAGTGGTGTTTCTTTCTTTTTTTTTCAAAGTGGTGTTTCATTGGGATTTTAATTTGTAGTTCCTAGAGGATTAATGATGTTGAGCGCCTCTCCTGTGCTTGTTGGCCATTCGTATATCTTTTGTGAAAAGTTTGTTCAAGTCTCTTGTTCATTATAAAAATGGAATTGCTTAACTTTTCATTATTGATCTGTGTAAGTTCTTTATGGATTTTGAATACAGGGACTTTGCCAGATACATGAATTGTGAATATTTTCTCCCCATGTGTAGCTTGCTTTTTTGTCTTTTTAACAGTGACTTTTGATGAGTGGAAAATGTGAATCTTAATGATTTATCAATCAGTTTTCTTTTAAAGTGAGTGCTTTTTTTGTATCTTCTCTAAGAGACTTTTACCTACCAGGGGTCATTAAGACATTTTCTTGTGTTTTTTTTTTTTTTTTTAAGATTTATTTATTTATTTTAGAGAGAGAGAGAGAGGCATAAGGAGAGGGAGAGGAAAAGAATCTCAAGCAGACTACCTGCTGAGCACGGAGCCTGATGTGGGGTTTGATCCCACGACCCTGAGATCATGACCTGAGCTGAAATCAAGAGTTGGATGCTTAACCAACAGAGCCATCCAGGTGCCTCTTTCCTGTGTTTTTGTCTAGAAGATTCATAGTATTGACTTCTCTAGTTAGTCTATGATCTATATTAATATTTTGTGTATAGCTTGAGGTAGGAATTGAGGGTCATTCCCCCCACCCCTATGTTTATTCAGTTCTTCCAGTGCCATTTGCTGAAAAGGCTTTTATTTCCCCCATGGAAAGGTACCTTGGTACCTTGTTCAAAGTCAGGATGTATGGGTCTATTTCTGGATTCTCCATTTTGTTTCACAGATGTATTTACTGTTCTAATCCTAATACTGTATTGTTTTGATGACTCTAATTTAGTAATTAATTAGGTAACATATTTCTACCAAATTATTTTTTTTCATTCTGTTTTTGTCTTTTTATAAGTTCTTTTCATTCCCATAAAAATTTTAGAACTCATTTATCAGTTCCTATAAAATTGATTGAGATTGCTTTGAATCTATAGATCATTATTGACTCTTTTATATCGAGGCTTCTAATATCAGAAGACTAATTAGGATATCAATCAATGTTGTGTCTTCCAAACCATGAGCACGATACACCTTTCCATTTACTTAGGTCTTTCATTTCTTTTACTGATATTTTGAGAGAATGGTCTTGCATGTCCTTTGTTAATGTATTTCTAAGTATTTCATGTTTTTGATGCTAATGTAAATGGCATTGTTTTAAAATTTTCTTTTCTTTTCTTTTTTTTTTTGCTGCTGCCATTGTATAAGAGTACCATTTACTTTTGCATACTGACTTATCTTGCAACTGTGCTAAATTTACTTATGGTTAACAATTTCTCTGTAGATACCTTAGGATTTTCTGGATAAATCATTACACTCTCTGTAAATGAATATAATTTTATTTCTTCTTTTTCAACCCTTGTCTTTTTTTCCCCCTATTGCATTGGCTAGGATCTCAGGACAATGTAGAATAGGTACGACGAGAGGACTTTTTTTTTGCCTTATTTCCAATCTCAGGGGGAAAGCATTTAATATTTTATCAGTAAGTATGATGCTGGTTGTAGATTCATCATAGAAGCCTTTTATCAGATTGACGCAATTTTTTTTCTTCTTAGTTTGAATTTCTTCTTCTGAATCGTAATAAATTTTTTTGTATATAGTCAGATGATTTTTTCATTCCCTTTTTCTGTTAATATAGTTCATTACATTAACTTATGATTGTTAAACCAACTTGCATTCTGTGATAAACTTTACTTGGTCATGATGTAGTATTTTTTTATATATTATTAGATTTTATTTGCTAATATTTTGTAAGCCATTTTTGTGCCTATGTGAACAAGGAATGTTTATTGGTAATTTTCCTTCCTTGAAATTCGTTTGTTAGGTTTGGAATCAGTGTCCTCTTGGCTTTATAAAACTGGTCGAAGAATATTTTCTCACCCTCTGTTTTCTTCTTTTTTTTAAGATTTTATTTATTTGACACAGAGAGAGAGAGCAAGAGAGAAAGAGCACAAGCACAAGCAGGGGGAGCAGCAGAGGATGAGAGAGAAGCAGGCTCTCTGCTGAGCAGGGAGCCCTTCACCGGGCTCAATCCCAGGACCCTGGGATCATGACCTGAGCTGCAGATAGATGCTTAACTGACTGAGCCACCCAGGAGCCCCTCACCATCTGTTTTCTGAGAGAGTTTATGTAATACTGGTATTGTTCTTTGCTTAAATATTTGATAGAATCCACCAGTAGAACCATTTAGGCTTCAAGTTTGTTTTTGATTATAAATTCAACTCCTTTAATGGAATTAATGCTTTTCAGATTTTCTATTTCTTCTAATAACAGTTTTGATAAATTGAGATCTTGAAGGGATTTGTCCATTTTATATAAGCTGTCAAATTTACTGGCAATAAAGTTGTTCATAATATTGCCTTTTTAACCTTTTATTGTCTGTAGAATCTGTAGTGATGTTCCTTTTTTCATTCCTGATATGAATAAATTATGTTTACTTTTTTTCTTTCTTAGTCTTTCTACATCAACTTTGTTAATATTTTAAAATTCAAATTTTGGTTTTGTTTATTTTCTCAATTATTTGTCTGTTTTTTATTTCATTAATTTCTCCTCTTTATTACTGTCTTCCTTATACTTATATTAGGTTAAATTTGATTGACTTTTTCCGGCTTGCTAAGATGGAAACTTTTTAAAAAAATTTTTTATTGTTATGTTAATCACCATACATTACATCATTAGTTTTTGATGTAGTGTTCCATGATTCATTGTTTGTGCATAACACCCAGTGCTCCATGCAGAACATGCCCTCTTTAATACCCATCACCAGGCTAACCCATCCTCCCCTGCCCCCAGAACCCTCAGTTTGTTTTTCAGAGTCCATTGTCTCTCATGGTTCGTCTCCCCCTCCGATTTCCCTCCCTTCATTCTTCCTAAGATGGAAATTTTGATCATTGATTTTAAATCTCTCTTCTTTTCTAACATGTCCATTAAAAGCCATACATTTCCTCTAATTACTGCTTTAGTTGCATTCCCTAAATTTTGATATGTTGTGTTTTTATTATCACCCAGTTTAAAATATTTTGCAATTTCCTTTGTAATTTCATCTTTGACCTATGGATTATTTAGATGTGTGCTGTGAATTTCCAAATATTTGCAGTTTTGACATTGTGGTCAGAAAACACACTGTTTAAACTCTCAATGTTTTGAAATTTATTGACACTTGAATTTGGCCCAACATAAGATTTATCTTGGTGAACATTCCAGGTGCACTTGGAAACAATGTGCTTTTTGCCCTTGTTGGACATAGTGTTCTAAAAATGTCAATTAGGTTAAATTCACTGAAAAGTGTTCATAAAATATTCTATGTATTTATCTATTTTCTTGTCTAGTTGTTTCATCAATTAACAAGAGATGGATGTTAGAATCCTCAGCAACTGTTGATTTATCTACTCTCCTTTGGTTTAGTTAAGTTTTGCTTCATGTATTTTGAAGCCATGCACACATATTTTGGATTGTTATGTCTTTCTGATAAATTGTCTCTTTATCATTATGAAATGTCCTTCTTTATCTATGGTTATCTTTGTTATAAAGTCTATTTGACTGGTACTAATATAATCAATAGATTTCCTGTTTATTTATTGTCTTTTTTCCACTCTTTTACATTTAACCTAGCTACATTTAAAATGTTTAGAGGGCATGTATTGAATGGAGCACTGGGTGTTATATGCAAACAATGAATCATGGAACACTACATCAAAAACTAATGATGTAATGTATGGTGATTAACATAACATAATAAAATAAAAATAAAATAAAATAAAAAATAAAAAATAGCTCAGGATGTAAAAGAAAATAAAATGTTTCTTGTAGATAGCATATAGTTGAATCTCATCTGACTATCGGTGCTTTTTGATTGGAGAGTTTAGTCCATTATATTTAATAATTGGTGGTCTGCAAGCCTACCATCTGTAGTTTATTTTCTAGTTGTTCCATCTGATTTTGTTTGTTCTTCCTTTCCTGAAGACTTTTGCATTATTGTGCTGCTTTTAGCATTCCACTTTAATACCTTTTTTAAAATTCTATTTTATTTAAATTCAATTAATTAACATATAGTGTATTATTAGTTTCAGAGGTAG
The DNA here is from genome assembly GCF_004348235.1 of Phoca vitulina. Classification (NCBI taxonomy): domain Eukaryota; kingdom Metazoa; phylum Chordata; class Mammalia; order Carnivora; family Phocidae; genus Phoca; species Phoca vitulina. The sequence goes on along the minus strand of NW_022589761.1, from coordinate 3,328,269 downwards.
AGTTCAGTGATTCATCAGTTGTATATAACACCCAGTGTTCATTACATCACGTGCCCCCCCAATGCCCATCACCCAGTTACCCAATCCCCCACACCCTTCTCTTCCAGCATAGGAAACCCTATGAGAGGGTTTGTCTCCCTCTCTGATTTCATCTTGTTTTGTCTCCCTCTCTGATTTAATCTTGTTTTATTTTTCCCTGCCTCCTCCTATGCGCCTCTGTTTTGTTTCTTAAATTTCACATCTGAGTGAAATCATATGATAATTGTCTTTCTCTGATTAACTTATTTCGCTTAGCATAATGCCCTCTAGTTCCAACCACATTGTTGCAAATGGCAAGATTTCATTCTTTTTGATGGCTGAGTAATATTCCTTTATATATATATATATATATATATATATATATATATATATATATA